>NC_134497.1:8457961-8460461 GCF_040206685.1 Ascaphus truei
TACTGCACTTACCCACCATCAGGGCCAAGCACTGCCATCTACTGCACTTACACCACCATCAAGGCCAGGCACTGCCATTTACTGCACTTACTCACCATCAAGGCCAGGAACTGCAATCTACTGCACTTACCCAACATTAAGGCAAGGAACTGCCATCTACTGCACTTACCTACCACCAAGGCCAGGCACTGCCATCTACTGCGCTTACCCACCATCAAGGCCAAGCACTGCCATCTACTGCACTTACCCACCATCAGGGCCAGGCACTGTCATCTTCTGTGCTTACCCACCATCAGGGCCAGGCACTGTCATCTACTGCACTTACCTACCACCAAGGTCAGGCACTGCCATCTACTGCACTTACCTACCACCAACGACAGGCACTGTCATCTTCTGCACTTACTCACCATCAAGGCCAAGCACTGTCATCTACTGCACTTACTCACCATCAAGGCCAAGCACTGCCATCTACTGCACTTACCCACCATCAAGGCCAGGCAATGCCATTTACTGCACTTACTCACAATCAAGGCCGGCACTAATCACTGCAGCTTCCTATTTTTGCGCAGAACACACGATCAGCTGTTTGAGACTCTATGAAGAATGCAGGAATATCTCCCTCATTAGTCCCTTAGGGCTATTCTAACACGGCTGGAGTATCCTCAAAGGGTGTCTGCATTAACCCTTACATTAAGCACCTACCCTGACCTGTAAGAATCTAGGGACTGCTGTCACATAGTGTGTTCTCCAGTCTTAGGGCAAGCAGCTTGCAGTGATTGTATGTGATTATACAGCAGTTCAGGTAGATATACACAGAATTCTGCTGTGTCTGGCTTAGATGACCTATACCACCTATATGTCACCATAGATTCAGAGCATATACAAGCCCTGAAAATATACTATTTCATGTGGATGGACATTTAGTGTATGGTGGTTACATTACGGACCTATCTCCTCATTTAAGGAGGCAATATACATAGCAATAGATCCTGACTATCCATAATGGATCTCCATATGTACACACTACTTAACTACCTCTGGTTAAGTTACCAATGATCACAGTCACGTGCTGTTCGATACATTTTCTGATTTTAAAGCCCATTTTTTTATTCATTGTTTATTAATAAAGTATTTTAATCATGTCATTATACATTCAGTTTGACAGAGTGCTGGTAAACTAGGTTTCCTTTTCTTTCATTTACATTTACTCCTTACCTAGTAAGCACCTCAAAGTGGCTCACATTGTTTCAGTGCGGGAGTTTTCTTTGTGTATAGCTAATCCCAAGTTATTTAGTTGCATCTTTTGATCACAATAGTACACTTAGAAGGTACCTTAACTAAATGTGTAATATTTCTTACTGTCCATGCACAGGATGCAGCACAAATCGCCTTGTGCAACATTAGGGACATTTCCCCCATACTGTACACTAGCTGAGAGCCCCGGCGTTGCCCGGGATGTTTGTGGTGTGGGTGTGGCATTTGGGTGGGGAGTGGTCCACACGGGCCATGTGCGGTGGTAGTGCTGCTGTGGCTGTACTGATGGTGATTGTATCGGTGTGCTGATTTGGGAGGGTTTGGTGCTGATGTGGGGGTGCGGATGGTGGGTGTGGTCGATGGGGGAGGTGCAAAGGTGCCGATGTGTGGGTGCTGATGGTGTTGATGGGGGCTGGAATGGCGGGGAGCCGAGAATGCCAGTGTGCTGGGGGGGGCATGGGATACCGGTGTGCTGATGTGGTGGTGCTGGGGATAGTGTGTGTGTGTGTGTGTGTATATACATGTGTGTGTGTGTGTGTGTGTGTATACATGTGTGTGTGTGTGTATGTGTACGTGTGTGTGTACACATGTGTGTGTGTGTATACATGTGTGTGTGTGTGTGTGTATACATGTGTGTGTATGTATACATGTGTGTATGTATACATTGTGTGTATGTATATATTGTGTGTATACAACATGTTTGTGTGTGTATACACATGTGTGTGTGTATACACATGTGTGTGTGTATACACACGTGTGTGTGTGTGTATACATGTGTGTGTATACACACGTGTGGGTGTATACCACACGTGTGTGTGTATGCACACGTGTGTGTGTATACACACGTGTGTGTGTATACACACGTGTGTCTATACGTGTGTGTGTATACGTGTGTGTGTGTATACATGTGTGTGTGTATACATTGTGTGTATGTATACGTGTGTGTGTACGTGTGTGAGTGTATGTCTCCATGTGTGTGTGTACGTGTACATGTGTGTGAGTATAGGTGTACATGTGTGTGTGTACGTGTCCATGTGTGTGTGTGTACGTGTACATGTGTGTGTCTACGTGCGTGTGTGTACGTGTGTGTACGTGTGTGTGTGTACGTGTGTGTGTGTGTGTGTCTACGTGTGTGTCTACGTGTGTGTGTGTGTGTCTATGTGTGTGTGTGTCTATGTGTGTGTGTTTGTGTATATCGTGTGTGTGTTTGTGTATACGTGTGTGTGTGTGTAGTGTGTGTATACGT
>NC_134497.1:8465461-8487961 GCF_040206685.1 Ascaphus truei
TGCAGGAAACCGATTGCAAGCTCTGCGGGCCAGGGATACCTTAAAGTTGGTTCGTACCCCAGCGACGCTTCTGTATTCTGTTATATATTACTAACTAGTATCAAACAAACAACCACAAACCTCAGATACTGCAGGCAAGCGTATCAATATGGAATTTAGATTGCAAGCTCCCCGGGGCAGGGGATTACCTATCCTATTGTCTGATCTTGTTTGTTGCACTTATTGTGTTATAATTCCCTGTAATGTGTTGTCGCTCTTGTAAAGCGCTGAGTACAGTGTGGGCTCCATAAAAGTAAAGATACACATACATGCGTAATGTCATTGGGGGGAGGCTGGTTATTCAGCAGCCTCAGAGAGACAGTGCTGGGACAGCCTCAGAGAGTGAGTGTGTGGGACAGCCTCAGAGAGTGAGTGTGTGGGACAGCCTCAGAGAGTGAGTGTGTGGGACAGCCTCAGAGAGAGAGTGTGTGGGACAGCCTCAGAGAGTGAGTGTGTGGGACAGCCTCAGAGAGTGAGTGTGTGGGACAGCCTCAGAGAGTGAGTGTGTGGGACAGCCTCAGAGAGTGAGTGCGTGGGACAGCCTCAGAGAGAGCGTGTGTGGGACAGCCTCAGAGAGAGCGTGTGTGGGACAGCCTCAGAGAGAGCGTGTTGTGGGACAGCCTCAGAGACTGTGTGTGGGACAGCCTCAGTGTCATGGAACAAGAACTACATTTTTGGTTCACTCCCCTCTTTCCTTTGCAGCTTCTGCCTGTCAGTTCTTATTTCAGCTGCATGGAGTTTGCATACACATACTGTGCCTGTGTGACATGTAACTATGTTGCATTTCTTGCCTCTGGGCATGAAATCAGTGAGCTGCTACTGCAGCTTCTGAGATCCTCACCAGAATGGGCTAGTCTGCCCCCTCCTGTTTGTTCAGAGATAGTCTGCCCCAAGACTATTCCTTTACCCACACTGCCCCTCACTTCCTTTTCCACCCTGGAGACAGTGAGTACAAGACCCTTCTCTGTTCATCTCCCATGGTGGGGCCATCTCTTTTTACCGGTTTCTAACTAATAATCACCACTACATACCATCCACAAGTATCTGTATTCTGCTGCCTTTTCCCAATAAAGTGGAGGAAATATTACAGGGCTTGGAGTGATTTAAAAGGGAACTGAGTTAATGCTATCGGGAGCCATGCACACATCAACGTGACCCTGGCTTCAGAAAAGTAAAAAGAGGACCGTGTGCCTTGGGGACACACACAGAGGAGCTGCTACCCACAGCCTTTATGCTAAAGAAACAAGCAAGCAGCTTACACAGCAAATAAACAGCAGCTCTCTCACCACCACTGTACAAGCATACTGCTCCACATTGCTACACAGAGCCACCAGCCTCTACACAGCAAACAACTACAGCTTTATGCAAAGACAAGTGAGCAGCCTTACTTTGCTAATAAGAATACAGAATAGTCTCTGCACAAGCAGCAGCTTCACTCTGCCAGACAGGGCAGCAAGCTTTATACAGCAAACTGCACACAGCCTGCAGCCTTAACAGACAAGAAGTAGCTCAAACTGCGCAGCAGCTTTGCAAACAAACAGTGCTTCTTACACAAAACCTAATGCCTTTCTCTGTCTGAGCTCACCCTCTGCACAGCCCCATAGTGAGGAGCCACCATCTCACCTACCCCTGTGCACGTCCCCACGGCTAGCGCCATCAAGGGCCACGCTACCGGACACTCGCCAGGACACGGGTCAGAGCCACCGGACACCTGTGAGTACAGCTACCCCAACGCTGAACGCTGCAGGACACCGCTCGGCATCATCTGAGACAGTCGCCCATCGCTGACACAGGTAAAAGACCGCACGCCACACGCACTGGCTAAAGGCCTACACACACCTACAGCATGGCAGAACTCAGAGCCTCACCAGACATCACGCAGGAAAGCGATCACTCAGACACAGAGACCGCTGTGCGCAACTACAACAGGCGCAGGCAGGCGCAAGGCCCAAACGGACAGTCACACTGACACAAAAGGCCCGCGAAAAATATGAGACTGACATTGAAGCGCATCGCGCTAAATTAGAGGTTGGCCTGGGAAACAACCACACTGGGAATACGCAATCTTACTAGCATTGGCAACTATGCGCAACAGCTCGAGCAGGCAATAACGCAATTAAGGACTGATCACTCGCGTTATCAAGAGCTGTCAGAAGCATACATTACTTACCTGACCAGGGCCAACACCAGCGAAAGCCTACAAGAAAAAGACTTACAGAGTAACATTGAACTAACGCGTGATGGACGCATGCGATCCACTATCACGGAGGCCGAGAGTAGGAGAAAAGACCTTTTGCTGGAAACAGCATCACAGCGCTCCAGCGCATCCAGGCACTCATCAAGGTCAGCAAGATCAGCGCAATCTAACGCGTCCAGCGCAAGCGCAAACGCTACCAAGGCGCGAGCTACCGCAGAGTCCGCACGTGCCAGGGCCGAATATAGCCGCAGAGAGGCAGCCATAAGAGCAGGAAGAGCGCGCATAGAAGAGGAGGAACAGACAGCCGCGGCTAATGCCGCAGCCGCTACTGCCGCAGCCGCCGCCACTGCCGCTACCACCACGCGTAGGAAAGCCGAATTTGATGCGGAACTAGAGGCACTTAATCAAGAGAAGGAAGCCCAAGCTGAAGTCCTAGAAGCAGCCGCGCAACAGGGACGGCGGGGAGCGACCGTACAGACGGGTAGCCTCAGAGGATCCAGCCCAACGCACTACGTAAGGAGCCTCTTCAGCGTAAACACCAGCGCACCATATCAACACGGAGGTAGTGACTCCACAGACACCGAAGACTTGCTAGGTCCACGTGGAGAAGACGCTGTTCCTTCAATGGTACATGCTGCCTGGGATAGCCACAGCCGCAACAGTGATCCACACGCCAGCGCGCACACGGGTGCACTACAACAGGCTCGCCATCCAGGTACACCCACACGGGAAAACACAGCCCCTCACACTGACCAGCAGTCATCACGCGTCCACGCCAAGGAAGAGGCGACCGCACAGACCCTCCCAGCAACTACCTCAGAACGGGACAAACACGCCGATGCCTCAGGCGTGACAGACATAGTCAAGTACATGATCCGGCGTGACCTGGTGCAAGCAGGACTCACCAGCTTCGACGACCGCCCTGAGAAGTACCGGACGTGGAAGTTCACGTTCAAAGACGCAATCAACAGCTTGGACTTCTCAGCAAGGGAAGAGCTCAACCTGCTATTCAAGTTCCTGGGGAACGAATCCAGGGAGCACGCGAAGAAACTTCGGGCGGCCAACGCGCACCAACCCCAAGTAGGTCTTGACCTAGTGTGGGAAAGGCTAGAAGAGTCCTACGGTAGCCCCGAAGCAGTTGAGGATTCGCTCTTCAAAAGAGTCGACAGCTTCCCCAAGATCACAACTAAAGACTACTCGAAGTTACGAGAGCTCGGGGACCTGCTGCAAGAACTGGAGTTCACAAGGAAAGACCATTCCTTAATAGGTCTCAACGTCCTAGACTCAGCTCGTGGAGTGAGACCCATCCTGAAGAAGCTACCCTTCAAACTCCAAGAAAAATGGATCTCACGAGGCTCCAAATACAAAAGGGAGAAGCAAGTCGTCTACCCCCCATTCTCAGTTTTCTTGAGCTTCATTCGCGAAGCAGCAAGGGCGAGGAACGACCCCAGTTTCATCTTGGGTGCGCAAACCACATACAGTGCAAGCAGCCTGAGGAACGAGAGACCAGCGACGAGATATGGTAACACCCAAATACCCATCTCGGCTCCCAGGACGGACGTGCCTCCCACGACCCAAACTACTCCCGATCAGTCGGTCGCCTGAGACAAGGAACCAAGGGACCCAAACAGGGAATGTCCCATACACAAGAAGCCACACCCACTCAACAAGTGTTTTGGGTTCAGGATGAAGTCCCTAGAGGAACGCAAGAGGTTACTTGGAGAATTCAGAGTTTGCTTCAGGTGCTGCGGTTCCACGACTCACCTAGCCAGGGACTGTAAAGAAGAGATCAAATGCACAGTGTGCGAAAGTGACAAGCAAGTGACAGCGTTACACCCAGAGGCGCTGACACTCCACCAACTCAAGAACCCATCCTCCGTAGCGGAGCATGGCGGGGAGAAAGAAGAAGGAGAGTCAACATCCATTATATCTCAGCGCACTGAGGTTTGCGGAAAGAAGGTGACAAAATATCATGCTCCAAAATATGCCTTGTCGCAGTGCACCCCCAGGGACAACCTGAGAAGGCTATTCGGATGTACGCAATCCTCGACGACCAGAGTAACCGATCACTGGTCAGGTCAGAGTTCTTCGACATGTTTAACATACAAGACGGTGTTTCTCCTTACACTCTCAGAACGTGCGCAGGACGAATGGAGATCACAGGGAGAAGAATGAATGGCTACACCATATGCTCAATAGATGGCAAAGTGAACATGCCCCTTCCCACACTCATCGAGTGCAGCCACATGGCCACAAACAGGGACGAGATTCCCACACCAGACATGGCACTCCATTACCCCCACCTCAAGGAATAGCCAACTACATCCTGCGGTAGAACAAGGCGCCAAGATCTTGCTGCTGCTCGGCAGGGACATCATGAGGGTACATAAAGTCCGCAAACAGGCATAACGGACCCCACAACGCACCATACGCCCAAAGACTTGACCTAGGATGGGTGATAGTGGGCAGCGTGTGCACCGACAAAGAGCACGGGCAAGACTATGTTGACGCCTGCAGAACGGTAGTAACAGAATGTGGACACCACATCTCTCTCTGAACCATGTCTTAGCCATCTCCAAAGTGACCGAAGGGCCAAGTGAGAGAAAAGACAAGGTCATAGCCCTGAGGTCAACAAAAACATCCTTGCATCGGGGGGTGCGACAATGACCTAGGATGCTTAGCGGTTCAGATAACCAAGGATGACGAGTCGACTCCACTGAAGGAAGAAAGTAACCTCCCAAAGGTGACTGACAAAGGGGTCATCCAAAAGACAATAAACAATCAAACGGTCCTTTCGTGAGCAATGGCATGACTAAGATGTACAGTTGTCCCTCTCCACAGAGTATCAAGTGACAAAGCACCCAGCTGACAGGGCTGGCACAGCCGCAAAAGATTGCGCCCTACAGGTGAAGTCCCAGTGTCAAAAAGACTGTCCTCTCACACGTCTAAAAAGAGACAGCCACAGAGACATTTCATAAAGGGATTTACTAGGGCAAAAGAGACTGTTCTTCGTTACGTCCAGGGAGAAAAATAACCTCCCGATGGCAGTTAACAAAGAGACACAAAAGCGTTCAACCAAACTACGTGGAATGTTCTCTTGCAAGAGGAATGCACCAATGACTTAGGGTGCACAGCGTTCCAGACCACAAAGGACGACGACAAGCAAACACCATTGATAGGAGATGGGAGAATTCCTGATGTCAACGGTCAAGGAGCTCGTCAGAAACGGATCTGGCAGTTGGGCGAACCCGCTACCATTCCGTTCACCAAGAAGGCGCTCCCCAAACAATGGAGAAACATGCCATCTCTAGGTTCACTTCGCACCTCTGCGACCTACAAAGGAACCAGAGACCAAAACAACTTTGTGGCCTTCATCCAGAAGATATTCCTTACCGGCCACGCAAAGCCAGCACCTCTAATGAAGGAAGGTGAAGAATGCTGGTACCTCCAATCATCTGGGGCCTACCACCTTCAGGAACCCGATCAAATCCAGGTAGTGTTCAGCCCCAGCGCTCAGCTTCAGGGAGTCTCTCTGAACGACGTCCTCTTTACTGGACTAGATTCAACAACCAGTCTTCCAGGAGTGTTGTTCCGCTTCCGCAAGGGGCCAAAAGCCATCTCCTTCTGCCAAACGCCAGGTGATAGAGCGACAGGCTACCACGACTGGCATACCTACCAAGGGGATGCATTCTGTGGGTAAAACTACAGAGACAAAAAGACTGTTCTCTCACAAGGCTAAAAGGAAACAGTGCCAGAGACTTTTACACAAAGACATTGTGGTGCAACCAGCAAACCTGGAGCTGTGCATCCACCCTGCATCCTTTGCCAAAGAACCTTGACCAAGGGACCTTGATACCAGTGATACGGCCGGTGTCACATCGCTATGTGGACATGGGACTCTTGCATTGTTTGAGAATGTGATGTTATCTTTGTTATGCATTGCACATATGTTCCACATAGTCTGTTATATAGTGGTATCTACAGATACCAGACGGGGAGTGTCATGGAACAAGAACTACATTTTTGTTCACCCCCCTCTTTCCTTTGCAGCTTCTGCCTGTCAGTTCTTATTTCAGCTGCATGGAGTTTGCATACGCATACTGTGCCTGTGAGACATGTAACTATGTTGCATTTCTTGCCTCTGGGCATGAATCAGTGAGCTGCTACTGCAGCTTCTGAGATCCTCACCAGAATGGGCTAGTCTGCCCCCCCTCCTGTTTGTTCAGAGATAGTCTGCCCCAAAACTATTTCCCTTTACCCACACTGCCCCTCACTTCCTTTTCCACCCTGGAGACAGTGAGTACAGTACCCTTCTCTGTTCATCTCCCATGATGAGGCCATCTCTTTTTACCGGTTTCTAACTAATAATCACCACTACATACCATCCACAAGTATCTGTATTCCGCTGCCTTTTCCCAATAAAGTGGAGGAAATATTACAGGGCTTGAGTGATTTAAAAGGGAACTGAGTTAATGCTATCGGGAGCCATTCACACATCAAACGTGACCCTGGCTTCAGAAAACTCAGAGATGGTGTGTGAGACAGCCTCAGAGATGGTGCATGTGACAGCCTCAGAGACGGTACGTGGGACAGCCTCAGAGAGGGTGCATGGGACAGCTCAGAGACAGTGTATGGGACAGCCTCAGAGAGGGCCCATGGGACAGCCTCAGAGACGGTGCATGTGACAGCCTCAGAGACGGTGCGTGGGACAGCCTCAGAGATGGTGCGTGTGACAGCCTCAGAGACGGTGCATGGGACAGCCTTAGAGATGGTGTGTGGGACAGCCTCAGAGATGGTGTGTGGGACAGCCTCAGAGACGGTGTGTGGGGACAGCCTCAGAGATGGTGTGTGGGACAGCCTCAGAGATGGTGTATGGGACAGCCTCAGAGAGGGCCCATGGGACAGCCTCAGAGACGGTGCATGTGACAGCCTCAGAGACGGTGCATGGGACAGCCTCAGAGATGGTGCGTGTGACAGCCTCAGAGATGGTGTGTGGGGCAGCCTCAGAGACGGTGTGTGTGACAGCCTCAGAGAGGGCCCATGGGACAGCCTCAGAGACGTTGCGTCTGACAGCCTCAGAGATGGTGTGTGGGACAGCCTCAGAGACGGTGTGGGACAGCCTCAGAGAGAGAGTGCATAGGACAGCCTCAGAGAGACGAGGCGTGGGACAGCCTCAGAGATGGTGCGTGGGACAGCCTCAGAGATGGTGCATGTGACAGCCTCAGAGATGGTGCATGGGACAGCCTCAGAGACAGTGTATGGGACAGCCTCAGAGACGGTGCATGTGACAGCCTCAGAGACGGTGTGTGGGACAGCCTCCGAGACACTGTGTGGGACAGCCTCAGAGACGGTGTTTGGGACAGCCTCAGAGACTGTGTGTGTGTGACAGCCTCAGAGAGAGCGTGTGTGGGACAGCCTCAGAGATGGTGTGTGGGACAGCCTCAGAGAGAGAGTGTGTGGGACAGCCTCAGAGAGGGTGTGTGGGACAGCTTCAGAGACGGTGTGAGGGACAGCCTCAGAAACTGTGTGTGTGACAGCCTCAGAGAGAGTGTGTGGGACAGCCTCAGAGATGGTGTGTGGGACAGCCTCAGAGAGGGCCCGTGGCACAGCCTCAGAGATGGTGTGTGGGACAGCCTCAGAGAGAGCGTGTGTGGGACATCCTCAGAGAGACGGTGCGTGGGACAGCCTCAGAGACACTGTGTGGGACAGCCTCAGAGACGGTGTGTGTGACAGCCTCAGAGACGTTGCGTGGGACAGCCTCAGAGAGTGTGTGGGACAGCCTCAGAGATGGTGTGTGGGACAGCTTCAGAGAGTGTGTGTGGGACAGCCTCAGAGATGGTGTGTGTGACAGCCTCAGAGAGAGCGTGTGTGGGACAGCCTCAGAGATGGTGTGTGGGACAGCCTCAGAGAGAGTGTGTGGGACAGCCTCAGAGAGGGTGTGTGGGACAGCCTCAGTGACACTGTGTAGGACAGCCTCAGAGACTGTGTGTGTGACAGCCTCAGAGAGAGTGTGTGTGGGACAGCCTCAGAGACGGTGTGTGGGACAGCCTCAGAGACGGTGTGTGGGACAGCCTCAGAGAGAGTGTGTATGGGACAGCCTCAGTGACACTGTGTGGGACAGCCTCAGAGACTGTGTGTGTGACAGCCTCAGAGAGAGTGTGTGTGGGACAGCCTCAGAGACGGTGTGTGGGACAGCCTCAGAGAGAGTGTGTGTGGGACATCCTCAGAGAGACGGTGCGTGGGACAGCCTCAGAGACACTGTGTGGGACAGCCTCAGAGACGATGTGTGTGACAGCCTCAGAGACGTTGCGTGGGACAGCCTCAGAGAGTGTGTGGGACAGCCTCAGAGACGGTGTGTGGGACAGCCTCAGAGAGTGTGTGTGGGACAGCCTCAGAGATGGTGTGTGTGACAGCCTCAGAGAGCATGTGTGGGACAGCCTCAGAGATGGTGTGTGTGACAGCCTCAGAGAGAGTGTGTGTGGGACAGCCTCAGAGAGGGCCCGTGGCGCATCCTTAGAGATGGTGTGTGGGACAGCCTCAGAGAGAGCGTGTGTGGGACATCCTCAGAGAGACGGTGCGTGGGACAGCCTCAGAGACACTGTGTGGGACAGCCTCAGAGACGGTGTGTGTGACAGCCTCAGAGACGTTGCGTGGCACAGCCTCAGAGAGTGTGTGGGACAGCCTCAGAGACGGTGTGTGGGACAGCCTCAGAGAGTGTGTGTGGGACAGCCTCAGAGATGGTGTGTGGGACAGCCTCAGAGAGGGTGTGTGGGACAGCCTCAGAGATGTTGCGTGGGACAGCCTCAGAGAGTGTGTGGGACAGCCTCAGAGACGGTGTGTGGGACAGCCTCAGAGAGTGTGTGTGGGACAGCCTCAGAGATGGTGTGTGGGACAGCCTCAGAGACGGTGTGTGGGACAGCCTCAGAGAGTGTGTGTGGGACAGCCTCAGAGATGGTGTGTGGGACAGCCTCAGAGACGGTGTGTGGGACAGCCTCAGAGAGAGCGTGTGTGGGACAGCCTCAGAGATGGTGTGTGGGACAGCCTCAGAGACTGTGTGTGGGGCAGCCTAAGAGAGCGCGTGTGTGGGACATCCTCAGAGAGACGGTGCGTGGGACAGCCTCAGAGACACTGTGTGGGACAGCCTCAGAGACGGTGCGTGTGACAGCCTCAGAGACGGTGCGTGGGACAGCCTCAGAGAAGTTGTATGGGACAGCCTCAGAGACGGTGCGTGGGACAGCCTCAGAGACGGTGTGTGTGACAGCCTCAGAGACGGTGCGTGTGACAGCCTCAGAGACGGTGCGTGGGACAGCCTCAGAGACGTTGTGTGGGACAGCCTCAGAGACGGTGCGTGGGACAGCCTCAGAGACACTGTGTGGGACAGCCTCAGAGACGGTGTGTGGGACAGCCTCAGAGACTGTGTGTGTGACAGCCTCAGAGAGAGCGTGTGTGGGACAGCCTCAGAGAGGGCCCGTGGGACAGCCTCAGATATGGTGTGTGGGACAGCCTCAGAGAGTGTGTGGCACAGGCTCAGAGAGAGTGTGTGTGGGACATCCTCAGAGAGAGCGTGTGTGGGACAGCCTCAGAGATGGTGTGTGTGACAGCCTCAGAGACGGTGTGTGACAGCCTCAGAGAGAGCGTGTGTGGGACAGCCTCAGAGAGTGTGTGTGGGACAGCCTCAGAGAGAGCGTGTGTGGGACAGCCTCAGAGAGGGCCCGTGGGACAGCCTCAGAGAGTGTGTGTGGGACAGCCTCAGAGAGAGCGTGTGTGGGACAGCCTCAGAGTGTGAGTGTGTGGGGCAGCCTCAGAGATGGTGTGTGGGACAGCCTCAGGGAGATGGTGTGTGGGACAGCCTCAGAGAGAGTGTGTGTGGGACAGCCTCAGAGAGATGGTGTGTGGGACAGCCTCAGATATGCTGTGTGGGACAGCCTCAGAGAGAGCGTGTGTGGGACAGCCTCAGAGAGATGGTGTGTGGGACAGCCTCAGATATGGTGTGTGGGACAGCCTCAGAGATGGTGTGTGGGAATGAATGGGAGTAAATACGTGTTAAAGTATTTAAAGATTCACCTTTGTGAATCTGGGCCTTAGATTGTAAGCTGTTCGGTGCAGGGTCTCATTTGCAGTATGGTATTATTTACCTGTTGCGCTTATCCCCATTGTTTCTGCTTTATTTACCTTGCATTGTAATTTTGAAAAGTGCTGCACACACTGTTGACACTATATTAATAAAATAATACCTCCTTATATACAAAAACGTTTAATTTGACGTCACTTTTCGTCTTCCAAATGCAATATTTGTTTCTCTCAGATCCGACCGTTGCAGAATTGTCTCTAGCCCGCTGTACATCAGGAAAGGGTTAACCCCTTACTGTTCAGGGACCTGGGAACTCCCTCCCAGGAAAGGATTAACCCCTTACTGTTCAGGGACCTGGGAACGCCCTCCCAGGAAAGGGTTAACCCCTTACTGTTCAGGGACCTAGGAACTCCCTCCCAGGAAAGGATTAACCCCTTACTGTTCAGGGACCTGGGAACTCCCTCCCAGGAAAGGGTTAACCCCTTACTGTTCAGGGACCTGAGAACTCCCTCCCAGGAAAGGGTTAACCCCTTACTGTTCAGGGACCTGGAAACTCCCTCCCAGGAAAGGGTTAAGGACATTATTTCCTCTTTTATCACATCCCGCTCAGTACAACCGGCTGATTTTCTCAGACAGACTCAGCTCGGCACAAAGAGAATGGGGGGGGGGGGGGGGATTTTAGCAAAATGTTGCTAGTGATTTAAAAATGTATTTGTTCACCGGCTCTGTAGCGCGGATTCGCTTATCTCACCAGAGCAGCTGCCGGAATATTAACTAGAGGGAGCGCTAACACGTCGGGTATAATTAGCACCCTCTGCATTTTCGGTTTAAACTGGGACCAATTTGCAATGAATCTTTCAGCTGTTAGAATGCAGTCCGTGCTTGTAAGTCGCGTTCATCGGAAAGGGCGGCGAATCACGCAGTCTGTAACCCCTTTATCGCTGGCTTGCCTAAAGATTTTCCCACCTGCTGCCAGTCTGAGTTGTCAAATGGGGATCAGACATGTGAAACCCCCAGGCTGGCTGAAGCTGACCTCTTCAGAGGTCAGTGGAATATTTCAGTGCAGTTGCTGTTGGTGAATATTGATAAAGTCAGACCGTCCCTTTCTCATTATAACTGCACTCAACGTCCGCTCACTTCGGGCCCAAATACACCAAGCTCTGGTGAATCTGGGCTCATAACGGGACGTTACCCTGAAACAGGACAGGCGTTATTTTCCCTGAGGTTGACGCGTGTCCTCAAGGCTAATTATATGCAAAAAATAACATTCCAAACGACATCTCATTAGCATAGGCATAACAACCTCATGTATTTATAGCAGTTGTGTTATCGTCCAATGATGGGAGGTTAAGTACGCCTTAGCGTTACTCCAATCCAGAGCCGGACATGTGGCTTTTGCTGAAGGTGAGAGAGAGGAGAGGGATATGTCTTTATCATGATCGTCGGCTACAGCTAATGCTAGGCTTTTTATGGGAGAAACGTGGCTTAATGTTGTGTTACTGTCCTATGAAGATACACCATTAGTCTTCTTCATGTGGTGCTATGTCAGGATAATGCCATATTAAGTGATTTAAGAGAGCTTTGTGGATCTGGCTTCAGAGTTGCCCAGGTTGTCCGTGCCTGAGTCGTTGCATGGACCATGGCTTCCTCTCTATATAAAGAGAGAGAGCATTCTCTGCATCATTTCTTTCATTCTCTCAAACTGGTCTGTTCAGCGGATCCTGAACCCCTGCCTTAATGAGGACGGCCATACAGCGTGGGGCCGTGCGCGTGCACAAGAGTGACGGCACGGATAATTATTTTCACGAGACGATGTTTTGATGTTGTTGTGCGATGGCTGGTTCACGTGCGTGGTTCAGCCAATGAGGGCGAACGGCTTATGTCGCGGCCCCGCCTCCACCAACGCTCCCCATCGCGCACATCATAGGAATCCTACAGGCTATGGATCGCTTCTCGTACAGGCGTGCGCGTCGCCATGTGCTCTGTCGCCCGCCTGTACTATATCCGAGGGGATGAGGTTGTAATATTGTAGCCCCTGATCAGAGAACTCCCCATCTGCTTTAGGGAAGTCTCCGTGAAGTTTCCATGGAAAAGTAATTTTCAGCTCATAGTCATCACCAGCGCTTCCTATAGACAGGTAATGCAAAAACCTGGGAGGAGGTAATATTAATGTGTTCCTATATACTGCTGTACCCCACCCACTGGAATGTTAATGAGCCAAGAGGACACAAAGAACTGTGTGTTCACAGCTGCATTGAATCTCAACCACCTCAGTGTACATCTGCGTTGCCCAAAAGGCGGACAGCCTTTGGCGCAGCTGAAGGGCAGCCAAAGGGTGTGAGCCGTTTGCTGCCATTCGCTGATGTTTGGTGATGTTAAAGTGATGTTAAAGCTGCTCTATTTCAAACTGAAACTCACAAGCCCTTTATCCCCTGTACAGACGGAGGACGTCTGTGGCGGAGGTCGGGAGGGACCGGGAGAACACCCCCCCCCCATAATAGTGCACACCATCTACTCAGGCAATATATCCTGTTTTATTCAGTACATGTTTTATCATAATTTTTCTTGCATTCTTATATAAAGTTTGTTTGTTTGCATCACATGCGCCCCTCTTTCTTTCTTGAGGTTACACTGGACGGTTGGATATCCTTTTATTTGGGGCAGCAACTTTTGCAAGTGAACCTTCTTTTTGGACTGGACTTTTTTTTTTTTTTTTTTTTAGTTACTGTCAACTTTTTTTGGATTGACTTTACTGTTTAGAGCAACACACTTTTTTTTAATACAACACCTGTGGTTGATATTTGCCAGCATTATTGCTATGACTGTTTTTTTTCCATGTTTGCTTTACCAAGCGTGAGGACATTGTGGTTCATGTCACTTTAATACACTGTGCTCCCATTCAGATACAGTTCACATACTTGATAGGTAAGCACACAGGGAAGATTCAGAGGCCAGGAGTACTAACCAGCTCTAATTCAGAGTCCTAATATTTTTCTTTTCACATCATCCATTGAATACTTACACCCCTCGCCAGTGAAGGGTTCCGAGTGCACACCCATTACTTTTGTGTTTTTTGCCAGCCAACGGTTGATTTATTGCTCAATCTTTTAACGTTTCAGTCCCATGATGGACCTTTGTCCAGGTTAACCCTAATCCTAACCCTAACAAAGGTCCATCATGGGACCGAAACACTGAAAGATTGAGCAAAAAAACAACCTTTGGATGGCAGCCCTGGTGTACAGTACACACCCTTTTTGGACATTTGATATATACTGCTTGATCAGCGGTTGTGAGTTTTTTCTTTGCACCCAACAAATGTTTTGTACTGGTTATTTCTTCTCTTAAGTGTGCATAATATATATTATATATTTCTTGAGTACTATTTCTGTTTCATATATATTTCTTGTTATTATTAAATTCTCCCAGCTGTGAAACTGGTGCAAAAAGTGGTGACAAATACAGCAGTAGATTTATCGATCAAACACAAAAAATACCACGGACAGCTTTTCTTGATAATTGCGTTGTGTTTTTTTTTTATTATTGCCGCAGTTTTGCCGGCGCAATCACGTGGAGAATAAACCTCCGGGGTTCTCACAGATTCAGCCACTTTTTCATTTAATCCATGAAGAGCTCTTATGTTCATCAGTTAAGAGAATTCAGAACCTACAACCAATCTGCATAAACCATGCCTGACTGGTTTATTCTTCAGTCCATATAACATGAGGAAGAAAGCCTTCCCGGCAAATATCCCATGGTTCCTTTAATTAAAATAAACCGAAATTGCCTTTGATGTTGGATCTAATGGGAGGCTGGATTAAACCAGGTGTCCTATTTTAAGCAATTTGATTTAGCATGACCTGCTTTTTATAATTAACATAGGGATACAGGCACGTTTCCTGGGCTTGTGGGGCTTACGGGAAATAAGCACTTTTGCGTTAAGGATGGAACCTCTTCACTACTGAATTTGCGTTGCAGAGTTGCTTATGCGTGCAAAAGGTTTTATGGGGTGAAATGAATGGAAGCCACTCATGTTCCTTGTCAAGTCTATGGGGTAACTGAGATATGTAGATAGGAGATCCCATACTATAAGTGTTGTTGATGGGTCTAAGGCAGGAGTGTGTAACTCCAGTCCTCAAGGGCCGCCACCAGGTCAGGTTTTCAGGATATCCCTGCTTCAGCAAAGGTGGCTCAGTCTTCGACTGCATCACCTGTGCTGAAGCAGGGATATCCTGAAAACCTGACCTGTTGGTGGCCCTTGAGGACTAGAGTTGTCCACCCTTGGTGAAGGGCAGGATCCTATGAAGGTTAACTTTGTTACATGCTGGTGTGCAAGTAGAGGACACGGGGGGATTCTAGATAGGTCCTGTGTGTGAAAGATTCATCCTAGT
The DNA here is from genome assembly GCF_040206685.1 of Ascaphus truei. Taxonomy (NCBI): domain Eukaryota; kingdom Metazoa; phylum Chordata; class Amphibia; order Anura; family Ascaphidae; genus Ascaphus; species Ascaphus truei. Next base: position 8,480,157 of record NC_134497.1, read on the forward strand.
GAAGACTATTGTTAGAAGTGACTTATTGGCCTGTTTCCTGCCAGCGAGCCCTCTGCCACATTATAACATGGAATCCCTGATTTTGCAGGCCCTCTTTTCGTGCTGGATGGAGGTACTTCCAACTTATTCATATGAAAGTCTCACCAACCTCCGCTGCTTTCCACACACAAAAACGTTCTGTTTAATAGGTACAGCTGGTTTTACAGGACCCCAAATCATGTAGTGTACCCGCTAAATAAGTGCAGTTCGAGGATATGCTTTAGTTACAGCCCAAAACTGCTCACTCAATGCTAAATTTCCCCCTTTTTTTCTGTACTATTTCAGCTTTGAGAAAATGTTTTGCCTAAACAATTTTTTAGGACGCATTAAAGATGGCCACCCCTTTTGCCCTCAATGCTGCACCATTGGAAGTGATCTGTCATGTAGACCCCTGTAGAGAGAAGATATGACTGCATGTTAGCTGAGGCCTGCCAAAGCAATCGCATACAAGAGTGTTGCTTCGGTGAGCGTTTTCAGTTCAGAAAGTGTCTATTTACCCAGCAGCCGGCAATATAACCTCCTCCCTCCCCTTATTTAGCCAGCAGTGATTTTCTCCCACAATATTAGGATTTAGAGAGTGGTCCTTAGGGTGAGGGTTAGCCTGGCACATTAGGGAAAGGGTTACGATGGCATGTAAGGGAAAGGATTAGGCTGGCATATTAGGGTAAGGATTAGGCTGGCATATTAGTGTAAGGATTAGGCTGGCATATTAGGGTAAGGGTAAGGATTAGGCTGTCATATTAGGGTAAGGGTAAGGATTAGGCTGTCATATTAGGGTAATGGTAAAGATTATGCAGCCATATTTTGGTTAGGGAAAGGATTAGGCTGGAATATTAGGGTAAGGATTAGGCTGGCATATTAGGGTAAGAGTAAGGATTAGGCTGGCATATTAGGGTAAGGATTAGGCTGGCATATTAGGGTAAGAGTAAGGATTAGGCTGGCATATTAGGGTAAGGATTAGGCTGTCATATTAGGGTAAAGGTAAAGATTAGGCTGGAATATTAGGGTAAGGATTAGGCTGGCATATTAGGGTAAGGATTAGGCTGGCATATTAGTGTAAGGATTAGGCTGGAATATTAGGGTAAGGATTAGGCTGCATATTAGGGTAAGGATTAGGCTGGCATATTAGGGTAAGGATTAGGTTGGCATATTAGTGTAAGGATTAGGCTGGCATATTAGGGTAAGGATTAGGCTGGCATATTAGGGTAAGGATTAGGCTGACATATTAGGGTACGGATTAGGCTGGTATATTAGGGTAAGGATTAGGCTGGCATATTAGGGTAAGGATTAGGCTGGCATATTAGGGTAAGGATTAGGCTGGCATATTAGTGTAAGGATTAGGCTGGCATATTAGTGTAAGGATTAGGCTGGCATATTAGGGTAAGGATTAGGTTGGCATATTAGGGTAAGGATTAGGTTGGCATATTAGGGTAAGGATTAGGCTGGCATATTAGGGGGAGGATTAGGCTGGCATATTAGGGTAAGGATTAGGCTGGCATATTAGTGTAAGGATTAGGCTGGAATATTAGGGTAAGGATTAGGCTGGCATATTAGGGTAAGGATTAGGTTGGCATATTAGGGTAAGGGTAAAGATTAGGCTGGAATATTAGGGTAAGGATTAGGCTGGCATATTAGTGTAAGGATTAGGCTGGCATATTAGTGTAAGGATTAGGCTGGAATATTAGGGTAAGGATTAGGCTGGCATATTAGTGTAAGGATTAGGCTGGAATATTAGGGTAAGGATTAGGCTGGCATATTAGGGTAAGGATTAGGCTGGCATATTAGGGTAAGGATTAGGCTGGCATATTAGGGTAAGGATTAGGTTGGCATATTAGGGTAAGGATTAGGCTGGCATATTAGGGTAAGGATTAGGCTGGCATATTTGGGTAAGGATTAGGCAGGCATATTAGGGTAAGGATTAGGCTGGCATATTTGGGTAAGGATTAGGCTGGCACATTAGGGTAAGGATTAGGCTGGCATATTTGGGTAAGGATTAGGCTGGCACATTAGGGTAAGGATTAGGCTGGCATATTTGGGTAAGGATTAGGCTGGCATATTAGGGTAAGGATTAGGCTGGCATATTTGGGTAAGGATTAGGCTGGCATATTAGGGTAAGGATTAGGCTGGCATATTTGGGTAAGGATTAGGCTGGCATATTAGGGTAAGGATTAGGCTGGCATATTAGGGTGAGGACATAAAAGAGAAATAACATAGACAGTGTCAATAAATGATTCTGCCAAAATAGTAACACAGTGTGGTACATGCAACTTGGTGCACAAAGGATGGGGTAAGATAAGTATAGTGATATCAAAGATTTACACGGCCCAGTGTAAGTCAGTGCTTCAAAAGGTATCTTTCATAATACTCCTCGACTATTATCCCAAAGGTTGTGCGATCGCAGTGTTTCACGTCTGGTAGTGATGCCGGTCGCGGGGTGATGGTGGTACTAATAAGTAAATAATAAATATAAAATAGCGACTCACACGGCCCTGTGTGAGTCAAAGCCCCAAACGGTTTCTTTCCCTGGGGTATACGTCCTCTGAATATCCCCCCGCTTCTGCACGATCTTGCAGTTAGGTAGGTGTGGGTCTCCCGTGTATGACACAAGTATTCAGAATAGTATAAACATTAGAATACCATATTTATTAAGTGAAAAACAAACGTAATAAACCACTCACATTGTGGGTTAAAACAATCGGTCTGGCTGTTTCCGGTCTCCTTCTCGTGATGAACTCCGGTGTGCGCCGCGTCCGGCTACAGTGTTGGAGACAATGGCAAGCTGGTGGCTACGGAAGCCGTCAAGGTCCAAGAATCCACGCTCATCGAACAACGCGTTTCGCACTGGTACGTGCTTCGTCAGGTCCGACGAAGCACGTACCAGTGCGAAACGCGTTGTTCGATGAGCATGGATTCTTGGACCTTGACGGCTTCACCAGCTTGCCATTGACTCAAACCCTGTACCCGGACGCGGCGCACAGTGGAGTTCATCATGAGAAGGAGACCGAAACAGCGGGTTGAGCTGCGACATACTTCTCTGGCCAGTATTGTACATTATGTACTTTTTATTTTTCGGCTTGTTTTCGTTGTGTTAATTTAATCTCAAACACAGACACTCCATTTTTGGGAAGCGCCCCAGTTTCTTCTCATGCATATTAGGGTGAGGTTTAGACTAGCACATTAGGATTAGGGTAAGGTTTAGGCTGTCATATTACAGTAGGGTAAGGATTAGGCTGGCATATTAGGGAAAAGGTTAGGCTGGCATATTAGGGTAAGGATTAGGCTGTTGATCCAGGGAGTAATCTGAGGCTGTCATATTAGGGTTAGGGTATGGATTAGCCTGGCATATTAGGGTTAGCATTAGGCAGGAATAGTAGGGTTAAAGTAAGGATTAGGCTGGCATATTAGGGTTGGGGTATGGATTAGGCTGGCATATTGGGGAAAGGGTTAGGCTGGCATATTAGGGTTAAAGTTATGATTGGGCTGGAATATTAGGTTTAGGATTAGTCTGGCATATGGGTAGGGAAAGGATTAGGCTGGCATATTAGGTGAAGGGTTAGGGTTAGGTTGTTTTTTTTACGTTTAGGCTGGCAGGTTAGGGACAGGCTGCACAAGTCTTTTATTAACTGCGGTGGTTAAATAAAGCTGAACATGTGCTTTATTTACCAGCCCCCCGGGTAAAAAGCCTCTACCTTCAGTGAAGTGTTTGTAAGATCCTGAGATTTATGTCTGTGGGCTGCCCTGCACGCTCCATGTTAGACACCGGATTAGTGCCAGTGCAGGGAGCTGGCCTCTGATTACTTCGTGTTTAATTTACCCTTCCATTGTGTGTGTATCACTTTTTGGATTCCGACTCCTTTGTGTGTTTCGTGGGACTGCGGCTGCTGGCAGGTGTTAATGGGGCGATGGCAGAGCCTGCATCTGTGGCACAGACCACGACACTTTTAACCCATTGGCTGTTAAGACATCATCCCTCTGTAAGGCTCAGCAGGGTTCCCTAACCACCCACGTGAGCTCAGCACAACCGTGTTGGTGATGAAAGCCAAAGATCGCAGACCCTACACCCTTGTACCGAATAAAATCATTCCTGGGAGAGATTTCTGGTGGCTGTGAGAGTGATGCTGTTGAAGTGTATGGGGGCAGCAGATGAGTGTTGTATTTAAAGGTCTTGCATACATCATTTGCTCTTATAAGCGTCAATGGGTTCACCTTCTTGACCATTAAGATCTCCCTCTTGTATCTATCTCCTGCCCCTATATACTTCAGTGGCATCACTCTCTTGCACGCTTCATTTGCTCTTTTATATTTCCATGAGGTCCCCCTCCTACAAGTCTGGATCACCCACTGCCCCTATAAACTTCTAGGGGGTCATCCTCTTTAAAGTGAGAAGCCCCCTTTTCTTTTCCAAGTGACACCAGGACACTGGAGTATGGGACTTAACTGTGCTGAGATGAACCCTTTTTCATCTGATAGGGCCTACCCAGGGATATCACAATTCAATGTGTGCCACTTCTGCAGTGAAAGGGTTAACAGTCTCTCTTTTCAGCTGGCTCATGCCAAACAGGCGGAAGAAAGCTAAGAATGTAACGTAGTGGCAAGCCGCCCGCTGGTGGCATTGTGCCAGGATAGCATACTTCCCACTTAATGGGCTCAGGACCCTGGCAATGTGTCAAGATGATGCCACCCCTTCTGGCTTCTGGTATATGGGCATTGACTCTTCCGCAGATCCACATCTAGTCACACGTAATAATACAGGATTCACATCCATACTCTATGCAATAGGAGCAGATATACGATTCTTCTGGTACTGCATGTATGTGTGTCATCAATTTGATCAGAACTCACTCCTCTCTGCTCCCTCTTCCTCTCCTCTCTGCTCTCTTCCTCTCCTCTCTGCTCCCTTTTCCTCTCCTCTCTGCTCTCTCTTCCTCTCCTCTCTGCTCCCTCTTCCCCTCTATTCTGCTCCCCCTTCCTCTCCTCTCTGCTCCCTCTTCCCCTCCTCTCTGCTCCCTCTTCCCCTTCTCTCTGCACCCTCTTCCCCTCCGCTCTGCTCCTCTTCCCCTCCTCTCTGCTCCCTCTTCCCCTCCTCTCTGCTCCCACTTCCCCTCCTCTCTGCTCCCTCTTCCCCTCCTCTCTGCACCGTCTTCTCCTAGTCTCTGCTCCCTCTCCTCTCTGCTCCCTCTTCCCTCCTCTCTGCTCCCACTTCTCCTCCTCTCTGCTCCCTCTTCCCCTTCTCTCTGTCCCCTCTTCCCCTCCTCTCTGCTCCCTCTTCCCCTCCTCTCTGCTCCCTCTTCCCTTTCTCCCTGCTCCCTCTTCCTCTCCTCTCTGCTCCCTCTTCCTCTCCTCTCTGCTCCCTCTTCCCCTCTATTCTGCTCCCCCTTCCCCTCCTCTCTGCTCCCTCTTCCCCTCCTCTCTGCTCCCTCGTCCCCTCCTCTCTGCTCCCTCTTCCCCTCCTCTCTGCACCCTCTTCCCCTCCGCTCTGCACCCTCTTCCTCTCCTCTATGCTCCATCTTCCCCTCCTCTCTGCTCCCTCTTCCTCTCCTCTATGCTCCCTCTTCCCCTCCTCTCTCCTCCTCTTCCCCTCCTCTCTCCTCCTCTTCCCCTCCTCTCTCCTCCTCTTCTCCTCCTCTCTGCTCCTCTTCCCCTCCTCTCTGCTCCCTCTTCCCCTCCTCTCTGCTCCCACTTCCCCTCCTCTTTGCTCCCTCTTCCCTTCCTCTCTGCTCCCTCTTTCCCTCCTCTCTGCACCGTCTTCTCCTACTCTGTGCACCGTCTTCTCCTACTCTCTGCTCCCTCTCCCTCTCCTCTCTGCTCCCTCTTCCCTCCTCTCTGCTCCCGCTTCCCCTCCTCTCTGCTCCCTCTTCCCCTTCTCTCTGCCCCCTCTTCCCCTCCTCTCTGCTCCCTCTTCCCCTCCTCTCTGCTCCTCTTCCCTTTCTCCCTGCTTCATCTTCCCCTCCTCTCTGCTCCTTCTTCCCTTTCTCCCTGCTTCCGCTTCCCCTCCTCTCTGCCTCTCCTCCTCCTCTCTGCTTTCTATCTTCCTCTCCTCTCTGCTCCCTCTTCCCCTCCTCTCTGCTCTCTCTTTCTTCCCCTACTCTCTGCTCTCTTTCTTCCCTTCCTCTATGCTCCCTTTTCCCTTTCTCTCTGCTCCTCTTCCCCTCCTCTCTGCTCCTTCTAACCCCTCCTCTCTGCTCCCCCTTCCCCTCCTCTATGCTCCCACTTCCCCTCCTCTCTGCTCTCTCTCTCTTCCCCTCCTCTATGCTTCCTTTTCCCCTTCTCTCTGCTCTCTCTTCCTCTATGCTTCCTTTTCCTCTTCTCTCTGCTCTCTCTTCCTCTATGCTTCCTTTTCCCTTTCTCTCTGCTCCTCTTCCCCTCCTCTCTGCCTCTTCCCCTCCTCTATGCTCCCTTTTCTCTTTCTTTCTGCTCATCTCCTCCTCTCTGCTCCCTCTTCCCCTCCTCTCTGCTCTCTCTTCCCCTCCTCTCTGCTCTCTCTTCCCCTCCTCTATGCTTCCTTTTCCCTTTCTCTCTGCTCATTTCCTCCTATATGCTTCCTTTTCCCTTTCTCTCTGCTCATCCCCTCCTCTCTGCTCCCTCTTCCCCTCCTCTCTGCCTCTTCCCCTCCTCTATGCTTCCTTTTCCCTTTCTCTCTGCTCATTTCCTCCTCTCTGCTCCCTCTTCCCCTCCTCTCTGCTCTCTCTCTTCCCCTCCTCTCTGCTCTCTCTCTTCCCCTCCTCTCTGCTCTCTCTTTCCCTCCTCTATGCTCCCTTTTTCCTTTCTCTCTGCTCCCTCTTCCTCTTCTCTGAACCCGTGGGGATATTTCCAGGCCCATTAAATCCTCCACCATATTTGGCTCCTCTGTTTCAGGGCATTCTTAAACACAGAGTGGAATTTTCCCTCCTCAGTGTGCCAGGGGCTCAGCATACGGATGTGCGACTGGCCAGATTGGGCATCAGGAGGCCGCAGGAGCCAAGAAACGCCTCATTCTGCACTCAGATCGATTCACATAGCCCAGGAAGTACAGCGCTGCCCACCATACAGAGCTGGCAATAGCAAACTATGCCCCTAAGCAGGAATTATTTAGGGCTCACATCCTACATCCTCCGTGTTACCTCTATTGTGATAGAAGGGAATGTAGCTAATGTTTTACACGCTTCCCCAAGCATTGCATGCCCCTCCATCAGTGAGAATAAGAATAATATCTGGGATTATTGCACTGGATTTAACATTTCATATTAAAATATGCAAATCCTGTGTTTTGGGTCATTGTTATTTGCTTCATTTCACTTATGCGCGAGAGATTCGATCACCAGATCCCAGGGTCGCTGGTCTCCGGAGGTACCAGCTCTCCCCTCCCCGCAGATCAGCCAAGTCCTCAAAGTGCTTTGCTAAATGTTTTGCAGGTTTTCCATAAATGTTGCTTTGTTCTCAAACGTTCACATTGCTGGAAGATTTGCAAAATGGCAAAGGTGGACGCCTGATAGGGCTCCCCAGGAGCTGCTCCCCTCTGCACAGGACCAGCGTGCTAAAGGTTAACATTTGCTTGTACTTTGGGGAACGTCAACCCCCACCCACTGGAATGTTAATGAGCCAAGAGGACAAAGAACTTTGTATTCGCAGCTGCATTCATTCTGAACCCCTTCAGGACATACTTGAAAATGAGAGGTAACTCTCAATGTATTACTTCCTGGTAAAATATTTTATAAATAAATAAATAATAAATAAATAAATCTGTGTCGCCCCAAAGGCGGACAGCCTTTGGCACAGCCGAAGAGCCG
>NC_134497.1:8492961-8502961 GCF_040206685.1 Ascaphus truei
GTGCACTTTTATCACCTCTCAAACACAAAACATGGCCAAATACCCCCTTTGGGCAGTTAAGAAGCGAAGACATCCATCCCTCGCCTGACCTGCTAAGAACATGATCTTATCACGAGCAGAACAGAAGTGTAGTTTAGGCCTCTGCTCTGAGCAGTGCTGACTGTAGTTATGTATCTGTCCACTGATCCGGAAGAGATATCCACCTGCAGCCCAATAAAAACATGCATAGAAAACAGTAATTGGATGGAATGCTGTGGGATCCCCTAGTAAGATCATGTGTGCTGTCCTCATCCCACACACATTACCTCTCCAGCACTGAAGCAGTTACAAAATCTAGTTGTCGTGTGCCTTATTGCATGAGAACACAATCTATCCACTTGGCATCCTTTCCAGTTATTCTTATATATTTTTTTTGTCTAAAGATGATCATTTTTTGACATAAAGGCACAAAGTGGGAAATAACCTTTTTCTAACCAGATTCCCGTCTGAAAAAAAGTAGCTGGTTTGTAGGTACACAACATAACACACATTTGTGGTCGGCTCACATGGCAGTGAAATTGTTAATGCTATGCTGTGGCTGCACCTCTGCACAGGAGGTTTGCAAAGTATTGTTATGTGACCTTCATTCAGTGAAAGGTCACAGAGAAGCCAAAGGGAAGGACATGATTGGAAAAATTCAATATGGAATTAAAAGGAACATTAAAAACACAGGGGAAAAGTGAGGGCGACACAATATAGCAGCGGTAATACCACTGGGGCTTATATATCACATCGTTCTGCATGCACTGTGCAAGGATTGGGGCATTAATAGGAATACATTATTATTGCATATGCATATATACATATATACCGTATATATATAGTACTATTGTCGTTGCAGTAGACAGTGTACAGAGTTACACTACAGAACGATGTTTAGCCCAGTCTGGCAGTTAAAGAAAGGGTAATACTGTAGGTTATATTGTGGATTATAAAATCCACTAAGAAGGGATGCTTTGTCATTGTGTGTGTAAACCAGCAGGTGACAAAGTGACAGCCCATCCAGTGACACTTGTCCTGGTCCCAAGGAGATGCATGGTCTGCAGAAGGCCCTGCTAATCCCCCCTTCTCAGGACAGGATGAGATTAAGGGGAGGGAGGTTAACCTGCCATCTGTCTCTGCAACTGTAGCCTGGGACACCCTGTGTTCTGGTGTGGGGAGGTGAGAGATGCAAAGAAAGCCGGTGGGTATTGAAGGAGAAAGAGAGTAAGCCCTTTGCTAGGAACGCATTACTGTACCGTCAGAGCTGCATGGGTTAATACAATTAATGCAATGTATTGCATATGCAAAGCTTGAGTGCAGGGGTCAGCAGTTGTGAACAGGGGACATTTTATGGGGAACTCCATTCCTAAATCTCAGGATTATTTTAATGTCTATGTAGCAATGCACAGTGTTGTTTTATATTGCAGCATTTTCTTTTTTTTAGCGGGGAATGTCAAACATCAGGGGCGTTTCAGGCTTTGCTAAAATGTTAAAGCCACCCCAGTGCTGTAGGGGTGTGCCTGTGCCTTTGTGTTTAACACCTTCACTGCCACAGGGGCCAGCAACACATTGCAAAGCAATATAATAACACGCAGAGCATTATAACAGTACACAACGTGATATAATAACATGCAGAGTGATATAATAACATGTGGAGTGATATAATAACACGCGGAGTGATATAATAGTACGCAGAGTGATATAATAACATGCAGAGTGATGTAATAACACACAGAGTGATATAATAGTATGCAGAGTGATATAATAACATGCAGAGTGATGTAATAACACACAGAGTGATATAATAGTATGCAGAGTGATATAATATTACACAGCCCGATATAATAACATGCAGATATAATATAATAGTACACAGGGCAATATGATAACATGCAGAGATATAATAACAGAGCTATATAATACATGCAGAGTGATATAATAGTACACAACATGATATAATAATATGCAGAGCGATATAATAACATGGAGAGATATAATAACATACAGAGCTATATAATTACATGCAGAGCGATATAATAACATGCAAGTGATATGAAAACAGGCAGAGAGATCTAATAACATACAGAGCGATATAACGCGCAGAGTGATATAATAACATACAATAAAGAGTGATATGATAACACGCAGAAAGATCTAATAACAGAGCGATATAGCGCAGAGCGATATAATAACACACAGAGCGATATAATAACACGCAGAGTGATATAATAACATGCAGAGTGATATAACGCGCAGAGCGATATAATAACACGCAGAGCGATATAATAACACGCAGAGCGATATAATAACACGCAGAGTGATATAACGCGCAGAGCGATATAATAACACGCAGAGCGATATAACGCGCAGAGCGATATAATGTGCAGAGTGATATAATAACATACAATAAAGAGTGATATGATAACACGCAGAAAGATCTAATAACAGAGCGATATAGCGCAGAGCGATATAATAACACACAGAGCGATATAATAACACGCAGAGTGATATAACGCGCAGAGCGATATAATAACACACAGAGCGATATAATAACACGCAGAGCGATATAATAACACGCTGAGCGATATAACGTGCAGAGCGATGTAATAACACGCAGAGCGATATAACGCGCAGAGCGATATAATAACACGCAGAGCGATATAACGCGCAGAGCGATATAACGTGCAGAGCGATATAATAACACGCAGAGCGATATAACGCGCAGAGCGATATAATAACACGCAGAGCGATATAACGCGCAGAGCGATATAACGCGCAGAGTGGTATAATAACACGCAGAGCGATATAACAGAGCGATATAATAACACGCAGAACGATATAATAACACGCAGAGCGATATAATAACACGCAGAGCGATATAATAACACACAGAGCGATATAACACGCAGAGCGATATAATAACACGCAGAGCGATATAATAACACACAGAGCGATATAACACGCAGAGCAATATAATAACACGCAGAGCGATATAACGCGCAGAGCGATATAATAACACGCAGAGCGATATAATAACACGCAGAGCGATATAATAACACGCAGAGCGATATAACGCGCAGAGCGATATAATACGCAGAGCGATATAACGCGCAGAGCGATATAATGCGCAGAGCGATATAATAACACGCAGAGCGATATAACGCGCAGAGCGATATAATAACACGCAGAGCGATATAACGCGCAGAGCGTTGCGTTGCAGGCCCCTTTAGCAGCAGAGGCTTCCGCAAACCTTATTGCTCCTGATACCCAGGATATATTTCAGGACACAAACCGAAAGGAATCCTATCCATCATGCTGGTAGGGAGAGGGACACAGTGGGAGGGGGAGAGGGGGACAGGGAGAGTGGGGGAGAGGGGGGGAGGGGTAATACAGGGACACTACCTTCTGTGACCTATTTTAAAAATATACCAAGAACACAGAGGGTGGAATGAACTGCTCCATTCTGATTGGCTGGAGTGAATATCCATTGCTAAGAGCTCTCCATGGTACTGAAAGCAGTAAGAGGTTTTTCTGGCAGAAGGTGTAGGGAAAAGTCTCCCTTAAATTATGTATTTGTTGCATATGTGTGCCGTGTGTATGTGTGCTGTGTGCCAGGTGTAAGTGTGCTTTGTGTACGTATGCTGTGTGTACGTGTGCTGTGTGTACGTGTGCTGTGTGTACGTGTGCTGTGTGCTATGTGTAAGCGTGCTGTGTGTAAGTGTGCCTTGTGTAAGTGTGCCGTGTGCTATGTGTAAGCGTGCTGTGTGTAAGTGTGCCATGTGCTGTGTGTATATTTGCTGTGTGTAAGTATGCTGTGTGCGGTGTGTAAGTGTTCCGTGTGCTTTGTGTAAGTGTGCCATGTGTAAGTGTGCTGTGTGTAAATATGCTGTTTGTAAGTGTGCTGTTTGTAAGTGTACCTTGTGCTGTGTGCTGTGTGTAAGTGTTCTGCGTGTACGTGTGCTCTGTGTACGTGTGCTGTGTGCCGTGTGTAAGTGTGTCATGTGCTGTGTGTATGTGTGCTGTGTGTACGTGTGCTGTGTGCTATGTGTAAGCGTGCTGTGTGTAAGTGTGCTTTGTGTAAGTGTGCCGTGTGCTATGTGTAATAGTGCTGTGTGTAAGTGTGCCATGTGCTGTGTGTATATTTGCTGTGTGTATATGTGCCGTGTGTAAGTGTGTCATGTGTAAGTGTTCTGTGTGCTGTGTGTACATGTGCCGTGTGCTGTGTGTAAGTGTGCCATGTGTAAGTGTGCTGTGTGCTGTGTTTACATGTGCTCTGTGTAAATATGCTGTGTGTAAGTGTTCTGTTTGTAAGTGTACCTTGTGCTGTGTGTAAGTGTTCTGCGTGTACGTGTGCTCTGTGTGCGTGTGCTGTGTGCCATGTGTAAGTGTGTCATGTGCTGTGTGTAAGTGTGATGTGTGTAAGTGTGCTGTGTGCTGTAAATGTGCTGTGTGTCATGTACCATGTGCCGTTTGTAAGTGAGCTGTGTGCTGTGTGTAAGTGTGCTTTTTGGTGTGTGTAAGTGTGCTGTGTGCCATGTGTAAGTGTTCTGTGTGTAAGTGTGCTGTGTATAAGTGTGCTTTGTGGTGTGTGTAAGTGTGCTGTGTGCTGTGTGTGTGTGCTGTGTGCTGTGTGTAAGTGTGCTGTGTGCCATGTGTAAGTGTGCTGTGTGTAAGTGTGCTGTGTGCCATGTTTAAGCGTGCCACGTGTAAGTGTGTCATGTGTAAGTGTGCCCTGTGTAAGTGTGCTGTGTACTGTAGACAGTTACAAAATAACGCTGTGAGGTCTGCAATGTTTAACACAAGTTACAGGTGCAGGCAGCATCTAACTCATTTTAACGCTACCCAGTTCTTAAGATCCTGCTCCCCAAAGTCTGTTTCCTGTCCCCTGGGTATAATAAAGGGGTTCAAATGTATTGCTACCCTCTTGGGTTAGTTTAACTTCTTCACTGCCGGAGGGTCCAGAAAACCATTGCACGCAATGTTGTTTTTGTTTCCCTTAAATTCCCAAGCACACAAGAACTCCCCCTTGTACCGCGCTGCAGCATATGTCGGTGCTTTATAAAAACAAAAACAAAGAACAAAAATAACATTTAATTCAGGATGTCCGTCCTGTGTCACTCAACCCCTGGCTGCAGTCTGCGGTGACCCACGCTAGGTGTACTAAACATTAAACTGGAATAGTGCTGTTCGGGCATTACAGCATGGGAACTTCCAGTGTCCTAAAGTCAATAGAAGTTTCCATATGTGATGTCAGATTGGCATTATCTCACTTTAATGAATAACCCCGGAAGTCTCTTATATTTGACTCTAACAGACAAGTCAATCAGTGACAGTCTTTGAAGTGATTTATTATTAAAGATATATACCCCCACGGCTATCCGTCCTCTGCTTTCCTGCTATGTATTTCTATGTATCTTAATTATTAGGCTCAGAAAAAAAACCTAATAATATTTATTTTTTTCTCTACACCACATAAAAATAACAGAAACATCAGCAGGGGATTCTTTTTCTACCTTTTCTTTGCAGTGATTTAAGTGTGATGGTTTCTACTTACACCCCCAGTATACCACTACTTGTATATTAAGACATGGTCTCTTTCTTTGTCCCCCCTCCCCCCTAAAAACTCCAATTTATTGGGATAATGCAAATTGACAGCATACGTTTTTCGTAATTACACCTTTACCTTTCGAAGAGCTGTAGATTCATTTTATAAAGATTGTATCTTTCTGTTTATGTAACAAAGTACCCCTGCAGAGACTGAATTAGAAGATCGCTGTGCAGCCTACGTTAAAAAAAGAGGGGAGAAAGCTGTGGGTTGCATACTGAGATAGCAGCAGCAGAGTGAGAGATGGCTGTGGGTTGCATACTGAGATAGCAGCAGCAGAGTGAGAGATGGCTGCGTGTTGCATAGTGAGAGAGCAGATACAGAGTGAGAGATAGCTGTGTGTTAGATGCATGGTGACTGCACCTCCATGTAAAGAAACAATGCATCTCTTGTAACCTTAGCAACACTCACGTTACTGGGGAGAGCAGAGCTTAACCTTTCAGCTGCCAGAGGGAATGCAATGCTTTCACCTGCAGCCCCATGCAGCACCCAACTGAACTAATGACAGTGATATGTTACATAGTTATATAGTTACATAGTAGATGAGGTTGAAAAAAGACATGCGTCCATCAAGTTCAAGCTATGCTAAATTTAAACAGATACTTGATCCTATATCTATACTTACTTATTGATCCAGAGGAAGGCAAACCAAAAACCCCAGTGACATATCATCCAATGATATCTCATAAGGGGAAAAATAAATTCCTTCCTGACTTCAAGAATTGGCAATCGGATTAATCCCTGGATCAACATTCTTCCTATTTTTTCTTATTTGGTATATCTCTGTATACCTTTCCTTTCTAAAAAGATGTCCAACCTTTTTTTGAACAAATCTATTGTATCTGCCATCACAGTCTCCATGGGTAATGAATACCACACAGTAACTGCCCTTACTGTAAAGAACCCTTTCCTTTGTTGCTGGTGAAATCTCCTTTCCTCCAACCTTAAGGGGTGACCCAGGTCCATTGTACTGTCCTGGGGAGGAATAGTTCTTTTGATAGCTCCTTGTCCCCGAATATATTTGTATATAGTTATCATATCCCCTCTTAGATGCCTCTTTTCTAATGTACATAAATCTAATTTAGCTAGTCTCTCATCATAAATTAGATTGTTCATTCCCTTTATTAATTTGGTGGCTCTTCTCTGCACTCTCTCTAGTTCCATAATGTCTTTTCTAAGGAGTGGTGCCCAAAATTGTACTCCATATTCAAGATGTGGTCTTACTAATGCTTTATAAAGGGGTATAATTATGTTTACTTCCATTCCATCCATTGTCCGTGTAATGCAAGATAAGAGCTTGTTTGCCTTTGCAGCTACTGCATGACATTGGGCACTATTGCTAAACCTGCCGTCTACAAGCACTCCTAAATCCTTCTCCATCAAGGAGTCCCCCAATTTATCCCCATTTAATTTGTAAGTTGCCTGTTTATTCTTGTTTCCCAAATGCATAACCTTACATTTATCTGTATTAAACCTCATCTGCCATTTACCTGCCCACGTTTCCAGTCTCTCCAAGTCTTTCTGGAGAGAAATTACACCCTGCTCTGATTCTACTATCTCACACAATTTAGTGTCATCAGCAAAGATGGAGACTTTGCTCTCAGTTGATTAATAGGTTGTGGGGTGTTTTAGATCATTTACCCCTTTTAGTACACTGTCTGCGCTATATAAATAAAATGTATATATACATACATTATCCTTCTCTCCGTCTTTCTATTCGGTATTTGACATGTAGGAGATGTGAAAAATATCCTAATTCTTATTGGGGCAAACAAGATTACCCGTCCCTTATAGCAATGAGCGATGCTGTGCAAAATGCAGGCGCAAACTTGTTTAGTTTTTTTTATCCCCACACCGTGAGAGTGCCCTATTCATACAGTTTCTTGTGTCTGTGAAGATGTCAGAGACATTTAGCCCTTATTAATATGCCTGACAGTGCTATGCTGTCTGCTCTCCTGTACAAACCTTGTTGCCATTGACTTGGGATGAGCCCGGAATTGATTGCATGCATTGCAGGGAGATCAGGTTAATCCCAATGTAGTCTCAGCTTGTCTGAACATATATGTTATTGTCCTTTCCGCCCACATTGTACTGCGCTGCGGAATAGGTTGGCACCGTGCAATTAAAATATAATCATTATTATTATTATTGTCATTATTTATTGATAAAACGCCAGCATATTGTGCTGCGTGGTACAATGGGGGAACAGGATGATAGAAATAAGGAGGACCCGGATCCTGGGACATTCAAGACTAGATCCCCTGCAGACTCCTGGAATACATGAAGGTGGGATAAACACCCCAAATATCCCCAGAAGGATTTACCTCTGGACTTCAAAACCTGCTGATATTGGCAATTTAACCCCATTCATTGCCAGGCTGCAATGTGTTGCTGGCCCATCTGGTAGTGATTGGGGTTAATACATTTCCCTTACACACAACCAGTATATACAGAAGCTAACAGGAATATCCTGATGGGGGACGGATAGCGGCTTTTCTGGGTACAGAGTGCCCTGGGATCATATCTTGAGTGTCAGATCCCCAGATAATGACACCACGGTCCAATCTAAATGCCCTGCCACACATCACAGGGATGACTTCTCTAATTAAAGTGTTCTCTCTCTCTCTTATCTATTATCATTATATTTGTGAAGCGTCAACATATTCCACAGGTACAGAGTTATGTATATTACAAAAACCTCTCTCACTCACTCACTCTTTCACTCTTTCACTCTGTCTCTTCTCTCTCCTCTCTCTCTTCGTCTCTCCTCTCTCCTCCTATCTTATCTCCTCTCTCCACTCTTTTCCTCTTTTCCTCTCTCTCTGTCACTCTTTCACTCTGCCACTCGGTCACTCTCTCACTCTTTCACTCTCTCACTCTTTCACTGTCTCTTCTCTCTCCTCTCTCTCTCTCTCTCTCTCGTCACCTCTCTCTCCTCCCGCCTCTCTCCTCCTATCTTATCTCCTCTCTCCCCTCTTTTCCTCTCTTCCTCTCTCTCTCCTCTCTCTCTGTCACTCTCTCACTTTCTCTTCTCTCTCTCCTCTCTCCCCTCTCTCCCCTCTCTCCCCTCTCCTCCTATCCTCTCTCCTCTATCCCCTCTCTTCATATCTTCCTCTCTCCTCTCTCTCTCCTCTGTCTCTTCTCTCTCTCCCTCTCTCCTCCTATCTTCTCCCCTCTCTCCTCCTATCTTCTCCCCTCTCATCCTCTCTCATTCTCTCACTCTCTCACCCTCTCTCCTCTCTCCTTGTATCCTCTCTCCTTGTATCCTCTCTCCTCTCTTCCTCTCTCTTCCTCTCTCTCCTCCCCCTCCTCCCCCTCCTCTCTCCCCTCTCTCTCCTCTCTCTCCTCTTTCTCTCACTCTGTCTCTTCTCTCTCTCCTTGACTGATTTAGGTCCCATCAATCAGTGGAGATCTGCCTCAGCTGGCCCTGCACAGAGCAATGAAAAGGGCAACAAATTAGACCCAATCCAAGCCTGTGCTTGTGTCCTGAAGGCCTTCAGGGGCGGCTGTAGTGTGCGACCCCCCCAGCACACAGACACCAAGGTCACCTCTCTGGGAATGAGCTTCTGGAGATGGATTTCTAGGGCTGACCCTCAAACGGCCTAAGAGACCTGCTGAGCAATAAAGTAACTCCCAATACCTGACAGCGAAGCAGTGTACATAGTGCTTATCTAACACAGAGACCATATATGTGTGTGTTTGTGTGTGTGTGTGAGAAAAATAACAAGAGAAATGTTTGTGACTATACATATATATATATATGTTGTGCCACCTCAGGAAGAAGAGATCAGTGTATCTCGAAAGCTCGCACAAATAAAAGCATTTAGTCTATTCATTTTTCGTAAACTAAAAAAGTTTGCGCCTGCATTTTGCACAGCATCGCTCATTGCTAGAAGGGATGGATAATCTTGTTTGCCCCAATAAGATATTAGGATATTTCTCAAATCTCCTGCATGTCAAATACCGAACAGAAAGACGGAGAGAAGGATAATGTATGTATATATACCTTTTATTTATATAGCGCAGACAGTGTACTAAAAGGGGCAAATGACCTAAAACACCCCACAACCTATTAATCAACTGAGAGCAAAGTCTCCATCTTTGCCGATGACACTAAATTGTGTGAGGTAGTAGAATCAGAGCAGGGTGTAATTTCTCTCCAGAAAGACTTGGAGAGACTGGAAATTTGGGCAGGTAAATGGCAACGTGATGTCACATGACCCTGCGGTAGCCACTTAATGCCATGATTACTAGAGGGGTCTAAATAAGCATTGCCACACACTTCCTTGAGTTAGGTCTTGGTGCAAATCTTGGCATTAATATCGCAGGGTTAGCAATAAGGCCTTGGAGAGGTCCCTCAATTAATCCCTCATA
>NC_134497.1:8507961-8510461 GCF_040206685.1 Ascaphus truei
CAGCACCCTAAATATCATCTATATATAACCAGCACCCTAAATATTATCTATATATAACCAGCACACTAAACATCATCTATATATAACCAGCACCCTAAATATTATCTATATATAACCAGCACCCTAAACATCATCTATATATAACCAGCACCCTAAATATTATCTAGGTCAGCTCTGGGCTGGGGTATTCATATATAGCAGTTTTTTTTGCCCTGGTTGGTTTGCACCAGCCCAGCTATGTTGCCCCAATCTCCCTTCACTCCTTTATCTCACCCCTTGAATATGCAATAAGCACTCAGTAACAGGTTCCTGTTATTTATATATTAATATGCAATAAGCCACTCCAGTAACAGGTTCCTATATATTATATATTAATATGCAATAAGCCACTCAGTAACAGGTTCCTCTAATATTATATATTAATATGCAATAAGCCACTCAGTAACAGGTTCCTCTTATATTATATATTAATAACAATAAACCACTCAGTAACAGGTTCCTGTTATATTATATAGTAATATTATATAATATATATTATATTTACTAATATTCACACGTGGGATTGTAATTTCTCATTATTTATTATGAGATTATTGACCCACACACTTCCCAGTCCAATTAGCAATTGTCTTGACCCTTTCACTACCAGAACGGTTGGCAACATTTCATCTCTCTGGCGGATGTGGGTTAATTTCGAGGGAGACTGCACCCCCCCCCCTCCCCCCTCACTCTTTAAATCCGGAATGTGAGTGAGAGGAGGGTTCCAATCAAGAAACAAAAATACATTCATAATTGAAATGATAGTTTATTTTAGAGAACAGACACCCATCATTTTCCTATGAAAGTAAGAATTTGAGGTAGGTTTTGTAAAAGTTTTTTAGGGGCGGAGTTGGGGGTATGATGGGGGGGGGGGGGTCAACATTCCCTGGTTCTGAAGTGTGGAAACAATAGGTTCTTCATCCTGATTGTTTTGGGGAGAAGGGCTGTAAATACATATTTGCACATCTGGAATCCGACTGTAAGAGATATTAGGACAACCCCTCACCCCCCCCCCCAAAAAAAAAAAACCTGCACCGAAGCAGCCCCCTCCCTGCACTCCCTGGGGGGGGGAGTTGGTACCACAGTGCGAATCAGTAATACTGTAAAGACCTCCAGAACATCAGGAAACAGACACATGGGAAACTGGAGATAATCCGAAGGAAAGAGGACTTCTTACCTGCAGTGTGAAGTTGGACTTTATATTCCCTTTTATAGAACTGGTTACAGCCACCAGTGGATTTAGAATCAGACTCCAACATCTAAAGGGTTTCCTGGAGCTAATTATTGGGGGGGGTGGGGGGGGGGACACAGTTTAGGGGGAAAGCTTCTTGTTTTGGTTTTGGGGATGGACAGTTAAAAAAGCTTTCAGCAGAGAGGTATTCAAGCCCTATTACCATTTTTGTTTTTGTTCACATGTGAGAGGGGCCCCGTCTATTCACATCAGGCCCCTCTGCAGTGATTATAAAGGGACAGGCCCACGGCGGAGACCCCCCTCGGATTGTTTCTGCATTGACAATCCCTGCTTTTGTGGAGGTGTTTCTCGCTTTCAGACCCGCACACTGCTGATGGGACTTCACTCCCAGCTCTTCAGAAACTGTTTGCAAAAATTATACCTTTTCTTGAACTACTCCACAAGGAGCAGGATGTGGGGGACATAGCACAACACAATTCATCAACCTAATCTATTGGGAGGGGGGGGGGGGGGGGGGGGGGGGGGGCACAGTCTATGTGATCAAAAATGACAGGACATTCTTCTACTATTAAAATACTATAAAGTAGCTACAAGGCATTCATAATTATAGATAACGTCAGAATGGATAATTATTACAATATATATCGATATATATATATATATATTATACATATATATTATATATATATATATATATATATATATATATATAGATATATATATATATATATACACAATGTGTGTATTTATATATGCAGAGTGTGTATGTGTATGCATATTTATGTGTATGTGCATATATAAATAGTTACATATTTAAGGGTGTGTATGAGTGTGTGTGTGTATTGATATACTGTATGTAAGTGTGTTTATATACATATTTATATACAGTATGTACTGTAAGTGTGTGTGTATATTTATGTACTGTATGTCTGTATGTGTGTATGTGTGTGTGTATACATATGATCCAATATATATCAAATGTATATAAATGATCAAATATGTTTCTATTATGCTGATAGTCCCACATACACACGTTGTTTACTGTCCAAACCAGGTGTATAATCAATACATTAATTATTCAATTAATACTGTCTCGGTCTGTCTGTCTGTCTGTCTGTCTATCATTGTGTACTGTGCTGGTATGGCTGGCTATAGAAGATACGGTACAATACAATGTTTGTATGAAATGATTGTGCACCCTTGTGAATGTGTGTCTGGCATGTTGTCAATCAGATGACGAGGCGGTAAATCCTGTATAAAGCAATCCCA
>NC_134497.1:8515461-8541226 GCF_040206685.1 Ascaphus truei
GCAATAAGCGGGAGGATATCTCAGTTGCAAAACGAGGGCAAGAAGGGTGCTATAAACCGCACCAGATGTATTAAAGGCAGTGACATAATGAAATGGTCCTTTATAATTAATGAAGTAGATTTCTTCTGCTGTTTTACTGTGAACACTTCAAACCTCAGAGTATTGCTTTGCTGAGAGAAAAAAAAAATGTTATTTCTTTTTGTTACAAATAAGCATCACTTGAATAGCTGCTCCTGTTTCTGGCCCCCCAGTGTTCCAGTTCTGACACCTGCCTGCTGGCTGCCCCCCTTCTTTGTATTGTGCGTGTCCCCAGTCCTATTAGGCTGGTAACCCTTTCACTCCCGGGGGCAGTAAGTTTGCTGCAGAGGACTGATAGCAGGGGGACCCTGCACCCGTCTCCAGGCTGAGGGCTGCTGTTAGCTAAAGTCTTTTGTGAGGGTTTAAGACAGGAGGGGTGGGGGATGGGGGTGACCCCCTTGATGCTGCAGGGTTGGTGTCAGTTAGAAGCAAGAATGAATGAGTATAAATCTGATTGAAAGGCCCTCCTCCTCCTCCTCCTCCTCCAGAGGATGTGGGGCCAGCAGACCCAAGAGAGGGGCACAGACACACCAGTCTCACGCCAGTCTCACTCCGGATCCAGCTGCCCTGCACCCGGCAGCACCTCTCTCAATATTACACCTATTCCGTTTTTATTGCAGATCCTACAGAGAGAGAGAGAGCGAGAGCGAAATTGGGGGGGAAAGGATGGAAAGCGAACCCCCTCTGTAAGTTTTCTTCCACTTCTGTAAAGGTTGTTAACATGTTTAGTTTGTGGAGAGGCACAGCTCTGCGCACAAGTTGCACCCCCGGATTACTGCTATGGGGGTCTGAAGTTTGGGGGATTGTTGTAGTCTTGGATATTTTATTGTTGAAATCGCAATTTTTTTACTGATATCCTGGGTCTCTAATATATCTAACACCACCTACCTGCGCTGTTTATTTGCAGAAAAGTGGGTGCCTTATATCTGTCTAAAAAACAGGGATTGTGTATTATAATCATGCATTGTGAACCGGTAACACAACTGAGTAATGAAAACGTGTCTCCCCCTCACAATGCACCATGTGCTGCTGTGGGCCACCTCATCTGCAGGTCTCATGCTGCCTCCCTAGATGTAATTTTCCTGTGGTGGTGGTGGTTGAGGTCGTGGTGATGATGGTGATTATGGTTGTGGTGGTGGTGATGGAGTTGGTGGTGATGGTGATGATGGTGAAGTTGGTGATGATAATGATGGTGATGGTGGAGGTGATGGTGGTGATTGTGGTGGAGGTGATGGAGGTGGTGATGGTGGTGATTGTGGTGGAGGTGGTGGTGATAGTGATGGCTGGGGTGATGGTGGAGGTGGTGGTGGTTATGGTGGAGGTGATGGTGGTGATGATGGGGATGATGGTGATGATGATGGGGATGATGGTGATGATGGGGGTGGTTATAGTGGTGATGATGGTGATGATGGTGGTGGTGGAGGTAGAGGTGGTGATGATGATGATGATGATGATGATGATGGTGATTATGGTTGTGGTGGTGGTGGAGGTGGTGGTGATAGTGAGGGTTGGGGTGATGGTGGATGTAGTGGTGGTGATAGTGGTGATGATTGGGATGATGGTGGTGGAGGTGGTGGTGATAGTGATGGTTGAAGTGATGGTGGTGATGATGGAGGTAGTGGTGGTGATGGTGGTGATGATGGGGATGATGGTGGTGGTGATGGTGGTGATGATGGTGATTATGGTAGTCATGGTGGTGATGGTGGTGGGGATGTACCCCCAGTCTGAGTGATTGGGTTGGGGGGGGGTATAAAGGTTCTGAGCCAGGCCCTCTCTCTGGCCTCCTTTGTTCTGCTCAGCAGATGTTGGTCTTGTACATAATGTGATAGAAATCAGGGATTTTGGATTCATTCTCCATTATAAAGTTAAATGGCAAATAGAGACATAGACAGAGGTATTCCATCACTATTCATTGACATTTTGTAGGGCTTTTTAATATTACGTTCTTGGCTGCAAAACTGGTACAAAACATGTAGGGGAAGAGCAGAGTTTACTGGGGGAGAGGAATCTCATATAAAATAATCGGATTTTTCTTGAACTGCTTCCTATTTTCTTTACTGGTTCTGTAACCTTTTAATATATTCCCATCCTGCAGAGTGAGGCCTGAGTGTGAGGAAGGGATTCTATGCAGAGAGTGAGGCCTGAGTGTGAGGAAGGGATCCTATGCAGAGTGAGGCCTGAGTGTGGGAAAGGGGTCCTGTGCAGAGTGAGGCCTGAGTGTGAGGAAGGGGCACTGTGCAGATTGAGACCTGAGTGTGAGGAAGGGGCTCTGTGCAGATTGAGGCCTGAGTGTGAGGAAGGGGCTCTGTGCAGAGTGAGGCCTGAGTGTGGGGAAGGGGTTCTGTGCAGGGTGAGAACTGAGTGTGAGGAAGGGGCTCTGTGCAGAGTGAGACTTGAGTGTGAGGAAGTGGTCCTGTGCAGAGTGAGACTTGAGTGTGAGGAAGGGGTCCTGTGCAGAGTGGGGCCTGAGTCTGGGGAAGGGGCTCTGTGCAGAGTGAGGCCTGAGTGTGAGGAAGGGATTCTATGCAGGGTGAGAACTGAGTGTGAGGAAGGGGTTCTGTGCAGTGTGAGACCTGAGTGCAAGGAAGGGGTCCTGTGCAGAGTGAGGCCTGAGTCTGGGGAAGGGGCTCTGTGCAGAGTGAGGCCTGAGTGTGAGGAAGGGGCTCTGTGCAGATTGAGACCTGAGTGTGAGGAAGGGTCTCTGTGCAGATTGAGACCTGAGTGTGAGGAAGGGGCTCTGTGCAGATTGAGGCCTGAGTGTGAGGAAGGGGCTCTGTGCAGAGTGAGGCCTGAGTGTGAGGAAGGGGCTCTGTGCAGAGTGAGACCTGAGTGTGAGGAAGGGGCTCTGTGCAGAGTGAAGCCTGAGTGTGAGGAAGGGGCTCTGTGCAGAGTGAGATCTGAGTGTGAGGAAGGGGCTGTTAGCCTTAGCTGGACGGTATTATCCAATAAAATAAGGACAATAAATGGTATATTTTGGAATGCTTGGACATGACGCATGTGGTATTTTTAGGTTAGGTGATACTCCCATGTATGGTGGATATGTTTTTGCTGTAGTATTTGTTTCGCTGTTTGCATTTATATTTACTTGAGAAAAAAGAAACAAATTGAGTTTTGGGATCTGGGGTCAAGATCCTTTTTTTTTAAATTGAGAGCGAGACATATTATTTCTGTGTAAGTTGCATCGCAGAGGTCTCTCATGAACCCCTATTGCTGGAGAGACCTAGAGACCATAAGCTCTAAGTCCATGACACCCCCAAACTACCTCACACCCTGACACTTCCTCACAGCCTGGCACCCCCTCACACCCCCCCTTCACACCTTGACACCCCCTCACACCCTGACACCCCCTCACACCATGATACCCCCCTCACACCCCCTCACACGAGAGAGAGAGAGAGAGAGAGAGAGAGAGAGAGAGAGAGAGAGAGAGAGAGAGAGAGAGAGAGAGAGAGAGAGAGAGAGAGAGAGAGAGAGAGAGAGAGAGAGAGAGAGAGAGAGAGAGAGAGAGAGAGAGAGAGAGAGAGAGAGAGAGAGAGAGAGAGAGAGAGAGAGAGAATTAATTCATTTCCTGAATTTAATTTAGTACATTTTCATTTGAAACCTCGGCCCAGCGAGTCCTCATTGTGCAGCAGTATGTATATGATATATAATATGGCAAGGCAAATATCTTCTATATTACAGCCGATCTCTGGTAACCAAGGGATGTGTAATGTCGGATATATCCCTTTATTTACCCCTTTTCCTAGCTTACAATCACTGTTTTATATCATATTTTTGTAACATGGAAGCAGCGCTGTTATTTCGCGTTTTACCTGCAGCAGAAACAAATGCAGCAGCTTGAATACACTATTATTATATATTATTCTGCCCATAAATCAGCCCGGAATATGGGCAAATAGAACTTAATACCATTCAGGAACACAGGTTTAATTTAATGTGTATGGTACAAGGCAGCCACAGGCCTTACATACACACACACACACACACACACACACACACACAAACACACACATATTAACGATGCCACTGTAATTTGTAACAAAGCTACAAATAATGTATAAGTGTTTAGAGTAATATTTTTATTATGGAAAATTAAAGATTTCAAATGCTCAACACGAACAGACACTACAATTTAGCTCCGATATATGGAAGTAAAATACATGATTAATAGCTGTAAGTAAATTGCTCGATTCCGAAAAAAAAACTTTTTAATGACCTAGAAATAAGTTAGAAAAAAGATGATAATTGTTAGACTGAATGTGACATTTCTGTGCCCTGGCTTCAATGCTTCAGGAGGCAGTCTGCAGAGAAAAGGAGCTGACAAAATGACATTTACTGCAATTCAGCTGCATGTGTGAAACAGGCAAAATGATCCCAGGGATCACAAATTAAAACTATTCAAAGGAAATAATAAAACAGCATGTTAAAATACAGATAACACATCCTCAAAATGATCGTGTCCATGACAATGACGGGGAATCATCAGACACAATGTATCTTTAAACATGTCCCAGTATCCAAGTGAATCAAAGCATATCCTAGCGTAGTGCAACCCGCAGCGGACAGGGCACATACAGTATATACCTGTATATGTGTTACTCAAAGATCTTGTGCACAATTATCAAATGACTAACGAGCAAGTAGCACAAATAAAAATAATTAAAATATATATATATATAAAAATAAATAAAATTGCAGGAGATTGGGAGCAGTGTACAGGGATTCAGGAAATAACATGCAATATTCCTGCAGTGTGTGTATATATGTGTGTGTGTGTGTGTGTGTGTGTATGTATTTTTTTGTTTTTTGTTCTATCTATCCTTAATACATGATTACATATGTGTGTGTGTGTGTGTATAAAACATATAAAAATGTATTTTGTTCTATCTATCCTTAATACATAATTACGTGTGTGTGTGTGTGTGTGTGTGTGTGTGTGTGTGTGTGTGTGTGTGTGTGTGTGTGTGTGTGTGTGTGTGTGTGTGTGTGTGTTTATGTGTGTGTATATATATATATATATATATATATATATACACACACACATAAACACACACACACACACACACATGTAATTATGTATTAAGGATAGATAGAACAAAATAATTTTTTATATGTTTTATATATATATACACACACACACACACATGTAATTATGTATTAAGGATAGATAGAACAAAATAATTTTTTAATGTTTTTACACACACACACACACACACACACACACACACACACACACACACACACACACACACACACACACACACACACACACACACACACACACACATGTAATTATGTATTAAGGATAGATAGAACAAAATAAAAATCAGGTAACAAAAATATACCTCCCTATATAATAAAAATGCTGGAGGCATTTAAGGGACTCGAATCTAACCGGAATGAGCTAAATGATACACTGACATATTACGAAATGAATATATTAAGGGGAATGAGAAAATATCCCAAACCCTTGGAAATATCCGAGTATAAATGTTTATAGGATGGGGGTTTTAAGGGACATAACACAATGCACTGTGTGCGCATGTATATGTGTCTCAGTATCTGTGTGCGCATGTATATGTGTCTCAGTGTGTACTCTGAGTATTCACGAGCTTCATCATACTCCTTTTTAATGAATAGAAATTCTGCTCCTGCAAAGTATTCACCCAGCAAATGCATTATTGATGAAGCTGCTATCAGTTTAATGCATTTAACGCCATCTTTAATGCAGCCCGTGCCATTCAGGGTACAGATGTAGGAGGGGGTGGGGCTGTGCTGGGGCGGAGGGGGGGGGGGTCTGCTTTGTTACCCCCACAGTCTCAAGGACATCTCACTGATGAGGATTTAGTTAATGGAGAGGAACTTGTGTCCTGGCCGTGACGTCACCGGGTACCAATGTAATCCTCTTTGGCTGAAGTCAATCAGTAGAGGCTGAGAGGCTGAGAGGCTGGATAGGCTGAGAGGCTGGATAGGCTGAGAGGCTGGATAGGCTGAGAGGCTGGATAGGCAGAGGAAGCTGTAATCCCATAGACAGGATCATCCCAAAGAGCCAGAAGCAGACCCCAAACCCCCTCTGTAAGGAAGATCAAGGGGAGAGGGATAAATTCACACAGACGCCTCCCAGACTCTTTAAAGAGCCTTTTGCAGGAGAACAGGAAGGATGGGGAGAGGGAGACGCCATGGAGCAGCTAAGACCCCGAATCCCTCTGCGCTTTGATCATCACCATCATCATTATTATTATTAGTATTATTATTAGTATTATTATTATTTTCCTATTTCACGGAATTTGATCTTTTCCTCTTTGTGCCGAATTTATCTTCATTCTCCGAAGGCGAGAGAATAATCACAGGGGGAGAAGCCGGGAAACGATTTCACCACCTGGAACCCAAATGGATGTTACAGGGAAACCTCTTGTCCCGTCTTCTGTCCCAACTTCTGTCCCATCCTGTCCCTTCCTCTGTCCCCCTTGTCCCCTCTTCTCATATTCCCCTGGTCTGTTCTGCAATTCCCTCTTCTCCCTTCTCTTGTCTCCTCTCGTCCCTTCCCCTGTCCCCTCTTATCCCTTCCCCTGTCCCACCTTGTCCCTTCTCCTGTCCCCTCTTATGCCTTCTCCTGTCCCCTCTTGTCCCTTCCCCTGTCCCCTCTTGTGCCTTCTCCTGTCCCCTCTTGTCCCTTCTCCTGTCCCCTCTTGTCCCTTCCCCTGTCCCCTCTTGTCCCTTCCCCTGTCCCCTCTTATGCCTTCTCCTGTCCCCTCTTGTCCCTTCCCCTGTCCCCTCTTGTCCCTTCCCCTGTCCCCTCTTATCCCTTCTCCTGTCCCCTCTTATCCCTTCTCCTGCCCCCTCTTATCCCTTCTCTTGCCCCCTCTTATCCCTTCTCCTGTCCCCTCTTGTCCCTTCTCCTGTCCCCTCTTGTCCCTTCTCCTGTCCCCTCTTGTCCCTTCTCCTGTCCCCTCATCCCTTCTCCTGTCCCCTCTTGTCCCTTCCCTGTCCCCTCTTGTCCCTTCTCCTGTCCCCTCTTGTCCCTTCTCCTGTCCCCTCTTGTCCCTTCTCCTGTCCCCTCTTGTCCCTTCTCCTGTCCCCTCTTATCCCTTCTCCTGTCCCCTCTTGTCCCTTCTCCTGTCCCCTCTTGTCCCTTCTCCTGTTCCCTCTTGTCCCTTCTCCTGTCCCCTCATCCCTTCTCCTGTCCCCTCTTGTCCCTCCCCTGTCCCCTCTTCGCTCTGAAGATCTTCTTGTGTTTGAATCCCAAGCAGTGCTGTAATTCTGGGGTTTATTCCCACATGTGGGCTTCCGGAGGAGTCTCAGCTCTCTGCAGGATCAAAGGGTTTCTTGGGTAACAGTTTCTCTTTATATTATTGCATTTTATAAATGAATGATGAGAAGATGTAGAAATATTGTGAGATGATAGAAGGGATATGTTTCATTTTGAACGATTTGAATATGTCAAAAATCTAAAAAGAGATGATAGCATAATACAGGTTTTAAACGTCAATGCAGAGCCTGTGACATCATTGTGAGCTCTGTGATGTAATAATAGCCAATGTACTACATGTATTTGTTTGTTTTCTAGTTTCCTGCATCTGTAATTTAATAGCAAATAATATATGTGGTAGACTGGGGATGTGAGTGAAACTGAGCTGATTGTATTATATTTCTCAGAATCATTCTTTTATTTCCCAATGCAAAAGTAATCTCTTTGTGTTATTAACCAGTTCATCTCTGGGGTTCCTATTAATAGTTTTTAATTGACAAGCTGTTGCATGAGCCGAGTTAAATTATATGAAAACATTGGAGTAATGAGAGGGTTTTTTGGGGGACAATCTTGACCTTTCTCTGGGGAGAGCGGAGTATGTTAAATTATTGACAACAGAATTTCCACCCCCCTTTTGCAGCAGAGAGCTGTGTCACGTGGGTTCTGCCTATGCAGCTAAATGCAAATAGCCTGCATTCTCCTGGCCCCCATATATCACCCCTCATATATCTCACTCCCAATGCCTACTTCCTATCTCCATCCTGTGATATCCGACCGGCACAGAAGGGTGAATCCCAAGGAGGCTTCAGGAGAGTTGGAACCTGCCCCATCCCCTCATTACGCCCCTCTAACCCACAATACAACAGCCCCCCGCCCCCCCCCCCCCACATGACACCAGTACAGAAACTGGCTCCCTTACCCTATACAGGAGCCCCCTCTCCTCACCCCAATACAGGATCCCCCTCTCCTCACCCCAATACAGGAGCCCCCTCTCTTCACCCCAATACAGGAGCCCCCTCTCTTCACCCAAATACAGGAGCCCCCTCTCTTCACCCCAATACAGGAGCCCCCTCCCTGCACCCCAATACAGGAGCCCCCTCTCTGCACCCCCATACAGGAGCCCCCTCTCACCCCAATACAGGAGCCCCCTTTCACCCCAATACAGAAGCCCCCTTCCTTCACCCCAAATACAAGAGCCTCTCCCCTTACCTACCACAGGAGCCTTTAACCACAATACCGGAGCCCCCTTCTCACCCAAACACAGG
Organism: Ascaphus truei; assembly: GCF_040206685.1. Classification (NCBI taxonomy): domain Eukaryota; kingdom Metazoa; phylum Chordata; class Amphibia; order Anura; family Ascaphidae; genus Ascaphus; species Ascaphus truei. The sequence continues at coordinate 8,524,054 of NC_134497.1, forward strand.
AGCTACCCTCTCACCCCATTACAGGATCCCCCCTCTGCGTGTTCACAGCGGACCTTGATTTCATGTCCATACAATTAAGGCACGCGGTGAATGCCAAGAGAGGAGCAATCAGATCGGCACCCGGTGGGATGAGCAGGAGATGGGTGAGAGGCCCAGGGTACAGGAGGCAGCCTGATCCCTCTATCCCCCCTCTGAATGATGGGATTCCGACTGATGGCTTTAGATCTGACTCCTGGCTGCCAATTTCCTGCAACAATTCGTGTGACTTTAAAAAAAAAAAGAATAATCAGATGTATGCAAATATTATTGCCTTCCAATTAATGTTGATCTCCCTTTCATTCCTTTTGGTGCTGATTTTGCAGCAGAGTTTGACAAATCAACCTCCCCCCTCCCCCTCTCCATGGGGAGGAAATGGTATCTGAACATCTTTGCGGGGACAGCTGTGGGGGAGGGGGGTACAGGGAGAGAGAATGAGGTTAATGGGAGAGGGGGAGATGGGCCCTGTGACACTGGAGGGAAGGGATTTTGTACCCAGTTGCATAGTACAACAAGGTGGGAAGGAGAGAGGAAGAAATTCATCTGAGGAAGGGACTGGGGAGAACCCAGAGAGCTTGGTGACACAGCATCAAGGTGACGAAGAAGATGATATTATTCACATGATATATACAGTATGTGTTACTCTGTATTTTTCACCTTTGGATGCTCAGTTTGGATTATTCTCTCCATCAATTTTCATGGTCATCTCCCCCCCGCCCCCCCTTTATTTGTGGACCTCTCCCGTTGCATGAAGAGTTTAAGAAAGGGCCCCTGCTTATACAGGGGAGCAGTGCCTCGTAGCCCAGCTCTGTAAGGAGACCACAGCCCATATTCACTAAATGGTGCTGCGAGTTAGCACAGCTTCACTTGCATCCATTTGAATGGTTGGACTATAAAGAGGGTAATTTATTTATTTATTTATAAAAATATTTTACCAGGAAGTAATACATTGAGAGTTACCTCTCGTTTTCAAGTATGTCCTGGGCACAGAGTAAAACAAAATACATGGTTACATAATCCTAGCACTAACAACATTAAATGTGGTGGCTAGAGCCTGGAAGGCTCAGTAACTCACTGAGTGCTGAGAAGGTGGCCGGAGGAGAGGCCTTTTCTGCCTTGTGCTAATACATTGACCCAAAGCGGTCAAAAGGTCCTACTGGTGGCACTCACTATGGGTATATGATTGTGGATTTCATATCCACAGTGAGAGAAACCAGTAGGATCTTTTTGACCCTTTTGGGGACTTACCAGTTAATACATTTAATTCCCTCAAGTACCTGATTATATTCCTATATATATATGTTTGATTGTGTATTAGGCTGAGCGGTGTTGGTCAGTTCTATTGTTCCCACATTGTATATTCTTAATGTGCTTCGGCCATTTTGTTCACCACTTTCTCTTCTGTTTGACATGTTTTTTTTTTCTCCCTTTGCAGTTTGACAAATAAAACTGTTTATAAAGAAAGATGCCCCAGGCGTGGCTTTAATTTGTGTTTGTTGGAAAACAGAGCTAGAAGATACGGTTGAGGGTGCAAAATCCACATGAAGTATAGAGAAAGATATACTCATTACAGACCTGCGTACACAAATATACCATTCACTCCCTATAATTTCTCACTATCTCCTCCTGCTCTGTATAATCGCTCTGCATGCATATGCGGCATTAACAGACACACAGATAATGTTCTTTCCAAAGTCTGTTTATGCCAAATGCGCCCCCCAAAATTTGAGTCCTTATCCTGGGGGTGTGCAGGCCTTTCCCCTATATAGTTAAAATCAAGGACAGAACATAGAACACAGACAGAGCCCAATGCTACTTCCAATGACACAGATACACAGTAAAGTACATATATATATATATATATATATATATATATATATATATATATATATATATATATATGTATCTAAACTAAAAACATATAGTCATTTAGTTTGATTCTTTGGCCAAAGTATCTTAAGCCTGCACACCAAACGCCAAGGTAGACCAAATCTGTGCAGGTCCTAACACTAATCAAATTCTTACTAACCTGTATAATACCAGGAAGAAAACTTTATAATAAAGCTGTTGCGATTAGCTGCATAGTTCTTAGTTTGATTGAAGCTCTTATTTACCTGTATAATACCAGGAAAAGCACTCTGAATTAGATTTGTCGCAACCAAACTGCATGCATGGACCTGCGTGTGTGGAAAATGAATGATCCTTAACCATTTGGAAGCATAGTGGGATGGGGGTGAGCTTGGGACCTGGGAAGGAGGAGCCACCCTCCCTTAATCAGCCGTGACCAGCTGGACAAGATTGCAAAACAGAGAAAACCAGTAAGCTCCTAATTTATATACCCCCAAGGTAACCACAATATATATATTTGCATATGCGTGTCAAAACGGAGTGCTACTGGGCATGGCAATATATAGTTAAAATCAAGGACAGAACATAGAACACAGACAGAGCCCAATGCTATTTCCAATGACACAGATACACAGTAAAGTACATATATATATATATATATATATATATATATATATATATATATATATATATATATATATATATATATATATATATGTGCGTATCTAAACTAAAAACATATGGTCATTTAGTTTGATTCTTTGGCCAAAGTATCTTAAGCCTGCACACCAAACGCCAAGGTAGACCAAATCTGTGCAGGTCCTAACACTAATCAAATTCTTAATAACCTGTATAACAAGAGCTACACTACAAATGCGCAGAGCCTTATATAGACATAACCCCATTCAGGTATCAGTGCTGCATTGTAGCTGCCCCTCACCTTGTATGCAGGTTCTGATCTCAGTGGGCCCCAGCCTAGCAGGGGCTTCAGGATCCAGATTGCAAGATCTTTAAATGGGAGACTGGCCAAATCTCCTACGTCAGTCTGTGTGCAGTCTGTGTGCATGTGTCCGAGAGTCAGTCTGCACAGTGTCTTTCAATGTATGTGTGTGTATGTGTGTGTATGTATATGTATAAGTATGTCAATCTATAAGTGTATGCATGAGTGCATGTATGTATGAGTGCATGTATGTATAAGTGCATGTATGTATGAGTGCATGTATGTATGAGTGCATGTCAGTATGAATGCATATATGTATGTATGAGTGCATGTCTGTATACGTGCATGTATGTATATGTGCATGTATGTATGTATGAGTGCATGTCTGTATACGTGCATGTATGTATATGTGCATGTATGTATGTATGAGTGCATGTATGTATGAGTGCATGTATGTATGAATGAGTGCATGTATGTATAAGTGCATGCATGTATAAGTGCATTTATCTATGAGTGCACGTCTGTATAAGTGCATGTATGTATGAGTGCATGTATGTGTATGTATGAGTGCATGTACAGTATATCTGCACAACTCAATACAAGTATGATTCTGTGTATGTACTTATAAGTGTAATATCGTTTTTATTATTATCGTTTATTTGTGAAGCGCCAGCATAATCCGCAGTGCGGTACAATGGGGTACAGATTTATGTATATTATAAAATCATAAACGGTTACATACAGGTGAGGACAAACACACACAAACAGACACAAAGAGGTAACGAGGGCCCTGCTCCTGAGAGCTTACACTCGAGTGGTGTACTGCTATAACTCTGGTACGGTGCGCTCCTATACTGGGTTCTTACATTCTGTTTCCCCATGAACCCTCGACACCAAAGTCCGACCCTGTGTACCTACGGCACAAAGATGAGACGATATGCGAACTCTGCAGGCGTTGGGACCTGTCCCCGGAGAAGACAAGGATCTGGCAAAGGCCCGAAACCTAATATGGAAATGCAGGAGTTACCCAGTGGGTGCAGCAGTAATCCAACGTGGCAAAGGCAGCAGCTCACATCATGGGCACATGTCCAGAACTCTACTGGTTAAACCGTTCTCTGCCAAGGGACCCTCAACATACTGCTGTGCCTGGAATGGATGAAAACCTTCCGCCGTCACACATTTACTCAGGTATAACTCTAGATATGATAGATATAGTAGATAGTAGATAATAGATAATAGACAGATGGATAGCTATATTGATGATGTATAGATAGATAATAGATAGGTGATAGATGGACAGATATACATATATAGATATTGTCGTGGAAAAACTCAGTTCACACTATTAGTTAGACAAAAGCAATCTGCTGAGAAACTTTATTGCAGCGGCCGCTTGCAAGAGCGCATTCAATACGAATCAAACATTGCTGCCTGACTTACACAAAAAGCACTGATGAAATGTTCCAAAACAGCTTATTTTATACCCCAAAAAGGGGGCGGGCATGCATAATTTCATATGTAATTATTGGTTACACATTTACTGTAATATATCTTTGCCGACTAAACATAAAGAAAATTTTTTGCTGCCTGACAATCTCACCTTCCCCTTTCAAGGCTAGCAGCTGTATATCTCTAGACTAAGGTTTGTTATATAGAAGGCGATTGTGCGCGTGCGGGCGTGCGCCCCCGGCATTGCGCATGCACATGGCGCGTGCATTTCGTTTATATAGTTGTAAGCGGTGGCGTGAAGCAGAGGTACAGTTCAGCGACAGGATAATGACACGTACTCACCACGGTTTACTTTAACTACCGGAGATCTGGGGGGAGGAGGGGTTACTCGGGTTGTGTAGCGCTTAATAAAAACAAATATTTGCAGTGTATTGTCGTTTTTAAAACTTTAAATTATTCAAATAGTTGTAATTTTAATGGAAACATAGGAGCGAACCTATGCACAATTCAGCTGGTTTTTCTCAGTCTGTTTTCCAGATCATCCAAATGTAACTGTAAATTTATTATTATTTGGAGCAGTTCAGAAAGGACGCAAATTACAAAGTAATTGCAGCCTCACTGTGATTGGCTAATAGAGCGTGACGTGCAACGGCAGCAACGTGAAAAGATACTTTTCGGGTCTTTCCTCCAATCTGCACGCTCAACAATCACTCCTGTGCGCATGCGCGGCTGAAGTATAGAACGTCAGGCCTGGACACAGACAATGCTATTTGACGCGCGCACGGTAGCGCACGCACACGCACTATATTACACGCCTAACTGTACATAGAGACAACGAACAGATAAGAATTTAAGAGGCCCACCTCAGGAAAATAAACACAGGGTCAGTGATTATAAGGTGACAAAGTTCAGAGAAGGAAAAAATGTCATTTCATATGTCTAGTCTACTACTTCATTGTTACCCATAATACACTGTAACACAAAACATGGCTTTTCTCATAGTTATACATATGTTAGTAATATTAAAATATTATACTTCCACATTCCAACATTTGAGACTATTAATTAAAGTCTCACTGAAAATTGAAACTTCCATTTCCATTATCTTTTCTATCTCTTCCCTCTCTTCCCTCTCTTCCCTCTCTTCCCTCTCCCTGGACTCATTCTTTCTTCTTAACTGACATTCTATGCTACAATTTTGTTCCTTGTGAGATAACTTAATCCGGGAAAGATGAGTGCACATACAACATCCTAACCTAAATAACAGATATAACGTAATAATAACAAACAATACGGTCAAACCACAAAAAAAAAATAAGTTGTTGAAGCCACATTGCCCAGGACGAACATAAATGTGAAAGCCAAGTGGTGAAAGTCCATCCTTATTCTGCATGGAGTTGGGATGCTACGTCTCGGATATGCTGAACTACAGTAGATCATGAAGGGTAGTGTTATCATCAGGTATATAGGCACAACATTATTTCCCTATGATATCACACCACACATTACCCCTTTTCCTGCCAATATATAGTCCAACACCATTCAATTTTACAAAGCTACAGTTCGTATATCGGACATTTTTGTGGTTAGTTGTCCCAAAGCATCTGCCGTGTCATTGCTGATTTTTGCCATCAGATCGGCAAGGTCTCTTATTTGGTCAACAGTACAGATAAGACCATAATTTGGGAACAAAGCGGAAAGGAACCGTTTAATTTTGCTCGAATGTTTACAATATTAGGCGGTGCGGTTCCGTAGAGAAAATGTGTCGTCTCCATACACCCTGCACTAACCATCAGTATTATTGCCAGTTCGGTTGATGGCTTTGATCATCCCACAGATATATTTTGGTGTCCATGGGATTGGAAGCATTGGTATACCCCCCTCCCCCCCCCCCTTCATGACTGTCCAAAGAAATGAGGGAAAACACCCAGCAGTTAGAGACATTTAGCACATCAGCAAATGTGTGTGTTGCCTGGAGATAACTGTTCTTATAGTGCCTCCATGGAAGGCTTGCCTCTCTTCTTGTCTTGATAAAAGGATTGGTGGTTCCTTTAGCTGCATTTCCCATACACCGGTCGTCTCTGGAAACAACATATGTGATGGCTATACCCATCAGATTGCCAGCTTAAAAGAAGGCACTTGCAGGCATCCATCGTTCCAAGTCCCAGGGGCGGTACTTTGGTTGGTGTGGGTGATCCACGATGAAGTCTATAGTCTTTCACTTGTCTTTCCTTGACCGAGAATTGTATCGCTGTTGCACCTGAGGTTCCTCAACCCCTTCTTTGGGGAGGCTCTTGGTTTTTTTTATCCGTGGACCCAGGAGGCGACACCCTGCAGGTGATGTAGAAATGCTCTGCGTTGTTGGTGGTGAAGATCTCTTACAGTGGGAAGCGTGTATCCAGGTGAATCAGCCTTGGCAACTGCGGTGCTGGTCGTGAGTAGGACTTGATATGGACCATTCCTGTGTGGTACCAATGCGTCCTTTCTTTTGGGAACCTTCACGTGGACCCAGCCACAGGGTTGTAGGTCGTGGCCAGCTTCCAGGGCCCGGTGCGGCAAGGCTGCAAGAACCTGTGAATAAAATGCTTCGACAGAAATCAACAGCGATTCACAATATAAAAAATAGTCTCATCATCAATCATGGTTAGACTTTGGCATTGTGCTGCAATAGGAGCAATACTTGGGAGCCTCATAGGTCTCTCCATCAAAATCTCATGAGGAGACAGTCCAGTCTTTCTATTACATGTTGAGTGCATGCCTATAAGAACAAAGGGAAGTGCTTCAGGCCACTTTATAGTCGTCTCTGAACAAAGTTTGGCAATTTATTTTTGAGAATATTCTGTCTTTCCACTGCGCCTGCGCTTTGAGGGTGATATGCGCAGTAAAAAAAAAAAATTCTGTATTTTTAATACTTCACAAAGTTTGGCATAATAAATCCGGTGAAATGAGTTCCCTGTCGCTATTTATGGTCAAGGGAATTCCAAGCCTTGGGATTAACTCTCTTAAAAGTCTTTTGCATAGTATAATTGTGTCTGCATGTATACATGGATAGGCTTCAATCCAGCCGGAGAAAATGTCCAGTACAACAAGAACTTATTCATATTCACAAAATATAGGCATTTGTATCAAATCCATTAGCAAGTTTACAAGTGGTTCCCACGGTGGGGGTGTGCAGCCTGTCTGATTTTAACTGCTTTGCCCACCTCGCATACCTGACAAATTGGGCATATTTTACAATATTGCTGCACCAGAGCAGTACACCAACATTTTGTAATCTCAGCAATATTTCCCCCTTTTGCCCTAGTGAGATATACCATAAGCATGGTGGGGTAAAAGGATCTCTGGTGCTACCAGGCGGCCTTCCAGAGAGCCGTCAGGGTGTAATAGGCACCCTGCCAGTCTCCATGATTATAATGTACACCATGAGGCACAATTTTAAATTTGGGCAGATCACTAAAATCAGTGATTAGAGACTGGGTGGTAAATTATAAACATTGCAGTATCCTGAGGTACCTGCGGATATAAAATATATATAATACACTTCTTACTGCACCACTATAAAAACATTTAGTTACTTGGTACATTCTAATGTTGATCTTTCTAAAACAAATGATCAGAACTAACAAACCACTAAAACCATCTTATATGGTAACACTTCTGAGCGTATGGCTGTCTGGGTGTTCTGCCAGCAAAACTGTTCTTATATTATAAATGTTAATTGAAACATATATTTTTTTAAAACATTACATTTGTATACATAATACATTATTTTACTGTAATCCGACATCATTAATTGCTATAGAGTGACATGCCATATATTTCACTCCACAACATATAATGCTTCTATCTCTGCGCAGAACAGGGGGAAAAAAATGAAATATTGAGCAGCTAAAGGTTAAAAGGAGCTTTTCCTCAGCCCAATACAGGCTAAAGTTTCCATGGCAACCGAAAAAAAATCTGGACATCATCAAGGGGCAAGACACCCTTAACATGTAATTTAAACAGTGTGCATGTCAGCTTGAGCAGCTTCTTAAAAATAATTCCTAATCATTTTGGAGCAGAACAAATGAAATTGAAATGTATGTTTAGTACCACACAAACAGAAACACACAAGGGATTATCCCTATAAAAACACAGACACAAAACAAATAGAATTTCACACTTCTCTCATACACAGCTCACTTAACAAACAAACAAAACAACAACATCAAAACACATATTTCTCACCTACCTTATGATAAGAAAACAAAATAGTTTGGCCCTGCCAAACTAAACGAATAAGAATTTCCTTCTCTTTTCTCATTATTATATCTAACCTGCTTTAAAATTAATTTGAAACTACTGAGGTCTAGTTAATTTTAGTGCCTGGAATGTGTCTTTGCACGTTGCTCAGAGCTGGAGAGGAGGGATGGGGGGGGGGGGGGGAGTGTTACATTTTGGGGCTTCTATTTTACACGCTGCTCTGATTGTGTCTCTCTCCTCTCTCGAGGTGGAAAAAATATATCAGTCTGGATGAGAGAGCTCATCGCCTGGCCAGTACGATAAGACCCCTCATTTTACCAGCGGACTGGGCTAATTACAAAAATGGCAAAGATCAAATGATCTTCCCGCCTTGCCCTTTCTTTCTCCTCCTCTTTCTCCATGACAATTAAATCTCCTCTGCCCTATATTGATTAGTCATGGTGGGAATACACCTGTAAATAAAAATACAGCTTCATCGCGAGCAATTCATTATATTCCATTTTTGTAAGAACTTGCATGTTTCTGGATGGTATTTTTGTATACATATAGTAAGCCGGCGTCCCTTTATGAGGAATTTGACCCAATTTTTATATTACTTTTCCCATAATTCAACTCTACACAGGTCGTGTACACAGGGAAAATTCATAAGGATGTTCAGGTCTGTCTTATATTTTTGTCTAAGGCACAACAATATAAATTGATGGCACCGAGACTAATTCTATATCCTGCAGAGCACGGTATCCTGCAGAGCGTGGTATCCTGCAGAGCACAGTATCCTGCAGAGCACGGTATCCTGCAGAAGCGTAGTATCCTGCAGAGCGCGGTATCCTGCAGAGCGCGGTATCCTGCAGAGCGCGGTATCCTGCAGAGCACAGTATCCTGCAGAGCACGGTATCCTGCAGAGCGTAGTATCCTGCAGAGCACGGTATCCTGCAGAGCACAGAATCCTGCAGAGCGCGGTATCCTGCAGAGCACGGTATCCTTCAGAGTGCGGTATCCTGCAGAGCATGGTATCCTGCAGAGCGCGGTATCCTGCAGAGAGTAGTATCCTGCAGAGAGTAGTATCCTGCAGAGTGTAGTATCCTGCAGAGCACGGTATCTTCAGAGCGCGGTATCCTGCAGAGCGCGGTATCCTGCAGAGCACGGTATCCTCCGAAGTGCGGTATCCTGCAGAGCACGGTATCCTGCACAGTACGGTATCCTGCAGAGCGCGGTATCCTGCAGAGCACAGCATCTTCCGAAGTGCGGTATCCTGCAGAGCACGTTATCCTGCAGAGCGCGGTATCCTGCAGAGCGCGGTATCCTGCAGAGCACGGTATCCTGCAGAGCGTGGTATCCTGCAGAGCGTGGTATCCTGCAGAGCACGGTATCCTGCAGAGCGTAGTATCCTGCAGAGCATGGTATCCTGTAGAGTGCGGTATCCTGCAGAGCACGGAATCCTGCAGAGCACGGTATCCTCCGAAGTGCGGTATCCTGCAGAGCATGGTATCCTGCAGAGCACGGTATCCTGCAGAGCGCGGTATCCTGCAGAGCGCGGTAAACAGTGCGGTATCCTGCAGAGCGCGGTATCCTGCAGAGCACGGTATCCTGCAGAGTGCGGTATCTGCAGAGCGCGGTATCCTGCAGAGCACAGTATCCTGCAGAGCACGGTATTCTGCACAGAGAGGTATCCTGCAGAGCATTGGTATCGTGCAGAGCGCGGTATCTTGCACAGTGCGGTATCCTGCAGAGCGTAGTATCTGCAGAGCACAGTATCCTGCAGAGTGCGGTATCCTGCAGAGCGTGGTATACTCCGAAGTGCGGTATCCTGCAGAGCGCGGTATCCTGCAGAGCATGGTATCCTGCAGAGCGTGGTATCCTCCGAAGTGCGGTATCCTGCGAAGCATGGTATCCTGCAGAGCGCGGTATCCTGCAGAGCGCGGTATCCTGCAGAGCACGTTATCCTGCAAAGCGTGGTATCCTCCGAAGTGCGGTATCCTGCGAAGCATGGTATCCTACAGAGCGCGGTATCCTGCAGAGCGCGGTATCCTCCGAAGTGCGGTATTCTGCAGAGCACGGTATCCTGCAGAGCGTAGTATCCTCCAGAGCACAGTATCCTGCAGAGCGCGGTATCCTGCAGAGTGCGGTATCCTGCAGAGCACGGTATCCTCCAAAGTGCTGTATCCTGCAGAGCACGGTATCCTGCAGAGTGCGGTATCCTGCAGAGCGTAGTATCTGCAGAGCGTAGTATCCTGCAGAGCGCGGTATCCTGCAGAGTGCGGTATCCTGCAGAGCGTAGTATCCTGCAGAGCACAGTATCCTGCAGAGCACAGTATCCTGCAGAGCGCGGTATCCTGCAGAGTGCGGTATCCTGCAGAGTGTGGTATCCTGCAGAGCGTAGTATCCTGCAGAGCACAGTATCTGCAGAGCGCGGTATCCTGCAGAGTGCGGTATCTGCAGAGCACGGTATCCTCCGAAGTGCTGTATCCTGCAGAGCGTGGTATCCTGCAGAGCGCGGTATCCTGCAGAGCGTAGTATCCTGCGAAGCACAGTATCCTGCAGAGTGCGGTATCCTGCAGAGCACGGTATCTGCAGAGCGTAGTATCCTGCAGAGCACAGTATCCTACAGAGCGCGGTATCCTGCAGAGTGCGGTTATCCTGCAGAGCACGGTATCCTCCGAAGTGCTGTATCCTGCAGAGCACGGTATCCTGCAGAGCACGGTATCCTGCAGAGCGCGGTATCCTGCAGAGTGCGGTATCCTGCAGAGCGTAGTATCCTGCAGAGCACAGTATCCTGCAGAGCACAGTATCCTGCAGAGCGCGGTATCCTGCAGAGTGCGGTATCCTGCAGAGTGTGGTATCCTGCAGAGCGTAGTATCCTGCAGAGCACAGTATCCTGCAGAGCGCGGTATCCTGCAGAGTGCGGTATCCTGCAGAGCACGGTATCCTCCGAAGTGCTGTATCCTGCAGAGCATGGTATCCTGCAGAGCGCGGTATCCTGCAGAGCGTAGTATCCTGCAGAGCACAGTATCCTACAGAGCGCGGTATCCTGCAGAGCGCGGTATCCTGCAGAGCACGGTATCCTCCGAAGTGCTGTATCCTGCAGAGCGCGGTATCCTGCAGAGTGCGGTATCCTGCAGAGCACGTATCCTCCGAAGTGCTGTATCCTGCAGAGCATGGTATCCTGCAGAGCGTAGTATCCTGCAGAGCACAGTATCCTGCAGAGCGTGGTATCCTGCAGAGTGTGGGAAGAGGGGGGGGTGTGGGGGTGGGGGAGAGGGGGTGGGGGGGGGGTGGGGGGTGGGGGTGGTGGGGGGGTGGGGTGGGGGGGTGGGGGTGGGGGGTGGGGGGGTGGGGTGGGGGGGTGGGGGGGATGGGAGGGTGGGGGGGGGTGGGGGGGGGAATGTTGCAGTGCTGAAAGCAATAAGACTGGTACCTGATTGTGCAGTTCTGTCGTGGTAGCAGGCGGTCAGGGTTTTCTGGGGTTGAGAGCAGTGAGGGTTAGGTGCAAATCTCTCAGAGCAGTGAGGTTAGGTGCTGGCAAGCGTTCCAAAGCTCAGTGAGTGAGGGGTGGGACAGTGTGTCAGTGGTGTTGGCCGCAGGACCAATGAGAGTTGTGCGGGGGCGGACCGCAGACCAATGAGAGGTGTGCGGGGGCGGGCATGTCCTGAGGCGGAGTGACAGGCCAAAGGTGCAATCAGATTGTCTGTAGGGACACAGGAAGATGCAGACAGGCATACAGTGCTTTCACTAATATATAATAAGATTATATTAGGTGCTGAATTACAAAACACATTCTGTCTGTTATTAATAATACTTTACATGTAAAAGTACCTGGGAAGAACCATGAATGTTAGGAAAGAAAGGGAACAAAGTTACTGAATTCTGCAACCCTGAAATAATACAGTACAAGAAACAGATGAAGTCTGTCCAAACATACACAGATACACAGATACATACACAGATACATATGAAAGTATACACAGATACATACACAGATTCATATGGAAGAATACACAGATACATACACAGATACATATGGAAGAATACACAGATACATAGACAGATACATTTGAAAGTATACACAGATACATACAGTACACAGATACATATGGAAGTATACACAGATACATACACAGATCCATATGAAGTATACACAGATACACATGTAAGTATACACAGATACATACACAGACACATATTGAAGTATACAGAGATACAGAAACGGATACATATGGAAGTATTCGCAGATACATACACACATACATATGAAAGTATACACAGATACACATGGAAGTATACACAGATACATAGACAGATACATATGGAAGTATACACAGATACATACACACATACATATGAAAGTATACACAGATACATACACAGATACATATGGAAGTATACACAGATACATAGACAGATACATACAGTAGTATACAGTATACAGTAGTATACAGTTACAGACACCATTATACAACAAATACATACGTAATTAAACACAGATACATACACACATACAAAGTATACACAGATATATACACACATACAAAGTATACACAGATACATACACACATACAAGTATACACAGATACATACACACATACAAAGTATACACAGATACATACACACATACAAAGTATACACAGATACATACACACATACAAAGTATACACAGATACAATACACATACTACGTGCGCTAGGACTGAGTTTCTTGATGAGTATTGTGCTAGAAAAAAATTAAATAAATAAATAAATATATACATACACAGATATATGCACACACATACACAGAATCATACACATATACATACACACATATACAGAATACACACCCATCATTATAACAAGATACATAAACACACAGAATGCACACACACACACACAGCATATATACACACATACAGAACAACACACAGATAATACAGAAATCAAACCCACACACATCCAGTCACTAACAGGATTGGGAATATAGGATCACAGGAGAAAATGATATATATATTACAGAACCACACATACAGATCTATGCAAACACTGCATCCAACACAATCACACAATCCAGAACATGCACAAACATACACAAACATACACAGTACATACACACCTCAATCATAAAGACACGTGTGCGATACCAGGGAGAGAAGCAATCTGATTGGCGAAATGCAGGCCTCTGACCCATCTACTACCTGGGAAATTCATAAAGGATCTGCAGCGGATACCAGCGCTGCCCTCCAGCTCCCTCTGCTGGTCCACACAAGGGACAGCTCACACCAGTTCTTGTTTGATTCAGAAATAGTCAGTTGCCCCCCTCTCACTCACACCCTCCAACTCTCCCCCTCATACACCCTCCAACTCTCCAATCTTGCAATCTTACACCCCACCACTCCCCCTCTTACAACCCCCACCTCTCCCCTCTCTCTTACACCCCCACCTCTCCCCTCTCTCTTACACCGCTCACCTATCCCCCTCTTACACCCCCACCCTCGCCCTCTCTTACACCCCTCACTTCTCCCCCACCCCCTCTTACACCCCCACCTCTCCCAATCTTACACCCCTCACCTCTCCCCTCTTACAGCCTCCAACTCTCCCAATGTTGCAATATTATTATAATTATATTATTTGTATCTAAAGCCCTCTCCCGCCTTAAACCTTTCTCACTGACTGCCCCGCACCTCTGGAATGCCCTTCCCTCAGTACCCGACTAGCACCCTCTCTATCCACCTTAAGACACACTTGCTTTAAGACGCATATGAATAGCACTGTGGATATTCAGAACACATGATACATAAAGCTTGGCCCCTGCAGACGCACTTACCAGAACTCCCTCCTACTGTCTCTGTACGTTCTCCCTACCTACCAATTAGACTGTAAGCTCCTCGGGCAGGGACTCCTCTTCATTAATGTTACTTTTATGTCTAAAGCACTTATTCCCATGATCTGTTATTTATATTATCTGTTATTTATTTGATTACCACGTGTATTACTACTGTGAAGCACTATGTACATTAATGGCGCTATATAAATAAAGACATACAATACAATACAATATTACACCCCACCACTCCTCTCTCTTACACCCTCACCTCTCCCTCTTTCTTACACCCTAACTTCTCCCCCACCCCCTCTTACAACCCCCCACCTCTCCAATCTTACAACCCTCACCTCTTCCCCACCCCCACTTACACCTCTCACCTCTCCAATCTTACACCACACACCTTTCCCCCCTTATAGCCTCCAACCTCTTCCCCCCTTATAGCCTCCAACCTCTTCCCCCTTACACCTCCACCTCCCTCTTTTACACCCCACCTCTCTCCTCTGACACTCTCACCTCTCCCCCACTTAAACCAAACCTCTCCCCCTCTTACACCCCCTACCTCTCCAATCTTACACCCCTCACTCTCCCCCCACCCCCTCATCACCCCTACCTCCTCCCAATCTTACACCCCTCACCTCTCCCCCACCCCTCATCACCCCTACCTCTCCCAATCTTACACCCCTCACCTCTCCCCCCACCCCCTCATCACCCTACCTCTCCCCAATCTTATCACCCCTCACCTCTCCCCCACCCCTCATCACCCCTACCTCTCCCAATCTTACACCCCTCACCTCTCCCCCACTCCCTCATCACCCCTACCTCTCCCCCTCTTACACCCCCAACCTCTCCCAATCTTACCACGCTCCCACCTCTCCCAATCTTACACCCCCACCTCTCCAATCTTACACCCCCACCTCTCCCAATCTTACACCACCACCTCTCCCAATCTTACACCCCCACCTCTCCCAATCTTACACCCCCTACCCTCTCCCAATCTTACACCCCCACAAATCTTACACCCCCACCTCTCCCAATCTTACACCCCTCACCTCTCCCAATCTTACACCCCCACCTCTCCCAATCTTACACCCCCACCTCTCCCAATCTTACACCCCCACCTCTCCCAATCTTACACCCCCACCTCTCCCAATCTTACACCCCCTACCTCTCCCAATCTTACACCCCCACCTCTCCCAATCTTACACCCCCACCTCTCCCAATCTTACACCACCACCTCTCCCAATCTTACACCCCTCACCTCTCCCAATATTACACCCCTCACCTCTC
This sequence comes from Ascaphus truei, assembly GCF_040206685.1. Classification (NCBI taxonomy): domain Eukaryota; kingdom Metazoa; phylum Chordata; class Amphibia; order Anura; family Ascaphidae; genus Ascaphus; species Ascaphus truei. Next base: position 8,539,649 of record NC_134497.1, read on the forward strand.
CCCCACCCCCTCATCACCCAGACCTCTCCCCCTCATCACCCCCACCTCTCCCAATCTTACACCCCCACCTCTCCCAATCTTACACCCCCACCTCTCCCCCTCTTACACCCCCACCTCTCCCAATCTTACACCCCCACCTCTCCCAATCTTACACCCCCACCTCTCCCAATCTTACACCCCCACCTCTCCCAATCTTACACCCCCACCTCTCCCAATCTTACACCCCCACCTCTCCCAATCTTACACCCCCACCTCTCCCAATCTTACACCCCCACCTCTCCCAATCTTACACCCCCACCTCTCCCAATCTTACACCCCTCACCTCTCCCAATATTACACCCCTCACCTCTCCCCCACCCCCTCATCACCCAGACCTCTCCCCCTCATCACCCCCACCTCTCCCAATCTTACACCCCTCACCTCTCCCCCACCCCCTCATCACCCCTACCTCTCCCAATATTACACCCCTCACCTCTCCCCCACCCCCTCATCACCCAGACCTCTCCCCCTCTTACACCCCCACCTCTCCCAATCTTACACCCCCACCTCTCCAACTCTTACACCCCCACCCCTCCCCTCCTGTTACACCCCCACCTCTCCCCTCCCCTCCTGTTACACCCCCACCTCTCCCCTCCCCTCCTGTTACACCCCCGCCTCTCCCCTCCTGTTAAACCCCCACCTCTCCCCTCCTGTTACACCCCCACCTCTCCCCTCCTGTTACACCCCCACCTCTCCCCTCCCCTCCTGTTACACCCCCACCTCTCCCATCCCCTCCTGTTACACCCCACCTCTCCCCTCCCCTCCTGTTACACCCCACCTCTCCCCTCCCCTCCTGTTACACCCCCACCTCTCCCCTCCTGTTACACCCCCACCTCTCCCCTCCCCTCCTGTTACACCCCCGCCTCTCCCCTCCCCTCCTGTTACACCCCCACCTCTCCCCTCCCCTCCTGTTACACCCCCACCTCTCCCCTCCCCTCCTGTTACACCCCCACCTCTCCCATCCCCTCCTGTTACACCCCCGCCTCTCCCCTCCCCTCCTGTTACACCCCCACCTCTTCCCTCCCCTCCTGTTACACCCCCACCTCTCCCCTCCCCTCCTGTTACACCCCCACCTCTCCCCTCCCCTCCTGTTACACCCCTGCCTCTCCCCTCCCCTCCTATTACACCCCCACCTCTCCCCTCCTGTTACACCCCCGCCTCTCCCCTCCCCTCCTGTTACACCCCCACCTCTCCCCTCCCCTCCTGTTACACCCCCATCTCTCCCCTCCCCTCCTGTTACACCCCCACCTCTCCCCTCCCCTCCTGTTACACCCCCACCTCTCCCCTCCCCTCCTGTTACACCCCCGCCTCTCCCCTCCCCTCCTGTTACACCCCCGCCTCTCCCCTCCCCTCCTGTTACACCCCCGCCTCTCCCCTCCCCTCCTGTTACACCCCCACCTCTCCCCTCCCCTCCTGTTACACCCCCACCTCTCCCATCCCCTCCTGTTACACCCCCGCCTCTCCCCTCCCCTCCTGTTACACGCCCACCTCTCCCCTCCCCTCCTGTTACACCCCCACCTCTCCCCTCCCCTCCTGTTA
>NC_134497.1:8543926-8618937 GCF_040206685.1 Ascaphus truei
GTGCATTTTCCCCCTACAATTTGCTGGGTTTTTTGCCACTCACTCTTCAATGTGACTGTTTTGCGTTGAGTTCCTAGGGAATAATGCAGATAAAACCGGCCACCTCTTTGCTGCCTATTTAGCAATTAATTAACCCTTTTTTTATTCAACAAGAGATCTTTATCCGCTGCAATAAGCGGGAGGGTATCTCAGTTGCAAAACGAGGGCAAGAAGGGTGCTACCAACAGCACCAGATGTATTAAAGGCAGTGACATAATGAAATGGTCCTTTATAATTAATGAAGTAGATTTCTTCTGCTGTTTTACTGTGAACACGTCAAACCTCAGAGTATTGCTTTGCTGAGAGAAAAAAAAATGTTATTTCTTTTGTTACAAATAAGCATCACTTGAATAGCTGCTCCTGTTTCTGGCCCCCCAGTGTTCCAGTTCTGACACCTGCCTGCTGGCCTGCCCCCCTTCTTTGTATTGTGCGTGTCCCCAGTCCTATTAGGCTGGTAACCCTTTCACTCCCGGGGGCAGTAAGTTTGCTGCAGAGGACTGATAGCAGGGGGACCCTGCACCCGTCTCCAGGCTGAGGGCTGCTGTTAGCTAAAGTCTTTTGTGAGGGTTTAAGACAGGAGGGTGGGGGATGGGGGTGACCCCCTTGATGCTGCAGGGTTGGTGTCAGTTAGAAGCAAGAATGAATGAGTATAAATCTGATTGAAAGGCCCTCCTCCTCCTCCTCCTCCAGAGGATGTGGGGCCAGCAGACCCAAGAGAGGGGCACAGACACACCAGTCTCACGCCAGTCTCACTCCGGATCCAGCTGCCCTGCACCGGCAGCACCTCTCTCAATATTACACCTATTCCGTTTTTATTGCAGATCCTACAGAGAGAGAGAGAGCGAGAGCGAAATTGGGGGGGAAAGGATGGAAAGCGAACCCCCTCTGTAAGTTTTCTTCCACTTCTGTAAAGGTTGTTAACATGTTTAGTTTGTGGAGAGGCACAGCTCTGCGCACAAGTTGCACCCCCGGATTACTGCTATGGGGGTCTGAAGTTTGGGGGATTGTTGTAGTCTTGGATATTTTATTGTTGAAATCGCAATTTTTTTACTGATATCCTGGGTCTCTAATATATCTAACACCACCTACCTGCGCTGTTTATTTGCAGAAAAGTGGGTGCCTTATATCTGTCTAAAAAACAGGGATTGTGTATTGTAATCATGCATTGTGAACCGGTAACACAACTGAGTAATGAAAACGTGTCTCCCCCTCACAATGCACCATGTGCTGCTGTGGGCCACCTCATCTGCAGGTCTCATGCTGCCTCCCTAGATGTAATTTTCCTGTGGTGGTGGTGGTTGAGGTCGTGGTGATGATGGTGATTATGGTTGTGGTGGTGGTGATGGAGTTGGTGGTGATGGTGATGATGGTGAAGTTGGTGATGATAATGATGGTGATGGTGGAGGTGATGGTGGTGATTGTGGTGGAGGTGATGGAGGTGGTGATGGTGGTGATTGTGGTGGAGGTGGTGGTGATAGTGATGGCTGGGGTGATGGTGGAGGTGGTGGTGGTTATGGTGGAGGTGATGGTGGTGATGATGGGGATGATGGTGATGATGATGGGATGATGGTGATGATGGGGGTGGTTATAGTGGTGATAATGGTGATGATGGTGGTGGTGGAGGTAGAGGTGGTGATGATGATGATGATGATGATGATGATGGTGATTATGGTTGTGGTGGTGGTGGAGGTGGTGGTGATAGTGAGGGTTGGGGTGATGGTGGATGTAGTGGTGGTGATAGTGGTGATGATTGGGATGATGGTGGTGGAGGTGGTGGTGATAGTGATGGTTGAAGTGATGGTGGTGATGATGGAGGTAGTGGTGGTGATGGTGGTGATGATGGGGATGATGGTGGTGGTGATGGTGGTGATGATGGTGATTATGGTAGTCATGGTGGTGATGGTGGTGGGGATGTACCCCCAGTCTGAGTGATTGGGTTGGGGGGGGGGTATAAAGGTTCTGAGCCAGGCCCTCTCTCTGGCCTCCTTTGTTCTGCTCAGCAGATGTTGGTCTTGTACATAATGTGATAGAAATCAGGGATTTTGGATTCATTCTCCATTATAAAGTTAAATGGCAAATAGAGACATAGACAGAGGTATTCCATCACTATTCATTGACATTTTGTAGGGCTTTTTAATATTACGTTCTTGGCTGCAAAACTGGTACAAAACATGTAGGGGAAGAGCAGAGTTTACTGGGGGAGAGGAATCTCATATAAAATATCGGATTTTTCTTGAACTGCTTCCTATTTTCTTTACTGGTTCTGTAACCTTTTAATATATTCCCATCCTGCAGAGTGAGGCCTGAGTGTGAGGAAGGGATTCTATGCAGAGAGTGAGGCCTGAGTGTGAGGAAGGGATCCTATGCAGAGTGAGGCCTGAGTGTGGGAAAGGGGTCCTGTGCAGAGTGAGGCCTGAGTGTGAGGAAGGGGCTCTGTGCAGATTGAGACCTGAGTGTGAGGAAGGGGCTCTGTGCAGATTGAGGCCTGAGTGTGAGGAAGGGGCTCTGTGCAGAGTGAGGCCTGAGTGTGGGGAAGGGGTTCTGTGCAGGGTGAGAACTGAGTGTGAGGAAGGGGCTCTGTGCAGAGTGAGACTTGAGTGTGAGGAAGTGGTCCTGTGCAGAGTGAGACTTGAGTGTGAGGAAGGGGTCCTGTGCAGAGTGGGGCCTGAGTCTGGGGAAGGGGCTCTGTGCAGAGTGAGGCCTGAGTGTGAGGAAGGGATTCTATGCAGGGTGAGAACTGAGTGTGAGGAAGGGGTTCTGTGCAGTGTGAGACCTGAGTGCAAGGAAGGGGTCCTGTGCAGAGTGAGGCCTGAGTCTGGGGAAGGGGCTCTGTGCAGAGTGAGGCCTGAGTGTGAGGAAGGGGCTCTGTGCAGATTGAGACCTGAGTGTGAGGAAGGGTCTCTGTGCAGATTGAGACCTGAGTGTGAGGAAGGGGCTCTGTGCAGATTGAGGCCTGAGTGTGAGGAAGGGGCTCTGTGCAGAGTGAGGCCTGAGTGTGAGGAAGGGGCTCTGTGCAGAGTGAGACCTGAGTGTGAGGAAGGGGCTCTGTGCAGAGTGAAGCCTGAGTGTGAGGAAGGGGCTCTGTGCAGAGTGAGATCTGAGTGTGAGGAAGGGGTTGTTAGCCTTAGCTGGACGGTATTATCCAATAAAATAAGGACAATAAATGGTATATTTTGGAATGCTTGGACATGACGCATGTGGTATTTTTGGGTTAGGTGATACTCCCATGTATGGTGGATATGTTTTTGCTGTAGTATTTGTTTCGCTGTTTGCATTTATATTTACTTGAGAAAAAAGAAACAAATTGAGTTTTGGGATCTGGGGTCAAGATCCTTTTTTTTTAAATTGAGAGCGAGACATATTATTTCTGTGTAAGTTGCATCGCAGAGGTCTCTCATGAACCCCTATTGCTGGAGAGACCTAGAGACCATAAGCTCTAAGTCCATGACACCCCCAAACTACCTCACACCCTGACACTTCCTCACAGCCTGGCACCCCCTCACACCCCCCCTTCACACCTTGACACCCCCTCACACCCTGACACCCCCTCACACCATGATACCCCCCTCACACCCCCTCACACGAGAGAGAGAGAGAGAGAGAGAGAGAGAGAGAGAGAGAGATGAGAGAGAGAGAGAGAGAGAGAGAGAGAGAGAGAGAGAGAGAGAGAGAGAGAGAGAGAGAGAGAGAGAGAGAGAGAGAGAGAGAGAGAGAGAGAGAGAGAGAGAGAGAGAGAGAGAGAATTAATTCATTTCCTGAATTTAATTTAGTACATTTTCATTTGAAAACCTCGGCCCAGCGAGTCCTCATTGTGCAGCAGTATGTATATGATATATAATATGGCAAGGCAAATATCTTCTATATTACAGCCGATCTCTGGTAACCAAGGGATGTGTAATGTCGGATATATCCCTTTATTTACCCCTTTTCCTAGCTTACAATCACTGTTTTATATCATATTTTTGTAACATGGAAGCAGCGCTGTTATTTCGCGTTTTACCTGCAGCAGAAACAAATGCAGCAGCTTGAATACACTATTATTATATATTATTCTGCCCATAAATCAGCCCGGAATATGGGCAAATAGAACTTAATACCATTCAGGAACACAGGTTTAATTTAATGTGTATGGTACAAGGCAGCCACAGGCCTTACATACACACACACACACACACACACACACAAACACACACATATTAACGATGCCACTGTAATTTGTAACAAAGCTACAAATAATGTATAAGTGTTTAGAGTAATATTTTTATTATGGAAAATTAAAGATTTCAAATGCTCAACACGAACAGACACTACAATTTAGCTCCGATATATGGAAGTAAAATACATGATTAATAGCTGTAAGTAAATTGCTCGATTCCGAAAAAAAAACTTTTTAATGACCTAGAAATAAGTTAGAAAAAAGATGATAATTGTTAGACTGAATGTGACATTTCTGTGCCCTGGCTTCAATGCTTCAGGAGGCAGTCTGCAGAGAAAAGGAGCTGACAAAATGACATTTACTGCAATTCAGCTGCATGTGTGAAACAGGCAAAATGATCCCAGGGATCACAAATTAAAACTATTCAAAGGAAATAATAAAACAGCATGTTAAAATACAGATAACACATCCTCAAAATGATCGTGTCCATGACAATGACGGGGAATCATCAGACACAATGTATCTTTAAACATGTCCCAGTATCCAAGTGAATCAAAGCATATCCTAGCGTAGTGCAACCCGCAGCGGACAGGGCACATACAGTATATACCTGTATATGTGTTACTCAAAGATCTTGTGCACAATTATCAAATGACTAACGAGCAAGTAGCACAAATAAAAATAATTAAAATATATATATATATATAAAAATAAATAAAATTGCAGGAGATTGGGAGCAGTGTACAGGGATTCAGGAAATAACATGCAATATTCCTGCAGTGTTTGTATATATGTGTGTGTGTGTGTGTGTGTGTGTGTGTATGTATTTTTTTGTTTTTTGTTCTATCTATCCTTAATACATGATTACATATGTGTGTGTGTGTGTGTATAAAACATATAAAAATGTATTTTGTTCTATCTATCCTTAATACATAATTACGTGTGTGTGTGTGTGTGTGTGTGTGTGTGTGTGTGTGTGTGTGTGTGTGTGTGTGTGTGTGTGTGTGTGTGTGTGTGTGTGTGTTTATGTGTGTGTATATATATATTACATGTGTGTAATATACTATTACATGTGTGTGTGTGTGTGTGTGTTTATGTGTGTGTATATATATATATATATATATATATATATATATATATATATATATATATATATATATATATATATACACACACATAAACACACACACACACACACATGTAATTATGTATTAAGGATAGATAGAACAAAATAATTTTTTATATGTTTTATATATATATACACACACACACACACACACATGTAATTATGTATTAAGGATAGATAGAACAAAATAATTTTTTAATGTTTTTATACACACACACACACACACACACACACACACACACACACACACACACACACACACACACACACACACACACACACACACACACACACACACACACACACACACACACACACATGTAATTATGTATTAAGGATAGATAGAACAAAATAAAAATCAGGTAACAAAAATATACCTCCCTATATAATAAAAATGCTGGAGGCATTTAAGGGACTCGAATCTAACCGGAATGAGCTAAATGATACACTGACATATTACGAAATGAATATATTAAGGGGAATGAGAAAATATCCCAAACCCTTGGAAATATCCGAGTATAAATGTTTATAGGATGGGGGTTTTAAGGGACATAACACAATGCACTTTGTGCGCATGTATATGTGTCTCAGTATCTGTGTGCGCATGTATATGTGTCTCAGTGTGTACTCTGAGTATTCACGAGCTTCATCATACTCCTTTTTAATGAATAGAAATTCTGCTCCTGCAAAGTATTCACCCAGCAAATGCATTATTGATGAAGCTGCTATCAGTTTAATGCATTTAACGCCATCTTTAATGCAGCCCGTGCCATTCAGGGTACAGATGTAGGAGGGGGTGGGGCTGTGCTGGGGCGGAGGGGGGGGGGTCTGCTTTGTTACCCCCACAGTCTCAAGGACATCTCACTGATGAGGATTTAGTTAATGGAGAGGAACTTGTGTCCTGGCCGTGACGTCACCGGGTACCAATGTAATCCTCTTTGGCTGAAGTCAATCAGTAGAGGCTGAGAGGCTGAGAGGCTAAGAGGCTGAGAGGCTGAGAGGCTGGATAGGCTGAGAGGCTGGATAGGCTGAGAGGCTGGATAGGCAGAGGAAGCTGTAATCCCATAGACAGGATCATCCCAAAGAGCCAGAAGCAGACCCCAAACCCCCTCTGTAAGGAAGATCAAGGGGAGAGGGATAAATTCACACAGACGCCTCCCAGACTCTTTAAAGAGCCTTTTGCAGGAGAACAGGAAGGATGGGGAGAGGGAGACGCCATGGAGCAGCTAAGACCCCGAATCCCTCTGCGCTTTGATCATCACCATCATCATTATTATTATTAGTATTATTATTAGTATTATTATTATTTTCCTATTTCACGGAATTTGATCTTTTCCTCTTTGTGCCGAATTTATCTTCATTCTCCGAAGGCGAGAGAATAATCACAGGGGGAGAAGCCGGGAAACGATTTCACCACCTGGAACCCAAATGGATGTTACAGGGAAACCTCTTGTCCCGTCTTCTGTCCCAACTTCTGTCCCATCCTGTCCCTTCCTCTGTCCCCCTTGTCCCCTCTTCTCATATTCCCCTGGTCTGTTCTGCAATTCCCTCTTCTCCCTTCTCTTGTCTCCTCTCGTCCCTTCCCCTGTCCCCTCTTATCCCTTCCCCTGTCCCACCTTGTCCCTTCTACTGTCCCCTCTTATGCCTTCTCCTGTCCCCTCTTGTCCCTTCCCCTGTCCCCTCTTGTGCCTTCTCCTGTCCCCTCTTGTCCCTTCTCCTGTCCCCTCTTGTCCCTTCCCCTGTCCCCTCTTGTCCCTTCCCCTGTCCCCTCTTATGCCTTCTCCTGTCCCCTCTTGTCCCTTCCCCTGTCCCCTCTTATCCCTTCTCCTGTCCCCTCTTATCCCTTCTCCTGCCCCCTCTTATCCCTTCTCTTGCCCCCTCTTATCCCTTCTCCTGTCCCCTCTTGTCCCTTCTCCTGTCCCCTCTTGTCCCTTCTCCTGTCCCCTCTTGTCCCTTCTCCTGTCCCCTCATCCCTTCTCCTGCCCCCTCTTGTCCCTTCCCTGTCCCCTCTTGTCCCTTCTCCTGTCCCCTCTTGTCCCTTCTCCTGTCCCCTCTTGTCCCTTCTCCTGTCCCCTCTTGTCCCTTCTCCTGTCCCCTCTTATCCCTTCTCCTGTCCCCTCTTGTCCCTTCTCCTGTCCCCTCTTGTCCCTTCTCCTGTTCCCTCTTGTCCCTTCTCCTGTCCCCTCATCCCTTCTCCTGTCCCCTCTTGTCCCTCCCCTGTCCCCTCTTCGCTCTGAAGATCTTCTTGTGTTTGAATCCCAAGCAGTGCTGTAATTCTGGGGTTTATTCCCACATGTGGGCTTCCGGAGGAGTCTCAGCTCTCTGCAGGATCACAGGGTTTCTTGGGTAACAGTTTCTCTTTATATTATTGCATTTTATAAATGAATGATGAGAAGATGTAGAAATATTGTGAGATGATAGAAGGGATATGTTTCATTTTGAACGATTTGAATATGTCAAAAATCTAAAAAGAGATGATAGCATAATACAGGTTTTAAACGTCAATGCAGAGCCTGTGACATCATTGTGAGCTCTGTGATGTAATAATAGCCAATGTACTACATGTATTTGTTTGTTTTCTAGTTTCCTGCATCTGTAATTTAATAGCAAATAATATATGTGGTAGACTGGGGATGTGAGTGAAACTGAGCTGATTGTATTATATTTCTCAGAATCATTCTTTTATTTCCCAATGCAAAAGTAATCTCTTTGTGTTATTAACCAGTTCATCTCTGGGGTTCCTATTAATAGTTTTTAATTGACAAGCTGTTGCATGAGCCGAGTTAAATTATATGAAAACATTGGAGTAATGAGAGGGTTTTTTGGGGGACAATCTTGACCTTTCTCTGGGGAGAGCGGAGTATGTTAAATTATTGACAACAGAATTTCCACCCCCCTTTTGCAGCAGAGAGCTGTGTCACGTGGGTTCTGCCTATGCAGCTAAATGCAAATAGCCTGCATTCTCCTGGCCCCCATATATCACCCCTCATATATCTCACTCCCAATGCCTACTTCCTATCTCCATCCTGTGATATCCGACCGGCACAGAAGGGTGAATCCCAAGGAAGCTTCAGGAGAGTTGGAACCTGCCCCATCCCCTCATTACGCCCCTCTAACCCACAATACAACAGCCCCCCGCCCCCCCCCCCCACATGACACCAGTACAGAAACTGGCTCCCTTACCCTATACAGGAGCCCCCTCTCCTCACCCCAATACAGGATCCCCCTCTCCTCACCCCAATACAGGAGCCCCCTCTCTTCACCCCAATACAGGAGCCCCCTCTCTTCACCCAAATACAGGAGCCCCCTCTCTTCACCCCAATACAGGAGCCCCCTCCCTGCACCCCAATACAGGAGCCCCCTCTCTGCACCCCCATACAGGAGCCCCCTCTCACCCCAATACAGGAGCCCCCTTTCACCCCAATACAGAAGCCCCCTTCCTTCACCCCGAATACAAGAGCCTCTCCCCTTACCTACCACAGGAGCCTTTAACCACAATACCGGAGCCCCCTTCTCACCCAAACACAGGAGCTACCCTCTCACCCCATTACAGGATCCCCCCTCTGCGTGTTCACAGCGGACCTTGATTTCATGTCCATACAATTAAGGCACGCGGTGAATGCCAAGAGAGGAGCAATCAGATCGGCACCCGGTGGGATGAGCAGGAGATGGGTGAGAGGCCCAGGGTACAGGAGGCAGCCTGATCCCTCTATCCCCCCTCTGAATGATGGGATTCCGACTGATGGCTTTAGATCTGACTCCTGGCTGCCAATTTCCTGCAACAATTCGTGTGACTTTAAAAAAAAAAAAGAATAATCAGATGTATGCAAATATTATTGCCTTCCAATTAATGTTGATCTCCCTTTCATTCCTTTTGGTGCTGATTTTGCAGCAGAGTTTGACAAATCAACCTCCCCCCTCCCCCTCTCCATGGGGAGGAAATGGTATCTGAACATCTTTGCGGGGACAGCTGTGGGGGAGGGGGGTACAGGGAGAGAGAATGAGGTTAATGGGAGAGGGGGAGATGGGCCCTGTGACACTGGAGGGAAGGGATTTGTACCCAGTTGCATAGTACAACAAGGTGGGAAGGAGAGAGGAAGAAATTCATCTGAGGAAGGGACTGGGGAGAACCCAGAGAGCTTGGTGACACAGCATCAAGGTGACGAAGAAGATGATATTATTCACATGATATATACAGTATGTGTTACTCTGTATTTTTCACCTTTGGATGCTCAGTTTGGATTATTCTCTCCATCAATTTTCATGGTCATCTCCCCCCCGCCCCCCCTTTATTTGTGGACCTCTCCCGTTGCATGAAGAGTTTAAGAAAGGGCCCCTGCTTATACAGGGGAGCAGTGCCTCGTAGCCCAGCTCTGTAAGGAGACCACAGCCCATATTCACTAAATGGTGCTGCGAGTTAGCACAGCTTCACTTGCATCCATTTGAATGGTTGGACTATAAAGAGGGTAATTTATTTATTTATTTATAAAAATATTTTACCAGGAAGTAATACATTGAGAGTTACCTCTCGTTTTCAAGTATGTCCTGGGCACAGAGTAAAACAAAATACATGGTTACATAATCCTAGCACTAACAACATTAAATGTGGTGGCTAGAGCCTGGAAGGCTCAGTAACTCACTGAGTGCTGAGAAGGTGGCCGGAGGAGAGGCCTTTTCTGCCTTGTGCTAATACATTGACCCAAAGCGGTCAAAAGGTCCTACTGGTGGCACTCACTATGGGTATATGATTGTGGATTTCATATCCACAGTGAGAGAAACCAGTAGGATCTTTTTGACCCTTTTGGGGACTTACCAGTTAATACATTTAATTCCCTCAAGTACCTGATTATATTCCTATATATATATGTTTGATTGTGTATTAGGCTGAGCGGTGTTGGTCAGTTCTATTGTTCCCACATTGTATATTCTTAATGTGCTTCGGCCATTTTGTTCACCACTTTCTCTTCTGTTTGACATGTTTTTTTTTTCTCCCTTTGCAGTTTGACAAATAAAACTGTTTATAAAGAAAGATGCCCCAGGCGTGGCTTTAATTTGTGTTTGTTGGAAAACAGAGCTAGAAGATACGGTTGAGGGTGCAAAATCCACATGAAGTATAGAGAAAGATATACTCATTACAGACCTGCGTACACAAATATACCATTCACTCCCTATAATTTCTCACTATCTCCTCCTGCTCTGTATAATCGCTCTGCATGCATATGCGGCATTAACAGACACACAGATAATGTTCTTTCCAAAGTCTGTTTATGCCAAATGCGCCCCCCAAAATTTGAGTCCTTATCCTGGGGGTGTGCAGGCCTTTCCCCTATATAGTTAAAATCAAGGACAGAACATAGAACACAGACAGAGCCCAATGCTACTTCCAATGACACAGATACACAGTAAAGTACATGTATGTATCTAAACTAAAAACATATAGTCATTTAGTTTGATTCTTTGGCCAAAGTATCTTAAGCCTGCACACCAAACGCCAAGGTAGACCAAATCTGTGCAGGTCCTAACACTAATCAAATTCTTACTAACCTGTATAATACCAGGAAGAAAACTTTATAATAAAGCTGTTGCGATTAGCTGCATAGTTCTTAGTTTGATTGAAGCTCTTATTTACCTGTATAATACCAGGAAAAGCACTCTGAATTAGATTTGTCGCAACCAAACTGCATGCATGGACCTGCGTGTGTGGAAAATGAATGATCCTTAACCATTTGGAAGCATAGTGGGATGGGGGTGAGCTTGGGACCTGGGAAGGAGGAGCCACCCTCCCTTAATCAGCCGTGACCAGCTGGACAAGATTGCAAAACAGAGAAAACCAGTAAGCTCCTAATTTATATACCCCCAAGGTAACCACAATATATATATTTGCATATGCGTGTCAAAACGGAGTGCTACTGGGCATGGCAATATATAGTTAAAATCAAGGACAGAACATAGAACACAGACAGAGCCCAATGCTATTTCCAATGACACAGATACACAGTAAAGTACATATATATATAAATATATATATATATATATATATATATATATATATATATATATATATATATATATATATATATGTGCGTATCTAAACTAAAAACATATGGTCATTTAGTTTGATTCTTTGGCCAAAGTATCTTAAGCCTGCACACCAAACGCCAAGGTAGACCAAATCTGTGCAGGTCCTAACACTAATCAAATTCTTAATAACCTGTATAACAAGAGCTACACTACAAATGCGCAGAGCCTTATATAGACATAACCCCATTCAGGTATCAGTGCTGCATTGTAGCTGCCCCTCACCTTGTATGCAGGTTCTGATCTCAGTGGGCCCCAGCCTAGCAGGGGCTTCAGGATCCAGATTGCAAGATCTTTAAATGGGAGACTGGCCAAATCTCCTACGTCAGTCTGTGTGCAGTCTGTGTGCATGTGTCCGAGAGTCAGTCTGCACAGTGTCTTTCAATGTATGTGTGTGTATGTGTGTGTATGTATATGTATAAGTATGTCAATCTATAAGTGTATGCATGAGTGCATGTATGTATGAGTGCATGTATGTATAAGTGCATGTATGTATGAGTGCATGTATGTATGAGTGCATGTCAGTATGAATGCATATATGTATGTATGAGTGCATGTCTGTATACGTGCATGTATGTATATGTGCATGTATGTATGTATGAGTGCATGTCTGTATACGTGCATGTATGTATATGTGCATGTATGTATGTATGAGTGCATGTATGTATGAGTGCATGTATGTATGAATGAGTGCATGTATGTATAAGTGCATGCATGTATAAGTGCATTTATCTATGAGTGCACGTCTGTATAAGTGCATGTATGTATGAGTGCATGTATGTGTATGTATGAGTGCATGTACAGTATATCTGCACAACTCAATACAAGTATGATTCTGTGTATGTACTTATAAGTGTAATATCGTTTTTATTATTATCGTTTATTTGTGAAGCGCCAGCATAATCCGCAGTGCGGTACAATGGGGTACAGATTTATGTATATTATAAAATCATAAACGGTTACATACAGGTGAGGACAAACACACACAAACAGACACAAAGAGGTAACGAGGGCCCTGCTCCTGAGAGCTTACACTCGAGTGGTGTACTGCTATAACTCTGGTACGGTGCGCTCCTATACTGGGTTCTTACATTCTGTTTCCCCATGAACCCTCGACACCAAAGTCCGACCCTGTGTACCTACGGCACAAAGATGAGACGATATGCGAACTCTGCAGGCGTTGGGACCTGTCCCCGGAGAAGACAAGGATCTGGCAAAGGCCCGAAACCTAATATGGAAATGCAAGAGTTACCCAGTGGGTGCAGCAGTAATCCAACGTGGCAAAGGCAGCAGCTCACATCACGGGCACATGTCCAGAACTCTACTGGTTAAACCGTTCTCTGCCAAGGGACCCTCAACATACTGCTGTGCCTGGAATGGATGAAAACCTTCGCCGTCACACATTTACTTAGGTATAACTCTAGATATGATAGATATAGTAGATAGTAGATAATAGATAATAGACAGATGGATAGCTATATTGATGATGTATAGATAGATAATAGATAGATGATAGATGGACAGATATATATATAGATATTGTCGTGGAAAAACTCAGTTCACACTATTATTAAGACAAAAGCAATCTGCTGAGAAACTTTATTGCAGCGGCCGCTTGCAAGAGCGCATTCAATACGAATCAAACATTGCTGCCTGACTTACACAAAAAGCACTGATGAGATGTTCCAAAACAGCTTATTTTATACCCCAAAAAGGGGGCGGGCATGCATAATTTCATATGTAATTATTGGTTACACATTTACTGTAATATATCTTTGCCGACTAAACATAAAGAATTTTTTTTGCTGCCTGACAATCTCACCTTCCCCTTTCAAGGCTAACAGCTGTATATCTCTAGACTAAGGTTTGTTATATAGAAGGTGCTTGTGCGCGTGCGGGCATGCGCCCCCGGCTTTGCACATGCACATGGGGCACGCATTTCGTTTATATAGTTGTAAGCGGTGGCGTGAAGCAGAGGTACAGTTCAGCGACAGGATAATGACACGTACTCACCACGGTTTACTTTAACTACCGGATATCTGGGGGGAGGAGGGGTTACTCGGGTTGTGTAGCGCTTAATAAAAACAAATATTTGCAGTGTATTGTCGTTTTTAAAACTTTAAATTATTCAAATAGTTGTAATTTTAATGGAAACATAGGAGCGAACCTATGCCCAATTCAGCTGGTTTTTCTCAATCTGTTTTCCAGATCATCCAAATGTAACTGTAAATTTATTGTTATTTGGAGCAGTTCAGAAAGGACGCAAATTACAAAGTAATTGCAGCCTCACTGTGATTGGCTAATAGAGCATGACGTGCAACGGCAGCAGCGTGAAAAGATACTTTTCGGGTCTTTCCTCCAATCTGCACGCTCAACAATCACTCCTGTGCGCATGCGCGGCTGAAGTATAGAACGTCAGGCCTGGACACAGCCAATGCTATTTGACGCGCGCACAGTAGAGCACGCGCATGCACTATATTACACGCCTAACTGTACATAGAGACAACGAACAGATAAGAACTTAAGAGGCCCACCTCAGGAAAATAAACACAGGGTCAGTGATTATAAGGTGACAAAGTTCAGAGAAGGAAAAAATGTTATTTCATATGTCTAGTCTACTACTTCACTGTTACCCATAATACACTGAAACACAAAACATGGCTTTTCTCATAGTTATACATATGTTAGTAATATTAAAATATTATACTTCCACATTCCAACATTTGAGACTATTAATTAAAGTCTCACTGAAAATTTAAACTTCCATTTCCATTATCTTTTCGATCTCTTCCCTCTCCCTGGACTCATTCTTTCTTCTTAACTGACATTCTATGTTACAATTTTGTTCCTTGTGAGATAACTTAATCCGGGAAAGATGAGTGCACATACAACATCCTAACCTAAATAACAGATATAACGTAATAATAACAAACAATACGGTCAAACCACAAAAAAAAATAAGTTGTTGAAGCCACATTGCCCAGGACGAACATAAATGTGAAAGCCAAGTGGTGAAAGTCCATCCTTATTCTGCATGGAGTTGGGATGCTACGTCTCGGATATGCTGAACTACAGTAGATCATGAAGGGTAGTGTTATCATCAGGTATATAGGCACAACATTATTTCCCTATGATATCACACCACACATTACCCCTTTTCCTGCCAATATATAGTCCAACACCATTCAATTTTACAAAGCTACAGTTCGTATATCGGACATTTTTGTGGTTAGTTGTCCCAAAGCATCTGCCGTGTCATTGCTGATTTTTGCCATCAGATCGGCAAGGTCTCTTATTTGGTCAACAGTACAGATAAGACCATAATTTGGGAACAAAGCGGAAAAGAACCGTTTAATTTTGCTAAATGTTTACAATATTAGGCGGTGTGGTTCCGTAGAGAAAATGTGTCGTCTCCATACACCCTGCACTAACCATCAGTATTATTGCCAGTTCGGTTGATGGCTTTGATCATCCCACAGATATATTTTGGTGTCCATGGGATTGGAAGCATTGGTATACACTGGCGACACACTTTATTCGAGCTCGGCTAGTCCCACGAATTCGGGTATACCCGGGTGTATTGAGGTTTGTGACTGTTTTCTGCCCGAGTGCATTGAGGTATTTTCCAAGCAGGGATTGAAGCATTTTATTCCCGCTGGCTGCAATACTGCACAGTATATATATATATACTGCATTACAATTCATGAATTTATGCCATCTGGTAGACACGCGAAGCATTGCAGCCTATTAAATCCTAATCATTATCATTTAACAGATCAGCCGCCCGTCAGCCAGGCATGAACCCAGACTGGGAAGGCAAATGCAACGGGGCTTGCCAGAGGTGAGGAGAGGCACATTCCAGGTATCTGCCAGGTACATACTGGGTATTTGCTCGAATAAAGTGTGTCGGTGCAGTACCCCCCCCCCCCCCTTCATGACTGTCCAAAGAAATGAGGGAAAACACCCAGCAGTTAGAGACATTTAGCACATCAGCAAATGTGTGTGTTGCCTGGAGATAACTGTTCTTATAGTGCCTCCATGGAAGGCTTGCCTCTCTTCTTGTATTGATAAAAGGATTGGTGGTTCCTTTAGCTGCATTTCCCATACACGGGTCGTCTCTGGAAACAACATATGTGATGGCTATGCCCATCAGAGGGCCAGCTTAAAAGAAGGCAATTGCAGGCATCCATCGTTCCAAGTCCCAGGGGCGGTACTTTGGTTGGTGTGGGTGATCCACGATGAAGTCTATAGTCTTTCACTTGTCTTTCCTTGACCGAGAATTGTATCGCTGTTGCACCTGAGGTTCCTTGACCCCTTCTTCGGGGAGGCTCTGGGTTTTTTTATCCGTGGACCCAGGAGGCGACACCCTGCAGGTGATGTAGAAATGCTCTGCGTTGTTGGTGGTGAATATCTCTTACAGTGGGAAGCGTGTATCCAGGTGAATCAGCCTTGGCAACTGCGGTGCTGGTCGTGAGTAGAACTTGCTATGGACCCTTCCTGTGTGGTACCAATGCGTCCTTTCTTTTGGGAACCTTCACGTGGACCCAGCCACAGGGTTGTAGGTCGTGGCCAGCTTCCAGGGCCGGGTGCGGCAAGGCTGCAAGAACCTGTGAATAAAATGCTTCGACAGAAATCAACAGCGATTCACAATATAAAAAATAGTCTCATCATCAATCATGGTTAGACTTTGGCATTGTGCTGCAATAGGAGCAATACTTGGGAGCCTCATAGGTCTCTCCATCAAAATCTCATGAGGAGACAGCCCAGTCTTTCTATTACATGTTGAGTGCATGCCCATAAGAACACAGGGAAGTGCTTCGGGCCACTTTATAGTCGTCTCTGAACAAAGTTTGGCAATTTATTTTTGAGAATATTCTGTCTTTCCACTGCGCCTGCGCTATGAGGGTGATATGCGCAGTAAAAAAAAAAAAAATTCTGTATTTTTTAATACTTCACAAAGTTTGGCATAATAAATCCGGTGAAATGAGTTCCCTGTCGCTATTTATGGTCAAGGGAACTCCAAGCCTTGGGATTAACTCTCTTAAAAGCCTTTTGCATAGTATAATTGTGTCTGCATGTATACATGGATAGGCTTCAATCCAGCCGGAGAAAATGTCCAGTACAACAAGAACTTATTCATATTCACAACATATAGGCATTTGTATCAAATCCATTAGCAAGTTTACAAGTGTTCCCACGGTGGGGGTGTGCAGCCTGTCTGATTTTAACTGCTTTGCCCACCTCGTATACCTGACAAATTGGGCATGTTTTACAATATTGCTGCACCAGATTAGTGCACCAACATTTTGTAATCTCAGCAATATTTCCCCCTTTTGCCCTAGTGAGATATACCATAAGCAAGGTGGGGTAAAAGGATCTCTGGTGCTACCAGGCGGCCTTCCGGAAGAGCGCCGTCAGGGTGTAATAAGCACCCTGCCAGTCTCCATGATACTAATGTACACCATGAGGCACAATTTTAAATTTGGGCCAGATCACTAAAATCAGTGATTAGAGACTGGGTGGTAAATATAAACATTGCAGTATCCTGAGGTACCTGCGGATATAAAATATATATAATACACTTCTTACTGCACCACTATAAAACATTTAGTTACTTGGTACATTGTAACGTTGACCTTTCTAAAAACAAATGATCAGAACTAACAAACCACTAAAACCATCTTATATGGTAACACTTCTGAGCGTATAGCTAGCTGTCTGGGTGTTCCGCCAGCAAAACTGTTCTTATATTATAAGTGTTAATTGAAACATATATATTTTTTAAAAACATTACATTTTGTATACATAATACATTATTTTACTGTAATCCGACATCATTAAATGCTATAGAGTGACATGCCATATATTTCACTCCACAACATATAATGCTTCTATCCTCCTGCGCAGAACAGGGGGAAAAAATGAAATATTGAGCAGCTAAAGGTTAAAAAGGAGCTTTTCCCTCAGCCCAATACAGGCTAAAGTTTCCATGGCAACCTAAAAAAAACAGGACATCATCAAGGGGCAAGACACCCTTAACATGTAATTTAAACAGTGTGCATGTCAGCTTTGAGCAGCTTCTTAAAAAATAATTCCTAATCATTTTGGACCAGAACAAATGAAATTGAAATGTATGTTTGGTACCACACAAACAGAAAACACACAAGGGGATTTTCCCTTATAAAAACACAGACACAAAACAAATAGAATTTCACACTTCTCTCATACACAGCTCACTTAACAAACAAACAAAACAACAACATCAAAACACATATTTCTCACCTACCCTTATGATAAGAAAACAAAATAGTTTGGCCCTGCCCAAACTAAACGAATAAGAATTTCCTTCTCTTTTCTCATTATTATATTTAACCTGCTTTTAAAATTAATTTGAAACTACTGAGGTCTAGTTAATTTTAGTGCCTGGAATGTGTCTTTGCACGTTGCTCAGAGCTGGAGAGGAGGGGTGGGGGGGGGGGGGGGGGTGTTACATTTTGGGCTGCTATTTTACACGCTGCTCTGATTGTGTCTCTCTCCTCTCTCGAGGTGGAAAAAATATATCAGTCTGGATGAGAGAGCTCATCGCCTGGCTAGTACGATAAGACCCCTCATTTTACCAGCGACTGGGCTAATTACAAAAATGGCAAAGATCAAATGATCTTCCCGCCTTGCCCTTTCTTTCTCCTCCTCTTTCTCCATGGACAATTAAATATCCTCTGCCCTATATTGATTAGTCATGGTGGGGAATACACCTGTAAATAAAAATACAGCTTCATCGCGAGCAATTCATTATATTCCATTTTGTAAGAACTTGCATGTTTCTGGATGGTATTTTTGTATACATATAGTAAGCCGGCGTCCCTTTATGAGGAATTTGACCCAATTTTTATATTACTTTTCCCATAATTCAACTCTAACACAGGTCGTGCACACAGGGAAAATTCATAAGGATGTTCAGGTCTGTCTTATATTTTTGTCTAAGGCACAACAATATAAATTGATGGCACCGAGACTAATTCTATATCCTGCAGAGCACGGTATCCTGCAGAGCGTGGTATCCTGCAGAGCACAGTATCCTGCAGAGCACGGTATCCTGCAGAGCGTAGTATCCTGCAGAGCACGGTATCCTGCAGAGCGCGGTATCCTGCAGAGCGCGGTATCCTGCAGAGCACGGTATCCTGCAGAGCGCGGTATCCTGCAGAGCACAGTATCCTGCAGAGCACGGTATCCTGCAGAGCGTAGTATCCTGCAGAGCATGGTATCCTGCAGAGCACAGAATCCTGCAGAGTGCGGTATCCTGCAGAACGCGGTATCCTGCAGAGCGTGGTATCCTCCGAAGTGCGGTATTCTGCAGAGCGCGGTATCCTGCAGAGCACGGTATCCTTCAGAGTGCGGTATCCTGCAGAGCGCGGTATCCTGCAGAGAGTAGTATCCTGCAGAGTGTAGTATCCTGCAGAGCACGGTATCCTTCAGAGCGCGGTATCCTGCAGAGCACGGTATCCTGCAGAGCGCGGTATCCTGCAGAGCACGGTATCCTCCGAAGTGCGGTATCCTGCAGAGCACAGCATCCTCCGAAGTGCGGTATCCTGCGAAGCGCGGTATCCTGCAGAGCGCGGTATCCTGCAGAGCGCGGTATCCTGCAGAGCGCGGTATCCTGCAGAGCGCGGTATCCTGCAGAGCGCGGTATCCCGCAGAGCACGGTATCCCGCAGAGCACGGTATCCCGCAGAGCACGGTATCCTGCAGAGCACGGTATCCTGCAGAGCGCAATATCCTGCAGAGCGCGGTATCCTGCAGAGCGCGATATCCTGCAGAGCACGGTATCCTGCAGAGCGCGGTATCCTGCAGAGCGCGGTATCCTGCAGAGCGCGATATCCTGCAAAGCGTGGTATCCTGCAGAGTGCGGTATCCTGCAGAGCGCGGTATCCTGCAGAGCGTAGTATCCTGCAGAGCACAGTATCCTGCAGAGCGCGGTATCCTGCAGAGTGCGGTATCCTGCAGAGCACGGTATCCTCCAAAGTGCTGTATCCTGCAGAGCGCGGTATCCTGCAGAGCGCGGTATCCTGCAGAGCGTGGTATCCTGCAGAGCGCGGTATCCTGCAGAGCGCGGTATCCTGCAGAGTGCGGTATCCTGCAGAGCGTGGTATCCTGCAGAGCGCGATATCCTGCAGAGCACGGTATCCTGCAGAGCGCGGTATCCTGCAGAGCGCGGTATCCTGCAGAGCGTAGTATCCTGCAGAGCACGGTATCCTGCAGAGTGCGGTATCCTGCAGAGCACGGTATCCTGCAGAGCATAGTATCCTGCAGAGCACAGTATCCTACAGAGCGCGGTATCCTGCAGAGTGCGGTATCCTGCAGAGCGTGGTATCCTGCAGAGCGCGATATCCTGCAGAGCACGGTATCCTGCAGAGCGCGGTATCCTGCAGAGCGCGGTATCCTGCAGAGCGTAGTATCCTGCAGAGCGCGGTATCCTGCAGAGCGTGGTATCCTGCAGAGCGCGGTATCCTGCAGAGCGCGGTATCCTGCAGAGCACGGTATCCTGCAGAGCGCGGTATCCTGCAGAGCGCGGTATCCTGCAGAGTGCGGTATCCTCCGAAGTGCTGTATCCTGCAGAGCATGGTATCCTGCAGAGCGTAGTGTCCTGCAGAGCACAGTATCCTGCAGAGCGCGGTATCCTGCAGAGTGTGGGGAAGAGGGGGGGGGTGATGTGGGTGGGGGGGGTTGTGGGGGGGGGGGTGGAGGGGTGGGGGGGGGGGGTGGGGGTGGTGGGGGGTTGGGGGGGGTTGTGGGGGGAATGTTGCAGTGCTGAAAGCAATAAGACTGGTACCTGATTGTGCAGTTCTGTCGTGGTAGCAGGCGGTCAGGGTTTTCTGGTTGAGAGCAGTGAGGGTTAGGTGGAAATCTCTCAGAGCAGTGAGGGTTAGGTGCAAATCTCTCAGAGCAGTGAGGGTTAGGTGCTGGCAAGCGTTCCCAAAGCTCAGTGAGTGAGTGGTGGGAGAGTGTGTCAGTGGTGTTGGCCGCAGACCAATGAGAGTTGTGCGGGGGCGGACCGCAGACCAATGAGAGGTGTGCGGGGGCGGGCATGGCCTGAGGTGGAGTGACAGGCCAAAGGTGCAATCAGATTGTCTGTAGGGACACAGGAAGATGCAGACAGGCATACAGTGCTTTCACTAATATATAATAAGATTATATTAGGTGCTGAATTACAAAACACATTCTGTCTGTTATTAAATAATACTTTACATGTAAAAGTACCTGGGAAGAACCATGAATGTTAGGAAAAGAAAGGGAACAAAGTTACTGAATTCTGCAACCCTGAAATAATACAGTACAAGAAAACAGATGAAGTCTGTCCAAACATCCAAACATACACAGATACATACACAGATACATATGAAAAGTATACACAGATACATACACAGATTCATATGGAAGAATACACAGATACATACACAGATACATATGGAAGAATACACAGATACATAGACAGATACATATGAAAGTATACACAGATACATACAGTACACAGATACATATGGAAGTATACACAGATACATACACAGATCCATATGGAAGTATACACAGATACACATGTAAGTATACACAGATACATAGACAGATACATATGGAAGTATACACAGATACATACACAGACACATATTGAAGTATACAGAGATACATAAACGGATACATATGGAAGTATTCGCAGATACATACACACATACATATGAAAGTATACACAGATACACATGGAAGTATACACAGATACATAGACAGATACATATGGAAGTATACACAGATACATACACACATACATATGAAAGTATACACAGATACATACACAGATACATATGGAAGTATACACAGATACATAGACAGATACATACAGTAGTATACAGTATTATACAGTTTATACAGTTACAGACACCATTATACACAAATACATACGTAATTATATACAGATACATACACACATACAAAGTATACACAGATATATACACACATACAAAGTATACACAGATACATACACACATACAAAGTATACACAGATACATACACACATACAAAGTATACACAGATACATACACACATACAAAGTATACACAGATACATACACACATACAAAGTATACACAGATACATACACACATACAAAGTATACACAGATACATACACATACTACGTGCGCTAGGACTGAGTTTCTTGGTGAGTATTGTGCTAGAAAAAAAATTAAATAAATAAATAATTATATACATACACAGATATATACACACACACACACACACACACACACACATACACAGAATCATACACATATACATACACACATATACAGAATACACACCCATCATTATAACAAGATACATACACACACAGAATGCACACACACAGCATATATACACACATACAGAACAACACACAGATAATACAGAAATCAAACCCACACACATCCAGTCACTAACAGGATTGGGAATATAGGATCACCGGAGAAAATCATACATATATTACAGAACCACACATACAGATCTATGCAAACACTGCACCAACACAATCACACAATCCAGAACATGCACAAACATACACATACACAAACATACACAGTACATACACACCTCAATCATAAAGACACGTGTGTGTGATACCAGGGAGAGAAGCAATCTGATTGGCGGAAATGCAGGCCTCTGACCCCTTTACTACCTGGGAAATTCATAAAGGATCTGCAGCGGATACCAGCGCTGCCCTCCAGCTCCCTCTGCTGGTCACACAAGGGACAGCTCACACCAGTTCTTGTTTGATTCAGAAATAGTCAGTTGCCCCCCTCTCTCTCACACCCTCCAACTCTCCCCCTCTTACACCCTCCAACTCTCCCAATCTTGCAATCTTACACCCCACCACTCCCCCTCTTACACCCCCACCTCTCCCCTCTCTCTTACACCCCTCACCTCTCCCCCTCTTACACCCCCACCTCGCCCTCTCTTACACCCCCTCACTTCTCCCCCACCCCCTCTTACACCCCACCTCTCCCAATCTTACACCCCTCACCTCTCCCCCTCTTACAGCCTCCAACTCTCCCAATGTTGCAATATTATTATTATTATATTATTTGTATCTAAAGCCCTCTCCCGCCTTAAACCTTTCTCACTGACTGCCCCACACCTCTGGAATGCCTTCCCCTCAGTACCCGACTTGCACCCTCTCTATCCACCTTTAAGACCCACCTTAAGACACACTTGCTTAAAGAAGCATATGAATAGCACTGTGGATATTCTGAACACATGATACATAAAGCTTGACCCCTTGCAGACGCACTTACCAGAACTCCCTCCTACTGTCTCTGTACGTTCTCCCTACCTACCAATTAGACTGTAAGCTCCTCGGGGCAGGGACTCCTCTTCCTTAATGTTACTTTTATGTCTGAAGCACTTATTCCCATGATCTGTTATTTATATTATCTGTTATTTATTTGATTACCACGTGTATTACTTCTGTGAAGCGCTATGTACATTAATGGCACTA
This sequence comes from Ascaphus truei, assembly GCF_040206685.1. Taxonomy (NCBI): domain Eukaryota; kingdom Metazoa; phylum Chordata; class Amphibia; order Anura; family Ascaphidae; genus Ascaphus; species Ascaphus truei. The sequence continues at coordinate 8,566,841 of NC_134497.1, forward strand.
TATAAATAAAGACATACAATACAATACAATATTACACCCCACCACTCCTCTCTCTTACACCCTCACCTCTCCCTCTTTCTTACACCCCTAACTTCTCCCCCACCCCCTCTTACAACCCCCAACCTCTCCCAATCTTACAACCCTCACCTCTTCCCCACCCCCACTTACACCTCCCACCTCTCCCAATCTTACACCACACACCTTTTCCCCCTTATAGCCTCCAACCTCTTCCCCCTTATAGCCGCCAACCTCTTCCCCCCTTACACCTCCACCTCCCTCTTTTACACCCCCACCTCTCCTCCTCTGACACTCTCACCTCTCCCCCACTTAAACCAAACCTCTCCCCCTCTTACACCCCCTACCTCTCCCAATCTTACACCCCTCATCTCTCCCCCACCCCCTCATCACCCCTACCTCTCCCAATCTTACACCCCTCACCTCTCCCCCACCCCCTCATCACCCATACCTCTCCCAATCTTACACCCCTCACCTCTCCCCCACTCCCTCATCACCCCTACCTCTCCCCCTCTTACACCCCCACCTCTCCAAATCTTACACCCCCACCTCTCCCAATCTTACACCCTTCACCTCTCCCCCACCCCCTCATCACCCCTACCTCTCCCAATCTTACACCCCCACCTCTCCCAATCTTACACCCCACCTCTGCCCCACCCCCTCATCACCCCTACCTCTCCCAATCTTACACCCCCACCTCTCCCAATATTACACCCCCACCTCTCCCCCACCCCCTCATCACCCCTACCTCTCCCAATCTTACACCCCTCACCTCTCCCCCACCCCCTCATCATCCCTACCTCTCCCAATCTTACACCCCTCACCTCTCCCCCACCCCCTCATCATCCCTACCTCTCCCCCTCTTACACCCCCACCTCTCCAATCTTACACCCCCACCTCTCCCAATCTTACACCCCCACCTCTCCCAATCTTACACCCCCACCCCTCCCCTCCTGTTACAATCCCCCACCTCTCCCCTCCCCTCCTGTTACACCCCCGCCTCTCCCCTCCCTTCTGTTACACCCCCGCCTATCCCCTCCCCTCCTGTTACACCCCCGCCTCTCCCCTCCCCTCCTGTTACACCCCCGCCTCTCCCCTCCCCTCCTGTTACACCCCCGCCTCTCCCCCCCCTCCTGTTACACCCCGCCTCTCCCCTCCCCTCCTGTTACACCCCCGCCTCTCCCCTCCCCTCCTGTTACACCCCCGCCTCTCCCCTCCCCTCCTGTTACACCCCCACCTCTCCCCTCCCTCCTGTTACACCCCTGCCTCTCCCCTCCCCTCCTGTTACACCCCCACCTCTCCCCTCCCCTCCTGTTACACCCCACCTCTCCCCTCCCCTCCTGTTACACGCCCACCTCTCCCCTCCCCTCCTGTTACACCCCGCCTCTCCCCTCCCCTCCTGTTACACCCCCATCTCTCCCTCCTGTTACACGCCCACCTCTCCCCTCCCCTCCTGTTACACCCCCGCCTCTCCCCTCCCCTCCTGTTACACCCCCATCTCTCCCCTCCTGTTACACCCGCCTCTCCCCTCCCCTCATGTTACACCCCCATCTCTCCCCCTTCCACCCCCTATGTCTCCCCTCTCTCTTACACCCCTCACTTCTTTCCCACCCCTCTTAAACCCGCCCACCTCTCCCAATCTTACAACTCCTCCTCTCCCCCCATACACCCCTCCTCTCCCCCCATAGACCCCCTCCTCTCCCCTCCCTCTTTTATATCCCCTACCTCTCCCTTCTTACACTCCCACCTCCCCCCCTCTTGCACCCCCACCTCTACCCTTTTGCACCCCCTCCTCTACCCCTCCCTGTTACACCCCCAATATCCCCTTTTCACCCCCACCTATCCCCTCTCCCTTACACCCCCCAACTCTCCCCCTTACACCTCCCTCTCCCCTCTCTCTTACACCCCCACCTCTCCCCCTCTTACACACCACCCCTCCCCCTCTTACACACCACCCCTCCCCCTCTTACACACCATCCCTCCCCTCTTACACACCACCCCTCCCCCTCTTACACACCACCTCTCCCCCTCTTACACACCACCTCTCCCCCTCTTACTCTTGAACCTCTCCCCCTCCTACCACCCAACCCCCCACCTCTTACACCATAACCCCATCTCTCCCCCTCCCTCTTACACCCCCAGCTTTACCCTCTTATATCCCACCTCTCGCCCTCTTACACCTTCACCTCTCCCCCTTTTACACCCCCTCTCTCCCCTCCCTCTTACCCCCATCTCTCCCCATATTACACCCCCACCTCTCCCCCTCTTACACCTCCACCTCTCCCCATCTTACACCCCACTCTCTCCCCTCCCTCTTACACCCCGCACCTCGCCCTCCCTCTTACACCCCTATCTCTCTCTATATTACACCTCTACCTCTCCCCATCGTACACCCCCACTTTTCTTCCCTCCCTCTCTTACACCCCCACTTTTCTTCCCTCCCTCTCTTACACCCCCACTTTTCTTCCCTCCCTCTCTTACACCCCCACTTTTCTTCCCTCCCTCTCTTACACCCCCACTTTTCTTCCCTCCCTCTCTTACACCCCCCACCTCTCCCCCTCTTACACACCCACCTCTTCCCCTCCCTCTTACACCCCCCACCTCTTCCCCCTCCTCTTACACCCCCCACCTCTCCCCCACCCTCTTACACCCCCTCTCCCCCACCCTCTTACACCCCCCACCTCTTCTCCCTCCTCTTACACCCCCCCACCTCTCCCCCACCCCCACCTCTCCCCCACCCTCTTACACCCCCCCACCTCTCCCCCACCCTCTTACACCCCCCATCTCTCCCCATCTTACACTCCCACCTCTCCCCATCGTACACCCCCACCTTTCAATTACATGCCGCACCTCCCCTCTCCCTCTTTTACACCCCCACCTCTCCCCTTCTTACACCCCTAACTTCCCCCCTCCCTCTCTTACACCCCCACTTCTCTACTCTCCCTTCTTCTTACATCCCACCCTTTTCCCATCCCTCTTGCACCCCCACCTCTCCCCCTTCCTATTACACCCCCTGCCTCTCCCTCTCCCTCTTACACCCACCCCACATCTCCCCCTTCCTATTACACCCCCTGCCTCTCCCTCTCCCTCTTACACCCCCCACCTCTCCCCTTCCTATTACACCCCCTGCCTCTCCCTCTTACACCCCCCCACCTCTCCCCCCTCCCTATTACACCCCCTGACTCTCCCTCTCCCTCTTACACCCCCCACCTTTCCCCCTCCCTGTTACACCCCCCACCTCTCCCCCTCCCTGTTACACCTCCACATCTTCCCTTCCTCTATTATACCCCCTCACTCTATTACATCCCCTCCTCTCCCCCTCCCTCTCACCCCCACCTCTCCCTCTCTTACACCCCACGTCTACCTCCTTTCCCCCTCCCTCTTACACCACAACGTGTCCCCACGCCACTCCCACCTCTTTTCCCTCCCTCTCTTACAACCCCAACCCTCCCTCACACCCCCACCTCTCCCTCTTCCCTCACCCCCCACCTTTCCCTCACACCCCCACCTCTCCCTCTTCCCTCACCCCCACCTTTCCCTCACCCCCCCCACCTTTCCCTCACCCCCCACCTCTCCTCTTCCCTCACCCCCCACCTCTCCCTCTTCCCTCACCCACCCACCTCTCCCTCTTCCCTCACCCCCACCTCTCCGTCTTCCCTCACCCCCCACCTCCCTCCCTCTAACACCCCCCACCTCTCCCCCTGCCTCTTACACCCCCACCTCTCCCCTTTCCCTCACACCCTTCACCTCTCCCCTTTTCTCACACCCTCTACCCTCTCCCTCTGACACCTCACACCCTCCCTATCACCCGCACTTCCCACACCTCTGCCCCCTCCCTCTAACCCCCACCACTCCCCCTCCCTCTTACACACCACCTCTCCCCCTCCCTCTTACCCCCCATCTCTTATCCCCCCACCCTCTTACCCATACACCTCTCCCCCTCCCTCTTAGCCCCCCCACCTCTTATCCCCCCACCCTCTTACCCGTCCACCTCTCCCCCTCCCTCTTACACTCCCACCTATCCACCTCCCTCTTACACCCATCCACATCTCCCCCTTCCTCTTACACCCTCACCTCTCCCCTTCCCTCTTACACCCCCCACCTCCCCCCCACCCTCTTACACCTCCACCTATCCCCCTCACTCACACCCTCAACCTTTCCCCTCACCTCTTACACTCTCCTCCTCCGCCCCCATCTTTCTCCCCCTCCCTCTTACACCCATCCACCTCTCCCCCTCCCTCTTACACCCTCACCTCTCCCCTTCCCTCTTACACCATCACCTCTCCCCTTCCCTCTTACACCCCCACCTCACCCCAACTCTCCCTCCCCACCCTCACCCTTTCCGCCCTTCCTCTTACTCTCCACCTCCGCACCCACCTTTCTCCCCCTCCCTCTTGCCCCCCACCTCTCCCCCCAACCTATCCCGCATCCTCTTACAACCCCCACATCTCTCCCTCAACCTCTCCCCCTTACCTCTTACACTCCCACACCTCTCCTCCTCCCACACCTCACCCTCCACCGCCTCTTATACCCCCCACCCTCACACCCCCCTCCCTCAACCCCGACACCTCTTATACCCCCACCTTTCCCTTCTCCCTTATACCCCATACCACTCCCCCTCCCTCTTACACTCTCCACCTCCCTTACACCCCCACCTCTCCCCCTATCTCTTAGACCCTCCACCTCCCCCTCCCTTACACCCCCACCTCTCCCCCTCCCTCTTACACCCCACCTCCCATTTCTTCCACCTCCTTCTCTTACACCCCATCCTCTCCCACCGCCATCTTTTACCCCCCTCCTCTCCCCTGCCACTGATACAGACCTTCTCCCCCCACCTCTATCCCCTCCCACCTACCTCTCCCCTCCCTCCTCTTCCCATTCCTTACACCCATCCACCTCTCCCCCCTCCACTTACACCCCCACCTCCCCTCTCCCATTGATACACCCCCACCTCCCCTCTCCCAGTGATACACCCCCAACTCCCCTCTCCCACTGATACACCCCCATCTCTCCACCTCTCCCCTCCCACATGTCCCCTCCTCCCCATCCCTCACCCCCTCCTCCCCATCCATCACCCCCTCCCTCTCAGACCTTTCCAATCCTCACAGCTCTCTTTTTCACATGTACAGACATTTTCAAACCTCATAAGTCTCTTCTTCACATGTACAGAGCTTTCCACACCTCACGTCTCTTCTTCACATGTACAGAACTTTCCACACCTCATTGATCTCTTCTTCACATGTACAGGGCTTTCCAAACCTCACAGGTCTCTTCTTCACATATACAGGGCTTTCCAAACCTCACATGTCTCTTCTTCACATGTACAGAGCTTTCCAACCCTCACATGTCTCTTCTTCACATGTACAGAGCTTTCCAACCCTCACAGGTGCCTTCTTCACATGGAAAACTCTGCTCATTATAATTTCATGTGTTAAACGAAAAAATGTGAGGCGCTACTAATGAAGGTGATAAATATTTAAATAAATGAATAAATATATAAATATATTGTGATAACTATAAAGTGCTCAATATGTGAAAAAATGGCTTAACTTCGCTGCTCAACCCTCTTGGGAGAAGATCCAATTTCTCCCGTCTTGAATGGTGAGGAGAAGCTCGTGGAGAGTCCTGACGAAGCTGCCAAGCCAGCGAAACGCGTTGAGTGAACTAGCAGCAGTCCAGAAGTGTGCCCTGAAAGCCCCAGAACCCGTGTGGATCCATTCTGTGTCCGACCACGAAACCGGAAGTGACGCGACGGGCCGAACCGGAAGTGACACGACGCGACCTCGGAAGAGGGGTGGATGCTGTACACCTATGCTGGGCATCAATTGTTACGTGTCTAAGCACTTGTTGCTCATGTAAGTGCAATAACAATTGCCTATTTTGAATATATCACCAGTGAACATACAATGTTGCACTAGAGCTGTCTTTCTTTCATTCTGTTGAGGGTTTGTCCTGCTGACATCAGGGAGTGTATACCAGCAAGATCCCCCTGTACATTGCTGAGTCTTCTCACCACACCATCTGTTATTCAATGCTGTATTACCACTGGGAGAATGTGAATCCCCAGTCATGATTCCTGTTTCAATTGCTGTAATTGTTTAGACATACTGCACTATTTTATATTTTCTTCCCTATATATATATGGTGAAACCTGCGCTCCCCACGAGCTTCTCATTATAATTTCATGTATGCAGAACTCTCATGCTGATCTATTAATAAGCATCACAACCTAGAACAAATCTATACTTCTCTGGACTTGTATGTCGTCAACATCTTTGAACTCCCTTTTCTATAGGTGAGCACTTTCACTCGTGTTTTGGTTTCGGTTTTGTTTGTTTTTTTTTTGCAGTTTAGGTTTCCGTTCACTAAATGATGGGAAAATGCTAAAATAGCAAATAAATCACGAAGAACAGGCAATATCATCAACACAATTAGCAAACAAATAATATAACCGAAAAACCTAAAATAATATAAAAAGATACGGCGAGACAAACCAAAGTTTGGAACTCGGCGGTAGAAACGGGCTCTTGTCCTGGTGTTCTGGTTTTGGTTCTAAAAAATCTTAAAGGAACATTCCAAGTTAAATGTCCCCCTTTTTCCAGCATGGGTGGGAATCAAGGGGTCTCAGTAGCTGAAACAGGAACCAAAAAGGACAACGCACTACTTTCCAGCAGGTAGAAATGATCAAAAAAGCAGGGAGAGCGTTCCCAAAGTGAAAAACAGAGCTAATTTATTAGCAGCATGGATACATACAGCATACAGGCAAAAAAAAAAGTTTTCCACCTACGCGTTTCAAGCGTTAGCTCTTTATCAAGGTGATTAATGTATCCAACGCTTGAAACGCGTAGGTGGAAAACTTTTTTTTTTGCCTGTGTATGCTATATGTCTCCATACTGCTAATAAATGAGCTCTGTTTTTCACTTTGGGAACGCTCTCCCTGCTTTTTTGATAATTTCTACCTGCTGGAAAGTAGTGCTTTGTCTTTTTTGGTTCCTGTTTCTGCATTTGAATTAAAGCTGCAGTTCAGTCTTTTTTTTTGTAATTTATTTTTTTACTTCAATAGTTTCATGTGGGAAAATCTCTAATTACCTAAAGAACTGCATAGCTGCCGGTCAATTCATTCTCCGTCTATTGATCGGCAAAGTTTGGCGACATCTTTAAATATGGGGAATGTAAATCGTTGCTATAGGAACAAGCATGCTTGTTAAAATAGAATACAAGAAAATTGGTCTTTCAAAGTTGTTTTTTTTTTAAAACAGAAAATGCTAAAAGTATTTTTTCTTACTACAGAACTGATTTATTAAAAAAAAAACACACATGCAGGATATTGCCTGAACTGCAGCTTTAAGACATCAGCACACCTGTACCTGAGGACGTGGAGGACGTTAATCATCACCCAAGGATGCTGCACTACATGTGAGCCCTTGAGAATTAGATCTCTTCTTCCATTCATCACACTATATTATTTCATATATGTGTCTGGACACTTTATCGTGTGTATACCTTACTACAGTGCCATGTGGGATACTATCAGTTGATTGGTTTCATAGGAGATGACATCATCTATTGATACCTTAAGGCTACTCCAGCTAAAGGATTCTAATTATCTTTACCGCATATACTTGCTCACGCTGAGCTGTGCACAATTTGTTTATCAATTGGTCTCAGTAGCTGAGCCAGATAAAGTTAAGGTCCGAGGCCACCAATTCTCACGGTACTTCCCAGGGAAGCTGCCGCCGGTACCTAAATCCCCCGTGTCACATTGGCAAATGGACCTGATCGTAGGTCCATATCGGACCTGAAACGTCGCCATTCCCCTGTTCTTGGCTGTCACATTGAATGGGGAACTTCCTTATGAACTTGTGGGTTGACTTCTACTTTGCATTTGTCTTTGAGGAGACCGGCACTTTGAAGAAATCGTCCAATAGGAAACTGCGACGGCTTCCTGTCGGCCCGTGTGACGCAGGAAATATTAACATCCATTTTGTTTGCCCTGGGAGGGAAGACCCAGGGATACCGAACATTTTTCTGAAGCGGAACTGATCTTTTAATTTGCTTCTGGAGCAGACGTCGCACCCTGTACATCTTTCTGTCCCCGCAAACCAACCACTCGTGATATCACGTCGCCGCACGCACAGCAGAATATGAGGCTACGGTGATGCCAACAGCACGTCTTGAAAATGCCACCCAGAGAATTTAAGAGTATTTTATTCATTAATACCTAGCCAGCAAAATAAAATTTATACTGCAGTGTGAGGAGACGACAGGTGGGAGGGAAAGTGCATTTCTGAGCTCCGACCGTGGCACCGACACAAGATAAGCCGTTCCAGCCTTGTTATAAACAAACATTGGGTGACCTTGGAAAATCTGCACCTTGTGGCAAATATTTACCAAGCGTCATCCACCGGGTGCCGGATTGTTTGACAAACAGTTTGGATGCACATTGGAAAACGTCACTGTTACAACTGAACCTTCCCGGAGGGCTCTGCACAGAACTCGGGGGGTTCCTGCCGCAGTGCGATGACCGGCAAACTCAACTAAGCGCAGCTCAACGGGCCAGAAATGCTTTTTCAAATATCATTTGTACGATTTCCGCACAATAGTGTCTGTTCCCACCTCTAGTTTGCTCCCCGCCCACCAGGTCTTTTAAAATGGTGTATTTTATTACTAGAGAAACCTACCTTAACCATTCCACTGCCCTAACTATGTAATAGGTATGTCATGACCGCTCCCCTTCCGTTTGCGACATGCGGTGCCGGAGCGAGTCCTGGCATCGTGCAGTAGTGTGGAGGGGGGGGGTGGGGGGTACTCTTGTGGCGGCAGACCCCTGGCACTGTAAAGGTTAATACGGTTGCCGATTTCCTCTGATTTAGGGGCTTACTGTTTTGGGCCCAAAATTCCCCATTAAAAAAGGAACTGCCAATTTCAATAGAATTTCGGGCAAAAAAAAACCCCCCAGCCATTTCCGCCGTTACAGATTAAGTCCCATAGAGGTTAACGCGTCCGAACCAGCATTAGATCAAGTCAATTGGACTGAACGCCAGGTCCAACCTGCATTGAATGGCTCATTTTGGTTCCGGGAAGGATTGCACCTGGTTAAAATTAACATAAAAGAGAAAACACCATCCATCTTGCTAAAGAGATATTTATTAAGGCTTATATTCACCTAAAAGGAAAAAAAAGAGAGAGATAGAAGAGAGTGTAGGAGCAGCCGCAGGCAGAACCGTCCTGAACAACAAGAAACACTAAAGACAAGTCCGTACTATACACAGGGAAGCTGCCCATTCAGCGCCGCCATTTTGTTTCTGCCCAACATATTCCCATTTTAGAGTAAATACGCTTTGCAGATTATTTTTGATTTCCTAACACAGTAAAAAAAAAAAACCCTCTACAATGACACACGTGCAAGAGACCCCGGCGGGTTATGGGGAACTTAGCGGAGGTCAGCACAGGTCGGAAGCACCATGTAACACCCTCACCCCCTGTGCTGTGCGGGTGAGAGACAGGGAACCTATGTACCTCTCTCTAGCAATGGCAATAAAACATGGTTATTAAAAGTCCTATTTCATTTCAGTTTTGTTTGCGTTGCCACACGGCGCAATTCAAAGTGTAATGTCGGGACCAGCTGCCGGTGACCAAAGGAGAGAAAATGTAGCAACCTGTTGGAGAGATGTACAGCACGTTCTGACACCAAGGGTTAAAGCTTGAAGATTATACAAGCGGTTATGTTAACCCTTGGGTTTCCTGTACGTCCCTGAAGGGTTCCCTGTAATTTTCAGGTCATTTGAAAATGTTACCAAACACCGAAGAATTTACAATGCATCTGATCTCAGATGCACTATTAGAGAGGGTTGGGGTTCCTTACAATGCATCTGATCTCAGACGCGCTATTAGAGAGGGTTGGGGTTCCTTACAATGCATCTGATCTCAGACGCGCTATTAGAGAGGGTTGGGGTTCTTTACAATGCATCTGATTTCAGACGCGCTATTAGAGAGGGTTGGGGTTCCTTACAATGCATCTGATCTCAGGCGCGCTATTAGAGAGGGTTGGGGTTCCTTACAATGCATCTGATCTCAGACGCGCTATTAGAGAGGGTTGGGGTTCTTTACAATGCATCTGATTTCAGACACGCTATTAGAGAGGGTTGGGGTTCCTTACAATGCATCTGATCTCAGGCGCGCTATTAGAGAGGGTTGGGGTTCCTTACAATGCATCTGATCTCAGACGCGCTATTAGAGAGGGTTGGGGTTCCGCAGAATTTCACAATATACTTATTGGGTTCTTTAACTAAAAAAAAAGGGTTTAAAAACACGGTCTTAACCCTTTTGTAAAGGAAACTGCAATCCATGAAGAATAGGAACACGATCTATAGCACAGCACTATTTGTGACCGGTCTCAGACTTGGCAGGTTGCGATGCCTTCTCTTGGACCAACACTTTATGCCACAATCAATAAAACACTTTAATTGCAAGCACATCGGGCACCCACAGGGTTAATGGTCTAAAATGAGTCATTTACACCAATAGTTAAAAAAAACAAAAAAACACAACACACTGACTGAATTACTATGGGCCGCAAAAATGGCCGCATCAAAACTCCCCCCTTTTTGTCCGAGCAACCCCACCACCACTCCCACTGGCCGTTACTTCTCGCTGGATGTGTCATTCAACAAAGAAGCAGCTGGAGCAGAGGAGAGTTGTGTCGAGTCCAGGAAACAAATCTAACACACGGCATCTCTTGGTGTCAGCGCCGAGGGATATTATTTACAGGCGAAAACACCAACAATTCACCAATTGTACAATAATAAAATCGCGCTAATGAAAATGCACAAAAAATTATTTTATTACGACGCACCCCTTTCCTTTACCCGGATTGCAATCAGTAAGTAGGGGTGCCAGGTGGCTTCTCCAAAAATACTGGACTCAATGGTGAAAGGTGCATTAGGTCACTATGTCCAGGGAGGTAATACTGGACAGTCCAGTTCAATACCGGACACCTGGCAACCGTATCAGTGAGCAGCAGTCACTGCCACGAACCAATAATCTGCCTTTAGCTCCATTTCAACCAAATATTGAGTATCAAAGATTTTGATCACGACTAGAAGACGTCAAACCAACTGAAGGCGTCGCAGCCTGCCAAGTATCGGCCACAAGCGGTGTAGCGCAGGGATGTCCGGGGTTAAAGTGAGTACGCCCTTCCCAACAAAAAAAAAAGAAGAAAATGTGCAATATTCATCACATTATTCAATATTTATTAAGCTACACAAGCAGAGCAGAGAATGGCCAGTTTGTGGGGCTGGCGGAAACCATGGTGAAAAACTAGCGGCAGAAGAGGGACATGGGGAGAAAGAGGTTTGTTGTTGGTTACATTCAAAGTGAAACTGCCCCCCACCCTTTTAACGATATTGTGGGGCCCAAGACGAAAACCCAGACAGGACAGGTGTGGGGGTCTCCGCTGCTCTTTCCAATACAAGATTCCAGCCCGTGGGAAGGCCACAGGACTATGTACAGAAAGGTTGTGCATTAAAAACAAAATACCTGCAGGGAGCAATGGGGCGCAGAGCTGTCCTGTCTGCTCCTTAAAGTAACTATTAAAGCAGCATTGCATTACCAGGGAACAAAATATACACCCGCCCCAGACAGTACACACACAACTCAATGTGCAATGATGCGGAGTCTCTCTCCACCTCCTACAGCTTCTCCCTAGAGGGAATATTAGTGGCATCTAGCTGGAGTCACCAAACCTGCCCTCCAACCGACTCAGTGTGGGAATCCCTATTGTTGTCTAAAAGGGTTTAACAGGGAAAGTGGAGGATGGGAAGGTGCAATTAGTGTGTGTTGGAGAATATGCACTCTCTTAAGCCCCAGACGGGTGCAAAGCTTTAGCAAGGCTACTCCCCTGCATATGAATAGGCGTAAAGGTGGGCTAAGGCTCATGAAGGGGAGTACGCTTGCTAAAGCTTAGCACCCTTTCGGGCATCTGGGCCTAAGAGGGACGGGGTTCTCCCATCATGAATTACTACTTAAACAGTGGCTGCCAGAAAGGCCTTAATCGTTACCCTAGCACAGGCTAAATAGGGCGACAAACTTTAAAACAGCAAAGTGGTTTAAAGCAGCAGTCCCGATGTGCAAACTGGAGCTGCACTTTGGTGCAAACACTCAAGGCGAACTGGGTCATAGCCAACATAACACAGGAGAATGCGATTAGGTTACCAGGAGATGCAGGGACGCTCATCAGCTTGGTATTAATGTTTAAGGGTGGGAACTTTAAAAGGGATGGTCCCGCCTAGGGCAAATGGTACAGAGGCACCGTTTTTGGGAAGTGTCGCTACTTGACACTTTAAAAACTCATTGAAATCAGGTTTCTTTTTGTTAATTACTATTTCCACAGCAAACAATGTTTTTGTCTTTATCTAATGTCTGGTGGTGATAAGACTGCCAGCCTTCAGAGCCCCCTTACATTGTTTACCTAGCTGTGTCGTTTGTTTGCAAACTAATCACGTTGCCATCAAAGAAGCAGCTTGAATCAGTTTCCCAGGAAAAGCAACACATTCTTTTTTTCGCAAGGTACAAAAAATGTAAACAGTTTCATTAAAGGTGGATTAAACCTTCTGTAGGGAGCCGGTTACACTGATATTTTAATTATGACTCCTGGTTTTGGACCCTATGGGTTGAACTACCTCATTAAATAGCCTGTTACCGCACAGACCCGCTAACAGCGTGTCACTGTTACTCCTAAGATTAGACACAACTACAACTATGAAATAAATATTCATAAAAGGCAAGGTGTTACGAGGAGTACTTCCTGGAATTCACCTGCAACGTAACATGCGAACAGGAGCTGCTGCTTTAAGAGACAGAAACAAACACCTTTGTTGTTGTAATTATTACTATATATGGGCTGAAGAGCAGGAATCACGAGACAGACAGGATGTTACATAGACACTCGGGAAGCTTGCAGGATTTGGTTACAACCAGACAATAAAAAGGGACCAGGGGCCCGGGTTCAGTAACCAAAGCAGCTTTTTACTAAAATCACAGGCCGCAAACGTGGTGTGAAGGCTCCTGACCCGGGTAACCAGCTATGTATCCCAGACACAGGGGGTTAACCCATTCCTACACACAAGGACACTCCCTGGAAATGGACTGCACCATGTTAATTTAACCCCTTCACTGTCTGCCAAGCTTCCAACTCCTAGCACAGCAACGCATCACACGCTCCTCGCATCAGAATTTAGTTGGGTGGGTAGGAAATAAACCCCTTTCCAGCTACGGCAAGGGGCCGAGATCCTACGATGCAAAGCGGGCAGGACGTCTCCGAATAATTCCCTGCAACGTGTGAGTGTTTTATCCTTTTGGTGGCAGAGGCTTGCGATGCACTGAAGTTTCCTCCAGCGCTACGGAAAGAAAACTCTTTATCTTGCAGAAGAATGTTGTTAATCCGTCCCTCAGAGGGCAGGCTTTCGCCTGGTACACACACACGCAGGAGATGCCTAGCAAAAACACTGCAAGACATCACAATTCGGGTTGCCCCCTTTATAAAGAACATGGCTTTCTACAGTTTCCCAAAAACATTTCTTACCTACCAAAGGGGGGGAAAAAAAAGGAAATGGGGGGTATACACAATTAGAAGCAAATACAGCTCAACATTGATTGCAGGATTCTGAAGTGCTTGGGAACAGAACATAGGTTTGCATTTTTAATTGAATAGGAAGTCACATTGATATATTTGCTGTAGTATTTTAGCACGCAGTAGGTGGGGGGGGGGGGGGTGTTACCCTGACGTGACTGCAAAAAAATTAAAAAAAATAATGAAGATTCTGCCTTGGGAATTCAGACAATCTTTGGACATCGGGTCGCTGTTTTATACTGGGTCGGTTTGACCGATCCTATTTTCCGTTCAGGGAGAGTAGAAAGAGGGGGAAAAGTACATGGTCATATAAACTACAGGTGCTGCAAAGATACAGGAAACACAGGAGAACTGGCCCCAGACTCAGAAGACAAAGTAAAACGCTAGGTGTGGAGGATGACGTTACTTTGCTCCTGCGTTAGACGTTACATAGAAGCCGAAAGCTTTAATTCCATCCCAAAGCCTACAGGATAACAGGCTGCACCACAACTGGTTTATTTCTCGAGTTTATATTTTTTTTTTCCCCCTCTCCCCGGAGTTATTTATTTTATTTTTTTCAGATCAGTTCTAGTTACATAAAGGTGGAACTGGCGTCCTTATTGTTTGCTTCGAGTCGGACGCTCCTGTATGGAAAGAAAGAAAAACAGAAAAAAAAAAAAAAAAAAAAGTATAGTTAGACAGCTGGACAGCTTCTGAAATTAACCCCATTCAGTGCCATCGCTGAGCAGACCTCGGTGGCAGTGAAGGCGTTAAAGCAGCCCCCCCCCCCCCATTCCAAAAATATGCATGTAGCACCAAGCTCATGTTCCCTCCTCCCTAAAATGTCACTTTACATTGGAAATGAATAAAACAGTTAGATAAGAATAATGCTTGCCTTTTGTGATTCCTAGGTCACGCCCTGGCTGTCATTTTAATCCATCCCTGGGACCCTAGTTCAGGAATGGAAAGCATTATTCAAGAACCAGCACTTATATTATATATAACAAATAAAAAATATATAGAGGAAAAGCATGGTATTTTATTGAGCAACTAAACCAACCAACACAATATGCCAGATGTTCCAATCCGTGCGGACCCCAAACCGAGACATTGTCACAAGGTGGGAAACGTCTAGAGACCTTGAAATACTTTGTACATTGTTAATTCTCTGAAAAAGGCCGTAGTTTGTGATTTTATATTTTTTTTGCAGTGAAGTTTGTGATAAAAATGGAACATACGGAAAAGTTTTGGAGCTGGAAACCCAACCCCCATGCTTGTTCTATGGCTGCTCCCTACCTATTCACCAATAACGTTCCTATTCTTTTATGAGCTCAAAATCCATTAGCGGAGAGGTTATTTTAACTTAAAATGACATTTAAATTGTTCCCAGGTCATCTCAGCGAACACGAAACACTTTGCACCGGACATCAGCAACGAAGGTTCACTTGCGTGACGCGTCTGCTCGGTGAGATTGTCAGGGACGGTGTTACTCTAGTACATGTTTTAGGGCTAAGGACCAGGCTACATGTCAAATACACTACCATGGGAAACCAGTTCACATAAGACACATTAGCGTTAATGGATTGCGTTACCATCAAGTGTCACCAGCCATGATTATAGGTTTGTTTTACTCCCCCCCCCCCAATACTGGGAAACCCCCTCAAAACTTTTGTACGGGCAGGTAGTATACATAATAGTACAATATTATAAAGGAGAAATCCAAGCCGGTTTTGGTTTTCATTTTTGAATACAGGATTGAAGCAGGGGGGGGGGGGGTCTCCAGAGCTGAACCCTATTAATTTCCGTGCCGGGAGCCTCCTGCTTCCGGAGACACTTTCCTCCGAAGGGGGGTGCCGGTATCTCTCTGCAGTTTTCAGCTTCCTTGTCACGTGGGACAATAGGAAGCTGCACTGGTGACATCACCGCTTTCTATTGGCCCGCGAGCTTTGGAAAGCAGCCATATTGTGGACCCTGGAGCAGCTACTGGCACCCACTACAGAGGCAAGTACCTCTGGAAGCAGGGGGGCCCGGCGCTGAAATTAATGGGGTTCAAGCTCCAGAGATACCCTGCCTCTTATACTATGAAACAAGGCCCCCAGTTTCAACATTTCACTTATACTACTACACGCACAAAAAAGGACCTGTCCAAACATTTGAAAAAAGTTACATCAGCTTTGTTACAAAGTCAGAGGCCAAGTACTCGTGCCACAGAGTAACAGCGACTGTGGTAACGCACATTCCCGTCAAAGCACTCGCGAGATGACGTAACAAATGTTATTTCTGCGTCACAAAATTATACCACGTATGACAAAATCTAGCAAGGTATCCCACAGTATAAAAAGCCGCAAGATTCAGCGAACGTTCTCCGGGGCTACGCGAGTCTGGGGAGGGTCTTCGTCGCTTTGTTTTCTCGACTTGGGAGGTTTGTGCAGAAATTGTACTTTCACATGGAACTGTGCTACGATTGGCTTCAGAAACAGGCTTCTCCACATAATGCACAAAACGTGGTGTAAACGTGGCCATCCTTTGAGAAGCTATGTGCAGGTCACATTCATTAAATGGCTACACACACACGATTAAGCTTTCTAATAAAAGCAGTCCACCCATAAACCTCAGACACTAGTGGGAGACTGTCCAGTCTCAGCCTGGGTAAGAGAACGTGGTTAGAGCCTTTGTTTAGGCAGAGGTAGGCTACCACATGAGCTGCGTCATAGCCAGGGATGCCAAACTGTTATTTATTACTCTACAATTAGGGTGGAAAAGAAGGATTCTGTAACCAAAAAAAATAATAAGACCATGATCTCTTTCGTATGCTTTATTTTCACTTTTTCCTAATCATGGTCACAGCTGTGAATAAGCACACTGCTTCTGCAGCACAGGCTCACAGAATGCATTTGTCTGTTATTAAGGGCTTCTCTGCAGGGAGGTTTATAAAGGTTACTTCTTGTGAAGGATATATGCTGCTGACATCCTGTGCCACTAGCAGAACCTACAAGTGTGTGATTTGTGCTATTTGTTACAGTGGTAATCAGACCTCCCGGTTACTAAATGTTAAATGGCGATGCATGAAAAATCACACACACGTCCATATATCTTGCAACGTATGTATAAATCTATACAAACATATATACCTCATGTGATGTGTAAGCTACAAAGTATTTGCACATCAGTCCCAGGACAGACGGTTATAACATGCAAAGGCTTTATTTCCCAAGATCGATTCTTACTACACTGAATGACATGAGGTGCTGAAATCTAACAAAGCATACAATGCCGGGGTCACCAAACATTTAAAAACATAAATCTCTAACCCAGGGGTGTACAACCCCAGTCCTCAAGGGTCCACCACCAACAGGGCAGGTTTTCCGGATACCCCCGCGTCAGCACAGGTGGCTCAATCAGAATGACTGCATCACCCTGTGCTGAAGCATGGATATCCCCAATACCTGGCCTGTTGGTGACCCTTGAGGACTGGAGTTGGCCGCCCCTGCTCTAGGGGGTATGGGCCTGTATATTGAAAGAAAGCAAAAAAATAATCACAAATATTCCATGCACAATATTATCACAGAGCAGCAGGTGGTGAAGAAATTAGATAAAACATTGATCTCATGTGAACAGGTATTAAACTGGAAAATGCAAACAAGCTCATATCTTTATTACAAGGGCCTCTGCGGCCACTGGAATCAGACAGGCGCCAAATCTGACAGCAAAAAAAAAAAAAAGGGACCGGTTTAATAGGAGTCAGATTTGATCGTTACCTTGCGCACGACCTCTTCCTCCTCTTGCCGCTTCTCGTAATGAGAAAAGTCATCAAAGATGGAGGTCGTGTGCTTGTAAGTGGCAATGATTTTAAGCACTTGTTTTGCTTTTTCTAAGGGCACCTCCTGCGTGTCTCGGGAGTTTGTGACCGGTTTGTTGTCGTTATTCTCCAGGCGGATGTGCCGCAGCTGGTTGTTGGGGACGTCCTTGACAAAGAGCCACTTGACGTCGAACTTGCCCTTCCACTTGTCCTGCGACCAGACGCCGGCGCTGGTGCCGTAGTCCACGGGAGACCTCATCTCTGCCACACCGCAGAAATGTCCGCTGCCGTTGACGCTGAAGAGCAGGTAGACCGGGCCTTTGCCATTCATGGAGCGGAAGGCGCTGTCTAGGCGCTTGTTGCCGTGCTCCGTGCTGCACCAGATAGAGTACTTGATGGAACGGTGAATGTCGTCCTCAGAGTAGCTCTTTATGATGAACACGCGCCCATTTTTCAGGTTCCAGTCAAAGTCCTTGGGGTTGTAGCTGTGGGCAGCTTTGAGTTTCTCCAGCACTGGGTGGGAGTCGCTGCCAGGGACCGCATGAGGCTGTGCCCCGCCCAAGGGGTTTCCGTCAGAGCCCCCGCTCTGCCCGTAGGCGGCGTTCCTGTTTCGCGGGGCCACCCAACGGTTCTGGGGGACTTGTGGCTGCTGAGGGGGCGGCGGAGGGTTTTGGTAGGGCGGTTGGGACAGAGTGGGTGGCTGAGCTTGGATGGGCTGCATCAGCTGCTGCGGGGGCTGTGGCTGAGGCATTGACTGAGGGGACGGGACCTGCTGGGGCATTGGGGGTTTGGCCACGGGTCCCTTATTGTCCCAGGTGCCTATGTCCATGTTGTGTTTGATGGGAGGCGGTGGCAGCGCCCCTCCAATTAGGGTCACGGGCTTAGTTTTCATTTTCGGCTGCGGCTTGGCGGGCTTGCTGGCGATGGCCGCCCATGATGTTGGCTTGGAGGGTGGCATGCTTATGCTTGTGCCCCCATTGCCGGACAGGGCGCTCGGCATCCCCACACTGTTTGCCACAGACCCCACCGTCTTCACCGCAGACGCAGTGACGTTGCTGCCTATCTTAAGCCCCACCATGCCCTGCTCAATGCTGTTCATGCCAGGCGCTTTATTCAGAGTGTCATTGTGAAATCCTGTTTGACCGTCCACAATTGTCCCCCCCAGAGAGCTTGGCGGGTAGCTGTAGCTGCCCCCGTAAGCCGAGTTCTGGGTCTGCTGCCCCTGGGAGCCGCTGGTCCCCCAGGCAGAGAAGGCTGGGTTTTCGGGAAAGAAGTTGAAGCGATGCTGGTAGATGTTGTTCCCCAGCCCACCCGGCTGCCCGAAGACCGCATCGTGCATGAAGTGGTGGTCTCCGTTGCTGAGCTGTCCGTACGTGGTGAGGTAAGGGATGGGAGGGTCCCCACCAGTTGACCATGGTGCCTCGCTCAGAGAGTACGGAAAGCCGATAGACGGCGGATAGTAACTGGACAGGTACGGGTCTGTCATTGAAGGGTAGCTGTTGCTCTGCTGGGGAGAAAGAACAGCAAGTATGGGGGTCAGCAGCTATACTCATGGGAGCCAGAGGCCACAGTAACAATGAGTCCCCCCCCCCCCATCCACTGGAGGTGGTTATTGATCACAATGTTTTTGTCATTGGGATAACCTGTTACAAAGTGGCACTCTGAATTTATTTGGGGGGGAATAAATATACGACTCCCACCCCCCAAAACCTTACAAAAAGGAGCATCATCAAGTCTGATTAGGCACGAGACAGTCACCCAACAATTTGTCCTGGCCACCAATGAGAGAGAGAAGGTGGCTTTAGAGCACAATTCTATCAGGGTACCCGTATAAATATCTACACGTGGACCAACTACGAGCAAAAGAGCAGTCACACCCAACACCGATTCAGTCTGCCGCGCCAACTATCACGTGGTTTCACACGCCATGGCAAATCTGTAAACACTAGAGGTATAGTAAGCAGGGCTGGAACTTCAGCAATGAAGACCAACCAGACAGGACTTCTCATAGCCTATGGTCTTTGCTTGCACATGGGTAGGGTAGCTTGTGAGAACATGGGACATGCAGAGGGAAGGATGGGAGTGTGAGGTTTAACAGGCAGGTTAAAGCTGCAGTTCAGTCTTTTATTTTTTTTACATTTATTTTTTTACTTCAATAGTTTTATGTGGGCAATCTCTAATTAGCTAAAGAACTGTATAGCTGCAGGTCAATTCGTTTTCCATGTACTGTATTGATAGGTCGAAATTTGGTGACATATTAAAAGCTGGGATTTGTTTATAATCTGCTTGACTGGCAATGGAAGCTCATGAATATTCATGAGCACTCCTGCACTGACATGTGCTAGAGGGAGGGCAGGGCTGACAAAGGGGTGTGCCAGGGCTTGTGACAGGACATGAAGGGGCAGTGCCTTAGCAAATGGCTGTTAAAATAGAATACAAGAAAATTGGTCTTTCAAAGTTGTTTTTTTAAAAACAGAAAATGCTAAAAGTATTTTTTCTTACTACAGAACTGATTTATTAAAAAAAACACACATGCAGGATATTGACTGAACTGCAGCTTTAAGTGTCAAGACCAGACACTTCAGTGAAAGGAAAAACCCGGCATAACCACCCCCCCATTATAGCTCAGCGGGTGATGCCATAGCACAGAGGTGCGCAAACTTCCAGCGCTGCACCCCCCCCTGCCCCCCAGCCTGCTCTCCCCATGTCGCTCCCCCCCTTACCTTTAATGCGGCGTTAATTGACCCCGTGGAGTCATTTGACGCCGCATTGCCTTGGCCGCAGCTGGCTCAATTCAGGTGAGTTACAGCGCGAGGCCTCTGTAACCGCTGTGCGCCTCCCCCCCTCCAGTTTGCGCACCCCTGCCTTAGCAGATTCTGCTAGGTGACAAACCAGGCATTGATGCAGCAAACACAAACACAATTTTGTGCAAAGAGGTGCAGGGACCTGTGGGATATGTTTGAATTATCTTTCATCACTATCAGCAGCTTCCTACTGACCCCTGAAGTAGCAGCTCATGCAATCTATAATGGAAAGGTGCATTTAGTTTCTAATAAGTGCTATGCCAGGCCCTGGCGTGTTACATAGGTCACTATTAAATGTCGCAGATATTAGACTGAAAGCTCACAGGACAAGGCTGTGTATGAATGATATAAGGCTCTCTCTATATACTGCTCTATAAGAAAGCAATGAACTCAAAATCTGCTCATCCCAGTCTATCCATAGGAAACAGCTGGCCTGTGGGAGAGAGATACTAATCACCCTGCAAAGGAACTTCTAAAAAAAAGGTGTACGCGAGAGCCTGTTCCAAAAGAGGAAGTGGATAGGACTTTCTAAATGTTTGCTCGAAAAAAAGGATAAGTACATTAAAAAATATATATATATTGAAAATCATTAAAAATAGCATTAGGAGTTACAAAATATGCAGGCAGACATCCAATACTACAGAACCGATTTATTTATCACAATGATTTTTCATGTTTTTCTGCTTTAACCTTGAGAAGCAGGAAGTGGATTAGACCAGAGCAAGTGTACTAACCTGATTGGACTGTCCTGAAAGATACTGTTCGAAGTCATTGTCGTGTACACTGTCCTTCTGGTGCAGGGATCCGTTTTGAACTGAAATAAGATCATGGTTTGAGCATCCTAGCGGGGAGAACTTGAGTTTGCAGACTAACGTGCAAATTGTGGCAGAAACTTCATTCAAAATCAAAACATTTGGAAGCTGCCACATTAGAACAAGAATCGTAACACTAAGTGTTTCGCAGAATCATAAGTCTGCGAACTCGGAGGATAGAGGGGGGGGGGGGGATTTCCTGTATTCCCTCAAGGAAGAATTGCAAAGCATCACAGATTGAAGGGGCACATTAAATAAGCCAGAGCACCTTGTCAGCACAGTAGGACTGAATGCGGACATGTTCCACAGTAAATAACATACACTGTGAAATATAGGATACTTATTCTTCTGGGAGAATGGAACTTTAATTAGACCCAACACAGACTGATGCCAGCAGCTCTGCTGCACCCTCCCAATTCCCAGAGATAAGCCTTGCCCCACATTGGGGGATATGTTTCAGGTGTTTGGGGTAAATAGAAAAGCATTAGAGAGACAGGCACCACAAACAGCTGTAATTGTTAGTATAGGCACACCCCGCATTAACGTACGCAATGGGACCGGAGCATGTAAGTAAAGCGAAAATGTACTTAAAGTGAAGCACTCCCTTTTCCCACTTATTGATGCTCGTACTGTACTGCAATCGTTATATACGTGCAGAAGTGCTGTAAATAACGCATTTGTAACAGGCTCTATAGTCTCCCCGCTTGCGCACAGCTTCGGTACAGGTAGGGAGCCGGTATTGCTGTTCAGGACGTGCTGACAGGCGCATGCGTGAGCTGGCGTTTGCCCATTGGGCGCTATGTCCTTACTCGCGAGTGTACTTAAACCGGGGTATCCCTGTATTGTAGGAATAATGCTTTCCGTGCTGAAGCAGCTGCAAAAAGTGAGCCGCCGGCCGGCACAGTATTACTATAGGTTCAATCATTAAACAGGCGCGGCAGCGTTTTGTAATTACGGGAGCCTGGGCGACTGTGGAAATGTATTATCTTATAGTCACGCCAGCGTGGGCCCACTATGCGAGAGGTCAGATCTGCTTAAGCTTTCAGTGGTTTTAATATAAAAGAGACGCTTTTTAGATTGTAAGCTCTCTGGGGCAGGGATTTCCTTTCCCATGGACTGCACGTACAGCACTGATTACATTGTGGGCGCTATATAAAAGATATACATACATGGTGATGAAGGCCAATAAGGGAAGGTAGCCCTTTCGCTGCCAAAGTAGCTAGCAAGCTAAAGGGTTAAACATTTCAGACAAGAAGCATGCTGGCACTTTGTGGTTAACTATTTCAGTGCTGCAGTGGCTACCAACCCTGTGTGTTTCTGGTCTCGCAACAGAAAAGTATTAAAAACGGTCAAATCTAAATAATACTTAAAAATAACCAAAGAGACTTACAACTCATTGTGACTGAGGACAACAGGACACGTTACAGACAAGCAGGCCTCTTACCTTTATTCTCCTGTCCCTTTGGTCTCTGATTTGCATTCCGGACAAACAAGACAAAATAGGAGAGAAATAAAGAGATCAGAACTGAGTTTCATGTACAGAGAGCATTAATAGAAAGGTCGGGGGGGGGGGGAGAGGAGGAGGGGGGGGAGGGGAGATGGGGGGGGAGAAAGAGAAGACGAGGGGGGGAGGGGAGAAAGAGAAGACGAGGGGGAGGGGGGGGGGAGGGGAGAAAGAGAAGACGAGGGGGGGGGAGGGGAGAAAGAGAAGACGAGGGGGAGGGGGGGGAGGGGAGAAAGAGAAGGGGAGGGGGAGGGGGGGGGGAAAGAGAAGACGAGGGGGGGGAAAGAGAAGACGAGGGAGAGAGGGGGGGGAAAGAGAAGACGAGGGAGAGGGGGGGGGAAAGAGAAGACGAGGGAGAGGGGGGGGGAAAGAGAAGACGAGGGAGAGGGGGGGGGAAAGAGAAGACGAGGGAGAGGGGGGGGGAAAGAGAAGACGAGGGGGGGGAAAGAGAAGACGAGGGGGGGGGAAAGATTAGACGAGGGGGAGGGGAAAGATTAGACGAGGGGGAGGGGAAAGATTAGACGAGGGGGAGGGGAAAGATTAGACGAGGGGGAGGGGAAAGATTAGACGAGGGGGAGGGGAAAGATTAGACGAGGGGGAGGGGAAAGATTAGACGAGGGGAAGGGAGGAGGGGGTGAGAAAGCAAAGACGAGGGGAAGGGAGGAGGGGGTGAGAAAGCAAAGACGAGGGGAAGGGAGGAGGGGGTGAGAAAGCAAAGACGAGGGGAAGGGAGGAGGGGGTGAGAAAGCAAAGACGAGGGGAAGGGAGGAGGGGGTGAGAAAGCAAAGACGAGGGGAAGGGAGGAGGGGGTGAGAAAGCAAAGACGAGGGGAAGGGAGGAGGGGGTGAGAAAGCAAAGACGAGGGGAAGGGAGGAGGGGGTGAGAAAGCAAAGACGAGGGGAAGGGAGGAGGGGGTGAGAAAGCAAAGACGAGGGGAAGGGAGGAGGGGGTGAGAAAGCAAAGACGAGGGGAAGGGAGGAGGGGGTGAGAAAGCAAAGACGAGGAGAGGGGAGGAGGGGGTGAGAAAGCAAAGACGAGGGGAAGGGAGGAGGGGGTGAGAAAGCAAAGACGAGGGGAAGGGAGGAGGGGGTGAGAAAGCAAAGACGAGGGGAAGGGAGGAGGGGGTGAGAAAGCAAAGACGAGGAGAGGGGAGGGGGGGAGAAAGAGAAGACGAGGAGAGGGGAGGGGGGGAGAAAGAGAAGACGAGGAGAGGGGAGGGGGGGAGAAAGAGAAGACGAGGAGAGGGGAGGGGGGGAGAAAGAGAAGACGAGGAGAGGGGAGGGGGGGAGAAAGAGAAGACGAGGAGAGGGGAGGGGGGGAGAAAGAGAAGACGAGGAGAGGGGAGGGGGGGAGAAAGAGAAGACGAGGAGAGGGGAGGGGGGGAGAAAGAGAAGACGAGGAGAGGGGAGGGGGGGAGAAAGAGAAGACGAGGAGAGGGGAGGGGGGGAGAAAGAGAAGACGAGGAGAGGGGAGGGGGGCAGAAAGAGAAGACGAGGAGAGGGGAGGGGGGCAGAAAGAGAAGACGAGGAGAGGGGAGGGGGGCAGAAAGAGAAGACGAGGAGAGGGGAGGGGGGGAGAAAGAGAAGACGAGGGGAGGGGGGGAGAAAGAGGAGACGAGGAGAGGGGAGGGGGGGAGAAAGAGGAGACGAGGAGAGGGGGAGAAAGAGGAGACGAGGAGAGGGGGAGAAAGAGGAGACGAGGAGAGGGGGAGAAAGAGGAGGGGAGGGGGGGGGGAGAAAGAGAAGACGAGGGGAGGGGGGGAGAAAGAGAAGACGAGGGGGGGGGGGAGAAAGAGAAGACAAGGGGAGGGGGGGGGAGAAAGAGAAGACGAGGGGAGGGGGGGGGAGAAAGAGAAGACGAGGGGAGGGGGGGGAGAAAGAGAAGACGAGGGGAGGGGGGGGAGAAAGAGAAGACGAGGGGAGGGGGGGGAGAAAGAGAAGACGAGGGGAGGGGGGGGGAGAAAGAGAAGACGAGGGGGGGGGGGAGAAAGAAGACGAGGGGGGGGGAGAAAGAAGACGAGGGGGGGGGAGAAAGAGAAGACGAGGGGGGGGGGGGAGAAAGAGAAGACGAGGGGAGGGGGGGAGAAAGAGAAGACGAGGGGAGGGGGGGGAGAAAGAGAAGACGAGGGGAGGGGAGGGGGAGAAAGAGAAGACGGGGGGAGAAAGAGAAGACGAGGGGAGGGGGGGGGGAGAAAGAGAAGACGAGGGGAGGGGAGAAAGAGAAGACGAGGGGGGGGAGAAAGAGAAGACGAGGGGGGGGGAGAAAGAGAAGACGAGGGGGGGGGAGAAAGAGAAGACGAGGGGGGGGGGGAGAAAGAGAAGACGAGGGGGGGGGAGAAAGAGAAGACGAGGGGGGGGAGAAAGAGAAGACGAGGGGGGGGAGAAAGAGAAGACGAGGGGAGGGGGGGGAGAAAGAGAAGACGAGGGAGGGGGGGGAGAAAGAGAAGACGAGGGGAGGGGGGGGAGAAAGAGAAGACGAGGGGAGGGGGGGGAGAAAGAGAAGACGAGGGGAGGGGGGGGAGAAAGAGAAGACGAGGGGAGGGGGGGGAGAAAGAGAAGACGAGGGGAGGGGGGGGAGAAAGAGAAGACGAGGGGAGGGGGGGGAGAAAGAGAAGACGAGGGGGGGGGGGGAGAAAGAGAAGACGAGGGGAGGGGGGGAGAAAGAGAAGACGAGGGGAGGGGGGGGAGAAAGAGAAGACGAGGGGAGGGGGGGGGGAGAAAGAGAAGACGAGGGGGGGGGGAGAAAGAGAAGACGAGGGGGGGGGAGAAAGAGAAGACGAGGGGGGGGGAGAAAGAGAAGACGAGGGGAGGGGGGGGAAAGAGAAGACGAGGGGAGGGGGGGGGAAGAGAAGACGAGGGGAGGGGGGGGGAAGAGAAGACGAGGGGAGAGGGGGGGAAGAGAAGACGAGGGGGGGGAAGAGAAGACGAGGGGAGGGGGGGGAGAAAGAGAAGACGAGGGGAGGGGGGGGAGAAAGAGAAGACGAGGGGAGGGGGGGAGAAAGAGAAGACGAGGGGAGGGGGGGGAGAAAGAGAAGACGAGGGGAGGGGGGGGAGAAAGAGAAGACGAGGGGAGGGGGGGGAGAAAGAGAAGACGAGGGGAGGGGGGGGAGAAAGAGAAGACGAGGGGAGGGGGGGAGAAAGAGAAGACGAGGGGAGGGGGGGGAGAAAGAGAAGACGAGGGGAGGGGGGGGAGAAAGAGAAGACGAGGGGAGGGGGGGGAGAAAGAGAAGACGAGGGGAGGGGGGGAGAAAGAGAAGACGAGGGGAGGGGGGGGAGAAAGAGAAGACGAGGGGAGGGGGGGGAGAAAGAGAAGACGAGGGGAGGGGGGGGAGAAAGAGAAGACGAGGGGAGGGGGGGGAGAAAGAGAAGACGAGGGGAGGGGGGGAGAAAGAGAAGACGAGGGGAGGGGGGGAGAAAGAGAAGACGAGGGGAGGGGGGGAGAAAGAGAAGACGAGGGGAGGGGGGGAGAAAGAGAAGACGAGGGGAGGGGGGGAGAAAGAGAAGACGAGGGGAGGGGGGGAGAAAGAGAAGACGAGGGGAGGGGGGGGAGAAAGAGAAGACGAGGGGAGGGGGGGAGAAAGAGAAGACGAGGGGAGGGGGGGAGAAAGAGAAGACGAGGGGAGGGGGGGAGAAAGAGAAGACGAGGGGAGGGGGGGAGAAAGAGAAGACGAGGGGAGGGGGGGAGAAAGAGAAGACGAGGGGAGGGGGGGAGAAAGAGAAGACGAGGGGAGGGGGGGAGAAAGAGAAGACGAGGGGAGGGGGGGAGAAAGAGAAGACGAGGGGAGGGGGGGAGAAGACGAGGGGAGGGGGGGAGAAGACGAGGGGAGGGGGGGAGAAGGCGATGGGGGGGGGGAGAAGGCGATGGGGGGGGGGAGAAGGCGATGGGGGGGGGGGAGAAGGCGATGGGGGGGGGGGAGAAGGCGATGGGGGGGGGGGAGAAGGCGATGGGGGGGGGGGAGAAGGCGATGGGGGGGAGAAGGCGATGGGGGGGGGGAGAAGGCGATGGGGGGGGGGAGAAGGCGATATGGGGGGGGGAGAAGGCGATATGGGGGGGGAGAAGGCGATATGGGGGGGGAGAAGGCGATATGGGGGGGGAGAAGGCGATATGGGGGGGGAGAAGGCGATATGGGGGGGAGAAGGCGATATGGGGGGGGAGAAGGCGATATGGGGGGGGAGAAGGCGATATGGGGGGGGGAGAAGGCGATATGGGGGGGGAGAAGGCGATATGGGGGGGGAGAAGGCGATATGGGGGGGGAGAAGGCGATATGGGGGGGGAGAAGGCGATATGGGGGGGGAGAAGGCGATATGGGGGGGGAGAAGGCGATATGGGGGGGGAGAAGGCGATATGGGGGGGGAGAAGGCGATATGGGGGGGGAGAAGGCGATATGGGGGGGGGAGAAGGCGATATGGGGGGGGAGAAGGCGATATGGGGGGGGAGAAGGCGATATGGGGGGGGAGAAGGCGATATGGGGGGGGAGAAGGCGATATGGGGGGGGAGAAGGCGATATGGGGGGGGAGAAGGCGATATGGGGGGGGAGAAGGCGATATGGGGGGGGAGAAGGCGATATGGGGGGGGAGAAGGCGATATGGGGGGGGAGAAGGCGATATGGGGGGGGAGAAGGCGATATGGGGGGGGAGAAGGCGATGGGGGGGGGAGAAGGCGATGGGGGGGGGAGAAGGCGATGGGGGGGGAGAAGGCGATGGGGGGGGAGAAGGCGATGGGGGGGGAGAAGGCGATGGGGGGGGGAGAAGGCGATGGGGGGGGGGAGAAGGCGATGGGGGGGGGGAGAAGGCGATGGGGGGGGGGGAGAAGGCGATGGGGGGGGGAGAAGGCGATGGGGGGGGGAGAAGGCGATGGGGGGGGGGGAGAAGGCGATGGGGGGGGGGGAGAAGGCGATGGGGGGGGGGAGAAGGCGATGGGGGGGGGGGAGAAGGCGATGGGGGGGGGGGGGGAGAAGGCGATGGGGGGGGGGGGGAGAAGGCGATGGGGGGGGGGGGAGAAGGCGATGGGGGGGGGGAGAAGGCGATGGGGGGGGGGAGAAGGCGATGGGGGGGGGGGAGAAGGCGATGGGGGGGGGAGAAGGCGATGGGGGGGAGAAGGCGATGGGGGGGAGAAGGCCATGGGGGGGAGAAGGCCATGGGGGGGGAGAAGGCCATGGGGGGGGAGAAGGCCATGGGGGGGGAGAAGGCGATGGGGGGGGAGAAGGCGATGGGGGGGGAGAAGGCGATGGGGGGGGAGAAGGCGATGGGGGGGGAGAAGGCGATGGGGGGGGAGAAGGCGATGGGGGGGGAGAAGGCGATGGGGGGGGGAGAAGGCGATGGGGGGGGGAGAAGGCGATGGGGGGGGAGAAGGCGATGGGGGGGGGAGAAGGCGATGGGGGGGGGAGAAGGCGATGGGGGGGGGGAGAAGGCGATGGGGGGGGGAGAAGGCGATGGGGGGGGGAGAAGGCGATGGGGGGGGGGAGAAGGCGATGGGGGGGGGAGAAGGCGATGGGGGGGAGAAGTCGATGGGGGGGGGGAGAAGGCGATGGGGGGGGGAGAAGGCGATGGGGGGGGGAGAAGGCGATGGGGGGGGGAGAAGGCGATGGGGGGGGGGGAGAAGGCGATGGGGGGGAGAAGGCGATAGGGGGGGAGACGGCGATGGGGGGGTGGGCGTGCGATTGGGGGCGGGGGGTGGGCGTGCGATTGGGGGCGGGGGGAGGGCGTGCGATTGGGGGCGGGGGGTGGGCGTGCGATTGGGGGCAGGGGGGTGGGCGTGCGATTGGGGGCAGGGGGGTGGGCGTGCGATTGGGGGCGGGGGGTGGGCGTGCGATTGGGGGCGGGGGGTGGGCGTGCGATTGGCGGCGGGGGGTGGGCGTGCGATTGGGGGCGGGGGGTGGGCGTGCGATTGGGGGCGGGGGGTGGGCGTGCGATTGGGGGCAGGGGGGTGGGCGTGCGATTGGGGGCGGGGGGTGGGCGTGCGATTGGGGGCGGGGGGTGGGCGTGCGATTGGGGGCGGGGGGTGGGCGTGCGATTGGGGGCGGGGGGTGGGCGTGCGATTGGGGGCGGGGGGTGGGCGTGCGATTGGGGGCGGGGGGTGGGCGTGCGATTGGGGGCGGGGGGTGGGCGTGCGATTGGGGGCAGGGGTAGGCGTGCGATTGGGGGCAGGGGTAGGCGTGCGATTGGGGGCGGGGGGCGGGTGTCCGGGGTGGTGGGGGGGCGGGGGTTGGGGGCGGGGGTGGTGGGGGGGGCGGGCAAATGGGGGTGGGGGTGCAATTGGGGGTGGGCGTGCAATTGGGGGCGGGGGGTGGGCGTGCAATTGGGGGCGGGGGGTGGGCGTGCAATTGGGGGCGGGGGGTGGGCGTGCAATTGGGGGCGGGGGGTGGGCGCGCAATTGGGGGCGGGGGGTGGGCGCGCAATTGGGGGCGGGCGAGCAATTGGGGGCGGGCGCGCAATTGGGGGCGGGGGGTGGGCGCGCAATTGGGGGCGGGGGGTGCAATTGGGGGCCCATGCGATGGGGAGTCTGCGTGCAATCGGGGGGCGGGTCGTGGGGGTGGGTCGTGGGGGGTGATGAAGGGGGCGGGCGTGGGGGGTGAAGGGGGCGGGTCGTGGGAGGTGGCCTGATGAAGGGGGCGGGTCGTGGGAGGTGGCCTGATGAAGGGTGTCCTGGATTGGGGGGGTGTTTTAGAGGGGGGGGGGGGTGTCCGGGTTCCTCACCTGCGGGTCAACACTTGTAGCAGACATAATTCATTAACAGGGCTTCCCTGCGCTTCCTCTCCGCGGGGATCCGCACGGTGCAGGCCTAGGCCCGGTGCCTCACTACTACAGGCCGGGGCTTGGTGTCTCGGCGCAGGCCGCGGTAAGCGAGTCAGCACAGGCCGGAGGGGGGGGGCCCAGTGAGTCCGCGCAAGCCTCGCTGGGTGCTCGCTGGCCGTGGGGGCTCGGGGCAGGCCTGGCGGGGCTTGGTGGCTCGGTGTAGGCCGGGCTGGGTGGCTCGGTGCAGGCCTCGCTGGGTGGTCGCAGGCCTCGCGGACTCGGTACAGGCCTCGCCGAGAGGTAAGAACACTCCACACACCAATGGCGGCGGGGACTGGGCAGAGTGCGGCTGACGTCAGCGCCCGCGCGTTGCATGCCGGGTGGGGGGGACGACGCATGCGCTTCACAACCCAGTGGCAGCCATCGCGGTCTCTGCTGGGGGGGCGGAAGTGACGTAGAGAGCAGGCTGTGGTGTCCCAGCTGTGCAGGACAGCAGTGACGTCACCACACCAGCACCACGTGATCCTCATTCATAAAGATGCAGCTGGGACACATGTGGTAGCAGCAGTGATCACTTATTATTATCACCATTATTATTATTATTCATTCCCCTTTGGGAACAAAGCGTAGTAATACCAGAAACACTTACCAGAACACCTTCCTACTGTCTCTGCGTTCTTCACACTTACCAATTAGATTGTAAGCTCTTCGGGGCAGGGATCCCTTTTCCTAAATGTCACTTATGTCTGAAACACTTATTCCCATCATGTGTTATTTGTATTATTTGTTATTTATATGATTGTCACGTGTATTACTACTGTGAAGCGCTATGTACACTAATGGCGCTACATAAATAAAGATATTCAAACATACATGTTTGACCTTTTGAGTGACGGAGTCACATGACCGCATCGGCCCTTTAAGCCGGGGATGGAAGTACTCCTTTTCCATTTCCCTTCACTGCACATCGCGCCGTACGCTGCACGGGATCGCAGGACGCCATCGAAGCTGAAAGAAAAGCTTACCTTGGGGATGACGTGGACAGTTCCCCCTAGCACAGGGACTACGTCTTGGGGCACCCAAAGGGTTAAAGGTCACAGGTGGATGGCTGACATTTTTAGGTATCCAAATCTGACAGCTAGAAATATTTAAACTCGTTTTTTTTTTTTAAACTGCATAATCAGAGTACTGATGGTGATCGCCAAACCCACACTAAGAGAAACGCACACTATTCCTTCTGTCTTCACTCCCCTCCTAGATTGTAAACTCCTTGAGGCTTGGGCCACCTTCCTATTATCTCAGTTTGCCTTGACATATTTGTACTCTTGTTATTGTCCACCCTCCCACATTGTACTGCGGTGCAGAATATGCTGACACCACACAAATACAAGATAAGACTAATGTTAGTTTGTATAGTTTAGAAGGGGTTTGATTTCCTCTGCTTTCTTTTGTCACTGTGTTCAACAAGAGTTCTATCAGGCAAAGCCTCCTCTCTCTCTCCCCTTCCTTTATTGGCTCCGGGATAAAGACGGGGGTTTATAAAGGAAAAGGAAACAATATGTTGGCAAACGCTCCCCAATTCAGAGGTCCTAAAGAAATCAAATGTTTAATTCCTAGGAAATAAGGCAAATATCTGCTTTTAGCATGGTTAGATTAATCTAGGAAGCCAATTAGCTTGTTACATTTTTTACATGGAAATGTACCTTGATAAAAAAACACTCCTCTCAGAGTTTGCCAAGCTAACAAAACCATCTACAGTATACTGCTTTATAAACGATATCATTATTGTGATATCAGTCCTGAACTGATTTACAGAGTACAGTTAGACACATGATGTGTGGGGCTGAGGTCCTCAGTTCTCAGACGGTTTTGGGGTGTTCAGTATAAACCATTTCAGTTGTGAGGAACATCCAGTGCGTTTCACAGCTTACGCTGAGGAGGGTTCTGGGAACGCTCTAGTAGTAGATTAGGTGCCTA
Source organism: Ascaphus truei (assembly GCF_040206685.1). NCBI lineage: Eukaryota > Metazoa > Chordata > Amphibia > Anura > Ascaphidae > Ascaphus > Ascaphus truei. The sequence continues at coordinate 8,598,095 of NC_134497.1, forward strand.
AAATAAGTTGCCTAAGATCATTTGTAGATGGTTTTAGGTATCAAACAGAGGACCACCATATTGTATTTGTCCCACTGGACCTGTGCTCTCCACGATAAGCTCTTCACTCCACCCAGTCATAATGTATCCAATATCAGAGTGGACCCATAAAGAGAAATAGTTGTGTATGAATAACCCAGCACACACCTCAGCTGACCCCATACACTGCAGCTGGGACCTTCCGCACACATCTGGGGAGCTCAACAATGCCAATGAATTTAGTGCCCTTCAAATAATAGGAACAGGCGGAGAGACGTCTCACACTGCATGCAGAATACACTCCTCAGGACACCCTTGTCCGATATGTCTGCCCGGCCAAAAATACAGACCCACCGACATGTTGCACCTACAAACAGGTCACACTGCAGGAAACACACACACACACACACACACACACACACACACACACACACACACACACACTACGTTGGAGGCTAAGGAATATGTTGTAAAAAAAAAAATAACAATACTGTCTTGATATCACATGCAGGTAAGCTTGTGGTAGGTATTGCATTTGGGATGATGGTTTTGTTATAAAAAAATAAAATAATCAGTAAAGGGTTAATATTTGTGGTGATCACAGGGCTCAGTGCAGCACTGCTGGGAGGGGATATGCTGGGGTTATATATTTGCTGATACAACTACAGCTGACATTCAGCTGCTCCCTCATTTAAAGCAACACGCTGCATTAAAACGCTCAGTGATGTCCAGTTCAGCATGTCTTTCCTATAGGAATAAAGATGAGAACAAGCAAAGACACTGGGAGATAATCATGCAGGCGTCAATGGGTTAAACCAGGAGTCCCCATGTGTCAGAGCTGACAGTTCATTGTATATGTACTGTGCGCTTTGTTAGGAAGTGTCAATGAATCCCCCAGTAGTGAGGGGGTTAACTGTGTGCAATCAGGAGATGTAGAGCAGCTGGGTTGGGAGGGGTATTTAAAACAACCAACAGGGCATTTATAAGGGGTTTCCGTAGGATGCTGCTGTTTGGTTTTGTGTCTGGCTGCTGGTGAAGCTGTAGGTTATCCTGAGGGGTAGGGGGTGGTCTGTAAGGTGTATACATCGCCATTGTATTGGTCTCATTAGATGAGCTTCCCCACTAGCTGTAGGTTTTGGGGATTATAGGTTTGTTCCTGGTGGTGATTCAGTTATAAACTGCTCTGGCTGTACACCTTCCTATATACCATTTATAGGGCCATGTGTGTCTGGGTTGAACCTGCCAGGGTCTGTTAATGTGGGCAGGATATGACTGGGCTCTGTAGGGGATACTCACACTATATCTTTTGATGCAGGTTGGACGTTCACAGTGAGCACCCACCCCCTGTGTGTGACCAGAGGGGGAACACCCCATATACCACCAGACCCTTTGCTGAATAGTTGTACCAGTGGCTAGAGGTTGACACCCCCTGCCACACCTGCTGATCTATTCTGCCCCTAACCTCCCCCTCACCTGTTGCCTCCCTGGTCTGCTGATTCAGGACCCTGCCCCCTCCCTGACACTGCCATGAATTGGTTTGATGGGGACTCCAGCCCCCTGACCGGTTACAGGTCGGCGAGCTCCCGCTGGCTACCTGGGCTGAACATGTCCCACAGTGACCCAATGAGGCGGCTCCTGGGCCCGTGTAGCCCCCCTGGGACGGGCTCGGACACCATGTGCCTGGTGAAGCCCCGCATGCGGTGTGAGGAGCGCAGGCTGCACAGTTTCAGGGGGTGGCGAGACTGTCACACTCAGATATCCCACACGGAGCTGGCTCGGGCTGGCTTCTATTACCTGGGTCCCGGGGACCGGGTCCAATGTTTTTGCTGCGGGGGAGTCCTGAGGAGCTGGGAGCCTGGGGACCGGCCTGGTGCCGAGCACCGGAAGTTCTTCCCGACCTGCCCCTTCGTGCTGGGCAGGGAAGTGGGTAACGTGCCTCGGGCAGGGGGCAGAGACTTGGTAGATGGGCAGATCCTGGGGCACAGAGTGCCTGGGGAGGACGACGAGCCTTCACTGCCCTTGTACCCGGAGATGGATGAGGAACGGGAGAGATTGGCCACTTACCGGGCCTGGCCCCACTATGCAGAAGTGACACCAGAGCAACTGGCCCGGGCCGGCTTCTTCTACACGGGTACGTGCTGCAGCAGTCACTGACCTCAGGAGCTTGCAATCCAACCCTCACCCCCCTCCCCCCTATAGTGTTAGATTCAGAGTCCTGCATTAATATTGGTTGGGGTCTGCAGTGCAGCGGCCAGCAAAGGGGTTTATCTTGGTTGGTGTGTTGCATGCCTGAGTGCTCTCGCTTTATTGCCATGTCTAGGTCATATTGTGGAATAATGGGTAAACTACCCCATCTCCCTGTGGCCTGTGAAGGGCTGACACCTATCCCCATGATTGCTAGCTCTTGGGATCAGGGATGCCATACAACTGGCAGGAATGGGATTCCCATGTGTTCGGTGATGTGCTATACAGAGTAGTGTTACTGGGCAATGGCCAGCACCTGTCCCTTAACCCTTTCACTGCATCTGTAGCCAAGGGGTGTAATAAGGACATCAGAATGCAGTCCAGCGATTCGGCTATGAATGAAGGCACTTGCCCATTTACAGTACTTGGCCCTTGTGGATTGGAAACATGTATACAGTATGTGCTAGAGACTTTCTTTTTGTAAGCAATTAAACCAGTGGTGTCATGTAAAAACAAACAAATGCCCAGCGCAACATCCAAAGTGACACAACATAACATCATACATAATAACACAACAGTGGGGTCATGTGTACCTGTCAGATCATACTCTGCACTGCTTTATAAAGCTCATGCTTGGTGAGGGTAGAAGCATTATTCCCATAGGGCATGCCTGTGATCAGGTGACGGTCTGACAGTGACCCATCCAGACAGGGACACTGCCGGGAGCTGTTGTGTTTCCAACTTGGGACACAATACTGTTGGAATAAACCAGAGTGGGGCCTCGATCAGTCCTCAGCTCACCTGCTGCTCACAGGACCTGTGATCACTAGCTCTGCTCATCACTGTGATAGGGTGTACACAGGACTTCCCAGACTGACCCCTCCCCCCCCCCAAACCTTGGTGCTGGTCCCCCATAACTGCACATTCCTGCTGTCTTGCGTTTTGGAAGAAGGTAAAAGCCAGATCTGAATCTAAAGCACAGGGACGCAATCCTAGACTAGCCTAAATCCAGGCAAATCTGTGCAAGTTACGCATGGTTCTGAACAGTGCTGGCCCATTTGGGGGGGACTGGGATCAGCTGTACTAACTTGGGCCTAGCTACTACGGTTTCTCCCTCACCCCCTCAGCTCTCCTCCTCACTCTCCCCTCGACTTGATCTAGCTGTGTTAATGGGAATTATGCATCGGGCCTGGCAGGATCTAACAAGGGTTGAGCTTGGAATTGTGTATGTATCTGGCAGATTGTATGTCTTTCTTTATATAGCGCCATTAATGTACATAGCGCTTCACAGTAGTAATACATGTGGTAATCAAATTAACAGATAATATAAATAACAGATCATGGGAATAAGCGCTTTAGACATAAAAGTAACATTAAGGAAGAGGAGTCCCTGCCCCGAGGAGCTTACAGTCTAATTGGTAGGTAGGGAGAACGTACAGAGACAGTAGGAGGGAGATCTGTGGTTTTTGGGTTTTTTTTTACCCATACCCCTAACTTTGTATGTTTAAGCCTCTTTCATGCCGATCTTCTGCAGGACACGGTGACAATGTCAAATGCTTCTACTGTGATGGGGGACTCCGCAACTGGGAGCGTGACGACGACCCCTGGAGGGAGCATGCCAAATGGTTCCCACAGTAAGTTTTTAAAAGGGTCCAGGAGTGGGGAAGTTGGTGACCTCCCCGGGAGGATTTGCTGTCTTGTGAAGCGAGACCCTCTAATCTAACTCTCTACCCTAGATGTGAGTTCCTGCTGCAGTCCATGGGACAGGCCTACGTCCGCAGTGTGCAGGAGAATCACTTCAGCAGCCCAGAGACCACAGTGAGTCTGGACCCGGTGTGAAGGTCCCTTCAAAGTGGGATGTGGGCACCAGGGGGGGGGGGCTTAAAATGGCAGTGGATTAAAGACGTGACTTACTTAACTGTGTAAAGTCACAAGGCACCCTATAGCATTGCACCCCTCGGCGAATAAGCCTTAATTGCCTTCCTGATGGAGTCCTGCTTGGGATGAGATGTTGGCAGTGTAGATCGATTTTTGCAGTACTCTTCCCTACTTGCTCATCATTGGTATCCTGAACACCCTTTTCTGGACCCTACATTACCAGTTGGAGTGTAAGCTCTATGGGCAATGCTTGGATTAAACAGTAGGAACAAGCCACTGAACCTCTCTCCCCCCTCTCTCCCCCCTCTCTCCCCCCTCTCTCCCCCCTCTCTCCCCCCTCTCTCCCCCCTCTCTCCCCCCTCTCTCCCCCCTCTCTCCCCCCTCTCTCCCCCCTCTCTCCCCCCTCTCTCCCCCCTCTCTCCCCCCTCTCTCCCCCCTCTCTCCCCTCTTGTCTGTCTGTCCCATGTAATTCTCCTAACTACAGTACTTTGTATTGGTCTCCACAGCCTGAATTTCGCCCATCCTTTGACAGGCGCCCGCCCTCCACCAGCGGTGAGTGTGAACTAAATGTTGCAGCAGCTCTGAGAACCACAAAGGCCAACAGTTTGTGATGGTAAAGGCCCTTTAACTCCTTCCTGAGAGCTCCCTTTACCAGAGTGACTAAATGACCTCTGTGTGGCTGAATGACCTTCATTTAGAGGCCAGGCTCTTGGTAAAGTGCTACACTTGCTGGCAGTGGGGGAGTTAATAAAGATGTAACCCCATATTAGACAAAGGGTTATGTAAACCCTCTCCCCTGTACATTGCAGATTCTCCCGGTTTCTTGCATAGCGTCCTCCAGTCCACAGTCGCCCAGGGGGCACTTCAGATGGGCTTTGAGCAGAATATGGTGGCAAGTGTGATGCACAGCAAGTTCCTGCTGACCGGAGCCCCTTACAGCTCCGTGTGTGACCTTGTCACTGACCTGGTGCACGCTGAAGATGAGGAGAGGGCTACTCACAGCAGAGGTACAGTGACACCAAGTTGCTAGCAAAGTGTTGGCCGATGTGGTTTCAGCTGGTGTGGAGGAGTGTGTAACCTATTACCATATGAGACCAGGTTCTTTATCTGTATCTCTCGACCTTTAAAGGAGCCGTCCAAGCGACATCCTACACGTTTTGTTTTTTTATTTATTTTTTATTTTTTATTGGTTCTGTAGTATTGGATACGTACTACTTTTTTTTTTTTTTAATATACTGAGCATCCTTTGCTTTCTATAGCGGATTTAGCCACCTCCCAGACAGTGCAAGAGCTTTGTAACACTTTCATGATTAATTTGTTGCCAATATTCCCAGCGATCTTTGAGGTTACCTTGGTAATATAAGAATACATTGTAGCTGCTGAGTTACACTGACTGAAGGATTGATTGAAACTGAAAGGCGGCCATTTAGTGAACCCAGGGAAGCAGGATTTTGCTGATCACGGGAGAACCAATTGATCGGCAGCTTAGATAATTAGTTTCCAATAAAGGTAATCAACGGCTGCATATATTAAAATATATTTATCATTGCCTCTTTAACCCACTAATCTCCTTCACATACAGACTGCTTACATTGAACGCTGTCTGATAAAGCGGTGCAGTGTTCTGAGTCTTTGGCTTTGATCATTTAGGCCCATATTTACTAAATGGTGCTAGTCTATAGGACTACTTTGTCAGAAGATCCATTATGACCCATTGAAGTGAAAAACCACAAGGTACTGGAAACGTTTTGTTATAGCACCGCGTTGGAACATGGGCCCGACGGTTGTACAACCTGTTGATTCCGATGTAATGTTTTCATTACTACATTTAATACTATTCTGATACTGCGGGCGCTTTAATATCCCTTGGGAGAGTATTTTTCTTAACTCTGGAAATAAAACGCTCTCTGACTTATTCACTGGACAGTTCAAACAAATGACTTGCAGTGCGTCTAATTAATGGATGGTAACGCAGTTGGGGGGCCAGTGCGTGAAACGGGATGTATGGATATGAAGGCTCTGTGTCGTGCTGCAATGTAACGGTGAGATTCCTAATTGTGTGTTCCACTCTGCAGCGCCTGTAAGGTTCACGGGGGCTCCTGCCCCGAGAGGAGACGGCACAGAGCCACAGCGACCCAAGGATCCAGGTAACTCGTAGCAGAGCCTTATGGGGCTACCACATCCAGTGCTGGGTTGCAGGGGGGGGGGGGGGGGGTTGCTGCTTTTATTGGCATCTACAGTATTTTATCAGCAGTACAAAGCTGACTGACCCAGTGAGGGCGTGTGCATGCAATACTCCATACACCTCTAGGGCAGGGAGGATTTGCAATGGGTGTCTGTTTCATAGTTTACTTATACTCTCTATAGCAGCGGTGCGCAAACTGTGGGGCGCGACCCCCAGGGGGGGCGCGACACTGCCGACGGGGGGCGCGGGGTTTACAGAGGCCCCGCGCGCTTCCCGAAGGCACTTAAATTAAGTGCCGGGGGAGCTGCAGGGCCTCTGTAAACCTAACTTACCGTGGCTCCGGCCGCTTCCTCCCTGCGGCGCCATGGCAAAATGACGCTGCGAAGTCATGTGACGTCACGTTGCTATGGCAACGTGACGTCATTACGCCGGAGCGCGGGTAAGTTGGGGTTGGGGGGGGGGCGCGGGAGCGAGGGGACAGCCGTCAGGGGGGCGCAGGGAAAAAAGTTTGCGCCCCCCTGCTCTATAGGGTTGCCAGGTGTCCAGTATTGAACTGCACTGTCCTGCATTTGGACACTGTCCAGTAAAAAATGAGGTAATACTAGACATGTATGTGTATACCGGTATTACCTCTCTGGACATAGTGACCAGCCTGGCTTGGGGGGCTGAGGGATTTCACTGAGCAGGGCAGTTGCTACGGGGCTGGGCAGCTTCCACCATCCTGTGGCTGATTCTGTGTAATGCAGCCAATCAGGAGGAGGTGCCAGGGGGTGGGGCCAAGGAGAGAGGAAACAGCATGGAGTGTCATCACACCTTTCACCATTGTGTCCAGTACTTCTGGACAATCTACCTGGCAACCTTACCTATAAATTAATTCTGCTGTCACCTGGTCACGTTCTGCTCACTTGTATGTCAACGGTCGTTTGCAGCAACTAGTTGGACATTGGACATCTCCAAAATGTGATTTTGGCGGGTGCCATCCATTGATGCTGGGGTCAGATCTCCCAGTTCTCTGCCTGCATAGTGTCCGCCCAGCAGCCCCCCTACAATGTGAGTGTGGATCCGAAGGCTCCCTCTCTAGATGGTGACTCTATCCTCTCTCTAGAGCTCCCGCTCAGCACAGAGGAGCAGCTCCGGCGCCTGAAGGAGGAACGCATTTGCAAGGTGTGCATGGACCGTGACGTCTCCATCGTCTTCATCCCCTGCGGGCACCTGGTAGTCTGCACGGACTGTGCCCCCAATCTGAGGTACTGCCCCATCTGCAGGGCAGCCATCAGAGGCAGTGTGAGGGCATTTATGTCCTGATATCATCACCCTCTGGTGAGTAAGGAAGCTATGACCACACTTATCCTAGCAACTTGACACTAGTTCTGCCTGAAAGGTTTAACACTTCTGGACAACAGTACTTGTTCAGGAGGACACTGGCTGCTGGGTTACCAGTAGAAAGTGGCAACTTCACCCAACTTTTTATTTATTTAGCTACAGTTTGTAGATTAAAAATGCAGTCCCATTTGGAAACCCTTAGGGGGGTCAATGACACTATATCCTCCACTCTTAACGCTGCAGACCAAGCAATACCCTACGTGATTTTTAAAAAAAATTTTTTAAATAGTTCTGTACTATGAGAAAATACTTGTAGCATTTCAACAACAAACTATTCTGAAGGATATTTTTGAAGTATTATAATGTAGCAAACATTTTTTGTTTCTATAGCAACCATTTACAAAGTCGCATCCCCTTCCTATTCTGAAACAGGCTCTGGCACACCCCTTTTTTGAGCCTTGCCCTTTCTCTAGCAGTGCACCAATTGTATCTAGTGACTGCCTGGTCACATGATCTTCCCCACAGAACTTTGCATCTTTGGTCCTCTTCTGCTGCACTGACAGCCATTTAGTGAACCCCCGAGCTGAATTTTCGCCGATCGATCAGCAACTTGGCTAATTACTTATTGTGTGGATTGTATTGATGCACATATTAAAGGGAAAATAAATAGATAAAGCAGCAGTCCAAGCTGCCGGTTTGTAAGTGTCATGTTGGTTTGATTTTGTAAACTTAGGCCCGAATGAATTGACCTTTTCTTTCCCCTGCAGATACTTTCTCCGGACCCGGGCAGCGGTTCTGAACATAATTTGGGGCTTTGATCCCGATGTGCTGACAAACCCAGCTTTCTCCAACAGGAATAGTCCCCCGGAAGACTGACTCGTGATTTGGCTCTGCAGGAACCCAACGTGTGTTCTGCAGCCTCTCGTTAACACTTTCCCTGCTGGAAAGGACTAGCTCCTATCTCCTGCAATGGAGATATTATTCTCCTCGTGCTGGGTCCTGCCGTATGCTGAGATTTTCCTGCAAGATTTGATTGAGCGGATTTTTGATAAACGTAATTAATTTTATTTAAATGTAATCACTTGCTATAATAAAGAACATAAAATATTTAGTCATTTTGCTGTTTAATATTTTGCAATAAAGTATATTTTGTTAATCACATTGTCCTGGATTTGGTACCTGTACACTACTTCCCCCAAATCCTTGAGTTCAGCACCAACGGCTATTCATTTTGGGAGTCTTTGAACCGCATGTTTTGTATTTAGTGGAAATAAAACGAATTGTTGGAAGGCTGCAGAGCACCGTGGTTTGTGAAACTGTCTAGTGCTGGTATACGTTTGTATTTAATATAGCTCTGGTACAGAACCAGAACATAGGAGTTAGTCAGAACTGCAGTTTCAGGTTCCCCCCCACCCTTCTATGGATTGCTGGTAATTGTATCTACATTTATATATTTTCAAGTAATGTGACACTTTTTTGGTGTTCTACAAAGCTGATCTGTGTTCCCTTTTCATATGACTGTTTTATAAGCACCTAGGCCTGAGCACCAAAGGACCCCACCCTACCCGATCCATGTACAGATGCAAATGGCACATCTATTACATGGCCCAGTGCTGGGATGTGAGGTTTTGGTGTACAGTATATTGGGGGGGGGAGGGGGGTTGCCAGTGAGTAGCTTGTCCAGTGGCACTGTGACCAGGTCAGAGGTGTGCGCCCCTCCTATGCTGAAGCCCACCACTGGCCCCTTACGTTTTGGGTGGCTGGGTTGGCGTGGGAAGGACTGGCGCTGCCTCAGTCTTCCACCAAAGCCAACATTCAGTTGAAAACGAGCTAATCTGCCACTCCTTTCTGGACTTGTGGATACCGAGATTCACAGTAACCGCAGCAATGAAGGTGGAACCAGAGAAGCCACTTATCTGTGAATCCGGCTTTTCTGAACATGAACTCCATCAAATCCAAATTTCAACCACGTCTGAGTGACTCCATCAGTTACCCTCAGGATACACGTGGCATATGGCACTCCATTTTGACACATATATATATATTTTGTGGGGGCTCAGGGGTTCCCAAAAAGAGCTTGCTGGGGTTCTGTGTTTTGTTAACTCTCAGGATACACCCCAGATTAGAGAACTTGTGGACACCCTGCAGTGTCATGTTTCACATTGAAATACAGGTAAATATCTGTTTTCCTTCACGTTTATGTAATTCCGCTGTAAGAGCTATTCATTATCTCAGTATCCGTTATTAATTAATACGAGGGTCGCCAGCCCTGGTCCTGAAGAGCCACAATCCAGTGTTAGTCTTAGAGTAATCTCTTTGTAAGATAGGGAACCAAAGTATCCTGCACAAGAGAAGTGGGGTCCTTAGAAATTGGTGATTTAAAGGGGCCCTATAAAACCTGCTGGACTGAGGTTCTCCTGGAGCAGCATTGGAGTTGCTTGGCTTATCTGTACCCTTATCTAATCCACATATTTTCCATATATGTTTTAGAAGCTTGGGATAATTGTCATTGATCAGAAGTAGCTCTCATTACAGCAACCATTGGAGACTCCTGGTGTATATATGAATATACAGGCCGTCCTCGGTTATCCAACGGAATCCGTTCTGGAAGTAGCGTTGGATAGTGAAACCGTTGTAAAGTGAGTCCCATGTTAATCAGTGGCGGTGAGTGTTGGATAACGCGTTCCGGAGTCGAAAAACGGCCCATAGGATTGCATTGTAAAGTGTTGGATATGCCATTCGTTGTAAAGTGAAACGTTGGATAACGAGAAATACTTGTACCTGTATATTATATTTGTGTGTAATTATATTCAGCTGTATTTGTGCTTGTCCACAAGGGGGCGGTGTGAACCTTTGAATCTGATGGAGCACAGCAGTAATTACTGCTAATAACCATCATATCATACCCTCCAACTGGACCTATCCAGTCGGTACTGTACCTGTTGTACCCATGGCGCTCAGTGGCTGCTAACGCTTCAGCTAATTAAAATAGCTGGGAGATTGCTGACATGTGCTAACGATCAGCTGGCTGGGGGGCTGTATTACCACTTCCATTGTCTGTGTGTATATAAGAATACACTTTATATGATCTCTGAGACAGCAACGTGTATGTATGTGCATCTGCCATGTGCCGCTGTGCGTGTGACACGGGGTTTGGGCAAAACCCATTCATACCAACAGAAACCCTCCATAGGATACAAAGCCGAAATTGAATTCTGTGAGTAGGAAATGGAAGTTACTGCAGTAACAATACTGTGAGTAGGAAATGGAAGTTACTGCGGTAAGAATACTGCGAGTAATAAATGTGAGTTACTGCAGTAATAATTCTGTGAGTAGTAGTAAATGGAAGTTACTGCAGTAAGAATACTGCGAGTAGTACTGGAAGTTACTGCAGTAAGAATACTGTGAGTAGGAAATGGATGTTACTGCAGTAAGAATACCGTGAGAAGTAGTAAATGGAAGTTACTGCAGTAAGAATACTGAGATTAGAACTGGAAGTTACTGCAGTAAGAATACTATGAGTAGTAGTAAATGGAAGTTACTGCAGTAAGAATACCGAGAGTAGTAAATGGAAGTTACTGCAGTAAGAATACTGTGAGTAGTAGTAAATGGAAGTTACTGCAGTAGGAATACCGTGAGTAGTAAATGGAAGTTACTGCAGTAAGAATACCGTGAGTAGTAAATGGAAGTTACTGCAGTAAGAATACTGCGATTAGTACTGGAAGTTACTACAGTAAGAATACTGTGAGTAGTAGTAAATGGAAGTTACTGCAGTAAGAATACTGCGATTAGTACTGGAAGTTACTGCAGTAACAATACTGTGAGTAGGAAATGGAAGTTACTGCAGTAAGAATACTGTGAGTAGTAAATGGAAGTTACTGCAGTAAGAATACTGTGAGTAGTAAACGGAAGTTACTGCAGTAAGAATACCGTGAGTAGTACTGGAAGTTACTGCAGTAAGAATACCGTGAGTAGTAAATGGAAGTTACTGCAGTAAGAATACTGTGAGTAGTAAATGGAAGTTACTGCAGTAAGAATACCGTGAGTAGTAGTAAATGGAAGTTACTGCAGTAAGAATACCGTGAGTAGTAGTAAATGGAAGTTACTGCAGTAAGAATACCGTGAGTAGTAGTAAATGGAAGTTACTGCAGTAAGAATACCGTGAGTAGTAAATGGAAGTTACTGCAGTAAGAATACTGTGAGTAGTAAACGGAAGTTACTGCAGTAAGAATACCGTGAGTAGTACTGGAAGTTACTGCAGTAAGAATACCGTGAGTAGTAAATGGAAGTTACTGCAGTAAGAATACTGTGAGTAGTAAATGGAAGTTACTGCAGTAAGAATACCGTGAGTAGTAGTAAATGGAAGTTACTGCAGTAAGAATACCGTGAGTAGTAGTAAATGGAAGTTACTGCAGTAAGAATACCGTGAGTAGTAAATGGAAGTTACTGCAGTAAGAATACCGTGAGTAGTAGTAAATGGAAGTTACTGCAGTAAGAATACTGTGAGTAGTAAATGGAAGTTACTGCAGTAAGAATACTATGAGTAGTAAATGGAAGTTACTGCAGTAAGAATACTGTGAGTAGTAAATGGAAGTTACTGCAGTAATAATACTGTCAGTAGATCTCGGCTTTGTATCCTATTGAAGGTTTGAGTTTTCTTCTCCTCACAGAAACCGCCCCCTCCATCCTGGCTGTATTCTTGCTGATGAATGATCAGCACCACTGATCTCTGCTACTCATGTTGCGCTATGCTGAGATTTAATACCCACTTTTCTCTGACATAAACCTGCCCCCCCCCCCCCCCATTCTGTGTGCATCTGGGGGGGTTACACTGCAGCAGTGGGGGAGAGGCCTGGGTTGAGAAGTCACGCTGAGACACGCTGTTGAAACAGGTTTGTTTTATTCACAATGTTACAATGTATCAGTGCTGGGTATATTGTCCCCTCCGGGGTGACTGTGGGGGTCCTTGAATCTGCAGTGGGGGGTATGTGTGCCCCTGACGCTGCTGCACCGGCCCCTATTACAGTACTTGGCATATATTTCACATTCACCCACAATCCCTCATCTAAGCAATAAGGCACTCAGGATCTAGTTATGAGCAGCGAAGAGACCGCAGAACTCCTCCTTTCTGCTGCTGGCCTGAATGCCTCGACCCTGTCAGTGCTACAGCATTAATACTCGGGTACTGACACTATAAACAAGTCTAAATTGGAAGTATGCAACCTATGTACATAAACCAGGATCCCAGTGTCTCTGGAGGAGTGTCTCCCAAAACAGTGGTGGCTAGTGGGCAGGACCGACGGATTTAGGTGTTCCCAGTCCTGTGCAGGAGCCCCTCCTGATTTGGGGAACATCCACCGGAGACTGAAATTAACACTAAAGGTGCAGTTCCACTAAGCAACATAAGCTCAAATAACAAAGGCCTCAGCATGTGACATCTCTACCCTTTGTTGCTGCACAATGTAAGATGTGGCTGATAGTAAATCAGTAACAAGTATCACAGAGTAAACAGTACCTGCCGGTTTTGTGACAGACTTAGAATAGAAGAAATGACGCAGCGCCGGAGGAGATATCTTCTTCCAGGTGAATGTCTCTCTATCAGGGAGCGACTGGAACCTCACAGGGCAGGAAGGGAAAACGCTATTTTTGGAATCGTGAAGTGGAACTGCAGCTTTAAGTCTGGAAACGCCATGTGGGGAGCGCGGGTGTTTAATGCTCCCGTCTCCCGTAGGGACCAGGACTGTATGACGCTGCCCTTTTAATATAAAACCCTGTAACAGCCCCCTCCCTCCAACCCAGAGAGGGGGCAGCAGTTTAACCTCGTCACTGCCGTAAGGACCTGCATTGCGTTGCTGTGCATGGAAGTGGTTCTCTGTTGGCTACACACAGGTGACTCCTCAGCACCAGCTCCCCCGTTTTACAGGACGATGGGAGACAGTCTGCCTTGTGCTGCAGGTCCCTGTGGCGGGGAGAGGGTTAAGTTCAGGTAGGCCTCAGGTGTACATTTCTAGAAGGGAGACTTGGTCTTGCCCTCAGTGTGCAGGAATCTGCTTCCTTCTCTCCTTTCTTTGCACGCCGCTCAGCTTCACTTACGCCGGCCTGGAGAGAGAGGGGGAGAGGGAGGGGGCACATCAGTCACAGGACAAGGACATGGGTCATTTGCACTGTGTAAAACACACAGGCGATGTAAGTACTAAGGCTCTGATTCACCAATGGGAGTTAAGTGCTAAAGCTTAGCACCCTTTAGTAAATCGGGGCCCAAGTTGGTTACCTGTCCACTTGTTGCAGGAAACGTCCCTTATTCAGACTCTGTGTCCCTGAGACAGTTTGTCTATGGACAAATTCAGCCCTAGAGCTGACCGTCTCTGTGTTCCTAGCCTAAACTTTCCAGCCTTATGAAGGACAGGCTCTGTGTTCCTATCCTAAACTTTCCAGCCTTACGAAGGACAGGCTCTGTGTTCCTATCCTACCCTTTCCAGCCTTATGAAGGACAGGCTCTGTGTTCCTATCCTAAACTTTCCAGCCTTACGTAGGACAGGCTCTGTGTTCCTAGCCTAACCTATCCAGCCTTACGAAGGACAGGCTCTGTGTTCCTAGCCTAAACTTTCCAGCCTTACGAAGGACAGGCTCTGTGTTCCTATCCTAAACTTTCCAGCCTTATGAAGGACAGGCTCTGTGTTCCTAGCCTAACCTATCCAGCCTTACGAAGGACAGGCTCTGTGTTCCTATCCTAAACTTTCCAGCCTTATGAAGGACAGGCTCTGTGTTCCTAGCCTAACCTATCCAGCCTTACGAAGGACATGCTCTGTGTTCCTAGCCTAACCTATCCAGCCTTAGGCCCCGGCCCTAGTGGTCACGGCTGCACGCGCACCTGTGGTGTGCGGTTGAAGAGCAGGAGATCCGACGGGGGCGCGGCCATGACGTCACGCGGCAGGTTCGCCCTCATTGGCTGAACCGCCGCCGTGACGTGGCCAACGCTCGGCCGCCGCGCCAAAAATCTTGTCTTTTGGCCAAGGCGGTCGCGCATCGCGGCTTGGGCGCACACGCTCACACATGCCAACTGGGGCCTGCCCCATAGAGGGCTGTGCCCTGTGTGCGTCGCGCGCACAGCCATGGACACTGGGGGCCTGGCCTTACAAAGGACAGGCTCTGTGTTTATACTCTGATACCATTAATCAGCCATAGCTATGGGGGTTACATCTTGATCCATTTTCCATAGCCCTAGAGGTGAGCGTCTCATAGCCCCGTGCCGGCATCTCCTCTCTGCCTGGGATGGAGAGCGGGTAGAATGACCCAGAACGGTCCTCCCCCAACCCGCCCCATATGAATGGGCTGCATTGTTTCATTTCCATGACCTCTGTGCTCACAATGCGAGTCTAATCTAAACAGGCAATCAATCCCCATTAATTAAACTAATGAGTTGTGAGGACTATTCACTCAGAAGCATTACACAGAAAATCCGCCCTCGCTCAGCCTTTTTGACGGGGAGATCCACGTTCTCCGTGTAATTCAGATCCAGGCTTTTAAATGGGATTGGGAGATTTAGGAGCACAAAGTTGTTGGGGTTTTCCGGATGCCTCATTAGCACAACGGCGTGACCTCCTATCTCAGCGCCAAAAGCTCTACTGGATGGATATGAGAGCGAGACTACAGTCTCTATTTCTGTGACAGAGGACACCTAGATTAATACCTGTGTATGTAATTATATATAGCAAATACAAATACCACTTGTGAGCACTCACAGGTCTACCTTACCTCACTATCTCTTAGCATACAATGTTTGCAATGCAGCCAGGGATTCTGGGTAATGACATACGAATGAGCACTCACACTGACTTTTTTGCTTCTTGACCACTTAACAGATTCACGTTGCATAGCCATTAACTATCCTCGATATATATACACACACACACACACACACACACACACACACACACACACACACACACACACACACACACACACACACACACACACACACACACACACACCACCAAGGTCAGCAACGGTCCTCAGGTGTTTTGACCATTAGGGTCTGATTAGTGTGCCTGAATAGGTTACTGGCTCTGCACTTCTGTAACCCAGGCTGTGCTGTACAAGCTGCGTAATACGGCAGGCAGAAGCTTGTAGGGCTCCACGTTAAAATGGATAAGAAGCAAAAAGTGACACACTGAATGTCATTTGCATGTCACTACCCAGAATCCCTGGCTGCAGTGGAAGCACTGCATGCTAAGAGATAATGGGGAAGGGCATGGTTGCCGACCTGCCTAAGACGTGTGAATGTGCTCACAAGTGATATTTTTATATGCTACACGGTGTAGGGGTTTTTTTTGCCCCTTTTTTCTCACCATAACTTATTTGCACACAAAAAACGCAAACCTGGCATAACAACATAACATGGGGGGGGGGGTGGGGGAAGGATGCTCCGAATACGTCTCACACACCAGCTATAACTTAGCACGATCAGTGCGCCATGGAACAGGGTTTGTTTGGTGGATACATTGAAGTAATAGTGATGGAACACTGAGGGGGGGTCTCACTGTACATCAGCTATTCTGACCTTTCACCAAGGATTTAGTTATCATTGTATTATTGGGATCCACGTATGTTATTGGATATTACCCATTGATCAACTTGGGAACACGCCGGTAACATGTGTCTTTTTCATTACTGGATGGATTTTACAGTCGGGGGGGGGGGGGGTGAAGTTGTGTGGTCAATAAATTAGATTAAATGGTTTTTTATATTTAAGAACAAGAAGAGAAATACAGAGGAGAGAAAGAAAGAAAAGGTAAAAGGAATGAGATGTGGCAGGTACAAAGTGAGAGTGGAATAGCAATGTATCATTTATCCAGCTTGTAATGTTTACTGACGTTGTATGATGGGATCAATATTTAATCTCTAACCCAGCACCCTGTAATGAAACTTCCCCCTCTGAGCCATAGTCACTGCACGATTCTCTATCCATCACACAAATGTCCTATATCCTTCCCATCCCCCGCCCCACTGATTGCAAACTCGTGAACTCTCCGGAGTACTGCCATTTTTGGAACAGTCTACCGGAGACTCTCACAGCCGACACCAGTCTAAATTCTTTCAAAACTAAAGCTGTCTCACATTTTAATCTGGTCTGTAACTGTTACATACGCCTATAACATATATTATCTCTTACTGCGCATGCAATGTCTTGTATATAATGTATAACCTTACTTAATGTAACTATGTATTTGTGACCATGTATTTGTCATTATAACTCTGTGCCCAGGACATACTTGAAAACGAGAGGTAACTCTCACTGTATTACTTCCTGGTAACACATTTTTATAAATAAATAGATTTTGGTGTATATATTGTTGCTGTGTATATACAAAGTATTAGTAATATTGGGAGTTGGGGAACGGGAGGTAACATTACCTGACCGAGGAGATCCGCACAGGCACTTTGCTATTTTGTCATTTACGGTTATTCTCTCTCTGTAGATTTATTTGATATTACATTTTTGATAAATATAAAATACAATTTTTGGAACACGTTTTTTTGGGTTCAATTTCCTGCAGGACAATCAAAGTGTGACATTGTTTTTGTATCTATTTGTGCTTGTTTATAGGAAGCACCCCCTGCCCCCCAGAAATGTAACCGTGAAGCGCTTTGAGTCCCATCAGGAGAAAAGCGCTCTACAAATAAGGTTATTATTAAATAAAGTTATTATTAAAAAGTTATTATAAATTAAGTTATTATTAAAAAGTTATTATTAAATAAAGTTATTATTAAAAAGTTATTATAAATTAAGTTATTATTAAAAAGTTATTATTACATAAAGTTATTATTAAAAAGTTATTATTAAATAAAGTTAGTATTAAATAAAGTTATTATAATGGGGGTAACTTGTGAAATGCGCCAGGAATCCTGCGATACCCGTGCGCTAGTTCCGGTCTCTGGGACATTTTGCCGCTGGAAATTTTTGGGTGAATTAGAATTGCTGATTGGTGGCGAATACCCAATCCTGGCAAAATGTCCAAATAATCTGCATTGTGTTACAGAAAACGGACAATATTGTACAATGTTCACATCACTAATGAGTGTCTTCCATTCACCATCCCAAAGACTGGGAACTCGTGCCGCTTGCTCACTAATATTCATAAAATCCGGGCAAATAACGGAACATGATCTAGATCAGGAAGGGACGCAAATAACAGAACATGCTCTAGATCAGGAAGGGACGCAAATAACGGAACATGCTCTAGATCAGGAAGGGACGCAAATAACGGAACATGATCTAGATCAGGAAGGGACGCAAATAACGGAACATGCTCTAGATCAGGAAGGGACGCAAATAACGGAACATGATCTAGATCAGGAAGGGACGCAAATAACGGAACATGATCTAGATCAGGAAGGGACGCAAATAACGGAACATGATCTAGATCAGGAAGGGACGCAAAAAACGGAACCTGATCTAGATCAGGAAGGGACGCAAAAAACGGAACCTGATCTAGATCAGGAAAGGACGCAAATAACGGAACATGATCTAGATCAGGAAGGGACGCAAAAAACGGAACCTGATCTAGATCAGGAAGGGACGCAAATAACGGAACATGATCTAGATCAGGAAGGGACGCAAAAAACGGAACATGATCTAGATCAGGAAGGGACGCAAATAACGGAACATGATCTAGATCAGGAAGGGACGCAAATAACGGAACATGATCTAGATCAGGAAGGGACGGTATTTGCGTACTCACAAAATAAATGATATGAAGAAATGATGCTCACATGGGGCTAATTAACAGCATGTTATTTCAGGATAAATATGACGTCACATAAGTCTCCGTGTTACCCGCGGCCAGATATCGGAAGAGCGCTTAGGGAAACGAATGAAATAAAGCCAGGAAATAGCACAATGTTATTTAAAGTGGCATCACCTTTTGGGTTTTGGGGACCCCCTTGCCCCCCGAGATATTTACATTGGAAGGGGCCGCCGGTAGCAGCCCCGGCTGGGCAGAGAAAATGTCTGTTTAAAAGTCCCGCGGGCCAATAGGAACCTGCGATGTCATCCCTTGCGGATCCTTATGAGCGCCGCTCATTTGAACATCTTTTCCCCCTACGTCCGTTCGGTACAATACTAGGCTGTTAATGGGATAACATAACCGGACATTCCTCTCTTTAGTGTGTCCAGCGTTACCATTAGTGGAGGTTACTTTAAGGTTAAACGACCTTTCAGCGTTTAGCCTTCCATTCTGGCCACTTCGTCACCCTGCACTTGTAGAAATAGAGTGCAAGCTTTGCAGGACAGAGATGCCCCACACAATGGCCATGTCCCGGATGCAGTTTAGGAGTGTCTGTACTTCCCTTGTAAGTTGGGCTAGGTGCCGCACGGCAGCACTATATGATCTCACATTAATGCCTTTGGAGGGCCGGTGGTCTCCGGAGCTCCGGTCCCTGGGGCAGACCTAGTGAGTTTTCAGAGCCCCCCTAACATACACGGGGCGCCCCCCGCATTCATACTTACAGGTAACTCTGCTTGAACAGCAGGTGCTTGGGCTTTTCATTGACATGGTAGAGGGGAAATGGGTCAAATCCACCAATGAAATCAACTGAAAGAAACGAACAGCCAAAAGAAAAACAAAGGCAATGAGATGGGGGGGGGGGGGGGGGGGCGAGCGAGGAGGAGGGCATGTGTAGGGAGAGAGGGGGATGTGCAAGGAGGGGGATGCAAGGAGGGTGAGGGAGCAGAGGAGGGGAGCAGAGGAGGGAGGGCAAGGGGAGAAGGGAGGGGCAGAGGGGATGTGAGAGTGAGGGGCAGAGGAGGGGGATGTGAGAGTGAGGGGCGGAGGAGGGGGATGTGAGAGTGAGGGGCAGAGGAGGGGGATGTGAGAGTGAGGGGCGGAGGAGGGGGATGTGAGAGTGAGGGGCGGAGGAGGGGGATGTGCAGGGAGGAGGAGTGGATGAGGGGGGGGGGTGCGCAGGGAGGGGGAGAGGATGAGGGGGGGTATGTGCAGTGAGGGGGATGCAAGGAGGGTGAGGGAGCAGAGGAGGGGAGCAGAGGAAGGAGGGCAAGGGGAGAAGGGAGGGGCAGAGGGGATGTGAGAGTGAGGGGCGGAGGAGGGGGATGTGCAGGGAGGAGGAGTGGATGAGGGGGGGTGCGCAGGGAGCGGGAGAGGATGAGGGGGGGTATGTGCAGTGAGGGGGTGCGGATCAGGGGGTATGTGCAGGTAGGGTTACCAGGTGGCTTCTCCAAAAATACTGGACTGAATGGTGAAAGGTGCGTCAGGTCACTATGTCCAGGGAGGTAATACCGGACACAGACATGTCCAGTATTACAGTACCTCTCATTTTTTACTGGACAGAGTTTCCAAATACAGGACAGTCCAGTTCAATACCGGACACCTGGCAACACTATGTGCAGGGAGGGGGAGCGGATGAGGGGAGTGTATGTGCAGGGAGGGGGAGCGGATGAGGGGAGTGTATGTGCAGGGAGGGGGAGCGGATGAGGGGAGTGTATGTGCAGGGAGGGGGAGCGGATGAGGGGAGTGTATGTGCAGGGAGTGGAGCGGATTAGGGGAGTGTATGTGCAGGGAGTGGGAGCGGATGAGGGGAGTGTATGTGCAGGGAGGGGGAGCGGATGAGGGGAGTGTATGTGCAGGGAGTGGGAGCGGATGAGGGGAGTGTATGTGCAGGGAGGGGGAGCGGATGAGGGGAGTGTATGTGCAGGGAGGGGGAGAGGATGAGGGGAGTGTATGTGCAGGGAGGGGGAGCGGATGAGGGGAGTGTATGTGCAGGGAGGGGGAGCGGATGAGGGGAGTGTATGTGCAGGGAGGGGGAGCGGATGAGGGGAGTGTATGTGCAGGGAGGGGGAGCGGATGAGGGGAGTGTATGTGCAGGGAGGGGGAGCGGATGAGGGAGTGTATGTGCAGGGAGGGGGAGCGGATGAGGGGAGTGTATGTGCAGGGAGGGGGAGCGGATGAGGGGAGTGTATGTGCAGGGGAGGGGGAGCGATGAGGGGAGTGTATGTGCAGGGAGGGGGAGCGGATGAGGGGAGTGTATGTGCAGGGAAGGGGAGCGGATGAGGGGAGTTTATGTGCAGGGAGGGGGAGCGGATGAGGGGAGTGTATGTGCAGGGAGGGGGAGCGGATGAGGGGAGTGTATGTGCAGGGAGGGGGAGCGGATGAGGGGAGTGTATGTGCAGGGAGGGGGAGCGGTTGAGGGGGGGTGCGCAAGGAGGGGGAGCGGATGAGGAGGGGGGGTATGTGGAGGC
>NC_134497.1:8619137-8645105 GCF_040206685.1 Ascaphus truei
AGAGGGGGGAGATAGGAGGGAGATATGGGGGGAGGGGGAGAAGGAGAGGAGGGGGAAAGAGAGGAGGAGGGGGGAGAGAGAGGAGGGGGGAGGGGGTGAGAGAGGTGGGGGGACGGGGAGAGAGAGGTGGGGGGAGGGGGAGAGGAGGGAGGGAGAGAGGAGAGGAGGGGGGAGAGGAGAGGAGGAGGGGAGAGGAGGAGGAGGGGGGAGAGAGGAGGAGAGGGGGAGAGAGGAGGGAGAGATGGGGGAGAGAGGAGAGGAGGGGGGAGGGGGAGAGAGGAGAGGAGGGGGGAGAGAGAGGAGGGGGAGAGAGGAGAGGATGGGGGAGAGAGAGGAGGGGGGAGGGGGAGAGAGGTAGGGAGAGGGGAGAGGAGGGAGGGAGAGAGGAGAGGAGGGGGGGAGAGAGAGGCGGAGGAGAGAGGAGAGGAGGAGGAGGGGAGAGAGAGGAGGAGGGGGGGGAGAGAGAGGAGGAGGGGGGGAGAGAGAGGAGGGGGAGAGAGGAGAGGAGGGGGAGAGAGGAGGAGGGAGAGAGGTGGGGGGAGAGAGGAGGGAGAGATGGGGGGAGAGAGTGGAGGGGGGAGAGAGAGGAGAGGAGGGGGGAGAGAGAGGAGGGGGGAGGGGGAGAGAGAGGAGGGGGAGGGGGAGAGAGAGGTGGGGGGAAGGGGAGAGAGAGGTGGGGGGAGGGGGAGAGAGGAGAGGAGGGGGAGAGGAGAGGAGGGGGGAGAGAGGAGGAGGGGAGAGGGGGGAGGGGGAGAGAGAGGAGGGGGATGGGGAGAGAGAGGTGGGGGGAGGGGGAGAGAGGAGAGGAGGGAGAGAGGAGAGGAGGGGGGAGAGAGAGGCGGGGGAGAGAGGAGGAGGGGGGAGAGAGGAGGAGGGGGGGAGGAGAGAGAGGAGTGGGGAGGGGGAGGGGGGAAAGAGGAGAGGAGGGGAGGGGGAGAGAGGAGGGAGAGAGGAGAGGAGGGAGAGATGGGGGAGGGGGAGAGAGGAGAGGAGGGGGGAGAGAGAGGAGGGGGGAGATAGGAGAGGAGGGGGGAGAGAGAGGAGGGGGGGGGAGAGAGAGGAGGGGGGAGGGGGAGAGAGAGGAGGGGGAGAGAGAGGTGGGGGGAGGGGGAGAGAGGAGAGGAGGGAGGGAGAGAGGAGAGGGGGGGAGAGAGAGGAGGGGAGAGGAGGGGAGGGGGGAGGGGGGAGAGAGGAGGGTAGGGGGAGAGAGGAGAGGAGAGAGGAGAGAGGGAGAGAGGAGAGGAGGGGGGAGATAGGAGAGGAGGGGGGAGAGAGAGGAGGGGGAGGGGAATGAGGAGAGGGGGAGGGGAATGAGGAGAGGAGGAGGGGGAGAGAGGAGAGGAGGAGGGGGGAGAGAGGAGAGGAGGAGGGGGGGGGGAGGAGAGGAGGGGGGGAGAGAGAGGAGGAGGGGGGACGAGAGAGAGGAGTGGGGAGAGAGGAGAAGAGGGGAGGGGGGAGAGAGGAGGGGAGGGGGAAAGAGAGGAGAGCAGGTGAGGGGGACGAGAGAGAGGAGGGGTTGGAGGAGGGGGGATGTATTTTAGGAATGTTTGGGATTTCCCAGTGCCAGTCGGTGCCAGGCAGCAGGGACGGGAGCCTCGTTGCAAACACATGTTGTGGGAATGTATGAGAGAAAACATCACACGGCGAGTGAATACTTATATAAAACGGATTCCCTACTGAGGCAAAGCGTCAAAGTGTGAAAAATGTCTATACACTTCTTTATATCCACCTATATATTTAGAGCTCACTCTATATGAGTAGTGTATCTGTGCACAGAACACACAGGCTGAAGACGTAGATTAGTAACGAGGTCGCTGCTTTTGAAGTGGGTTGAAATCCCAGAGCCAGCTTTCTTTGGACTCTCGGGACCATCACGTAATCTCCAGGTGTTTCAGGCACCTAAATGAGATTGTAAACTCTTTGGACAAGGAACTCATTGTATTCATTCTCTGTACAGCTGTGTGTATATTTGCAGCTCAACATAAGGAAAATATATTATAAACACACACACACAATCCTGCAATCTTTGTGTTCCTATAAAGAGATTTTCATTCACACTGTGGGAAGGTTGCAGCTGTTTTACTCATCCTCACCCAGGCCAGAACTCTGCCCATCCTCACCCAGGCCAGAACTCTGCCCATCCTCACCCAGGCCAGCACTCTGCCCATCCTCACCCAGGCCAGCACTCTGCCCATCCTCACCCAGGCCAGCACTCTGCCCATCCTCACCCAGGCCAGCACTCTGCCCATCCTCACCCAGGCCAGCACTCTGCCCATCCTCACCCAGGCCAGCACTCTGCCCATCCTCACCCAGGCCAGCACTCTGCCCATCCTCACCCAGGCCAGCACTCTGCCCATCCTCACCCAGGCCAGCACTCTGCCCATCCTCACCCAGGCCAGAACTCTGCCCATCCTCACCCAGGCCAGAACTCTGCCCATCCTCACCCAGGCCAGCACTCTGCCCATCCTAACCCAGGCCAGAACTCTGCCCATCCTCACCCAGGCCAGCACTCTGCCCATCCCCACCCAGGCCAGCACTCTGCCCATCCTAACCCAGGCCAGAACTCTGCCCATCCTCACCCAGGCCAGCACTCTGCCCATCCCCACCCAGGCCAGCACTCTGCCCATCCTCACCCAGGCCAGCATCTGCCTATCCTCACCCAGGCCAGCACTCTGCCCATCCTCACCCAGGCCAGCTCTCTGCCCATCCTCACCCAGGCCAGCACTCTGCCCATCCTCACCCAGGCCAGCACTCTGCCCATCCTCACCCAGGCCAGCACTCTGCCCATCCTAACCCAGGCCAGCACTCTGCCCATCCTCACCCAGGCCAGCATCTGCCCATCCTCACCTAGGCCAGCGCTCTGCCCAACCTCACCTAGGCCAGCGCCCTGCCCATTCTCACCCAGGCGAGCACCCTGCCCATCCTCACCAAGGCCAGGCTTCTGCCCATCCTCCTCCAGGTCAGCGCTCTGCCCATCCTCACCCAGGCCAGTTCTCTGCCCATCCTCACCCAGGCCTCTGCCCATCCTCACCCAGACCAGTGCTCTGCCCATCCTCACCGAGGCCAGGCCTCTGCCCATCCTCACCCAGGCCAGGCCTCTGCCCATCCTCACCCAGACCAGTGCTCTGCCCATCCTCACCCAGGCCAGTGCTCTGCTCATCCTCGCAGAGAGAGGCCGGGGGAGGGAGAGGACCTCACAGTGGCAGAGAGAGGCCGGGGGACCTCACAGTGAAAGGCAGAAGCCGCATCTCTATGTCATGTATCTATGAATAATAAAGACGGCGGATAGCGCTGAACATGGGCCATTTAGGACGAGTTTTATTATCAGTCATTTCCAAAAAGAAAATGTGTATTAACCTTTACACTACCAGATTGCTCTAGACTTTGACACAATATACAACGTCAAGAACGGTACACTATGTTCCTTTACTAAATAATGTGAGAAAAGGCAGTGGAGTAGAAGTGACATGCAGATGGGAATTAAATACCACTGCTGACGTCTTAGAGGTTGAGGACCAATGTAGGTGCTAGAACTTTGTAATGTAAAAAGGATAGCTACGGGAAGATATAGTTCAAATTAAAACGCCCCAAGGGTGGGAAGGAATTTCCAAACCTTAACTGCTGCTTTAAGAAGACACTTGAGAGGTTGTGTTATCATGTAGTGCAGGACTTGACTCACCGCCAGTAGTATCTGCATGGAACTGTGCATCACCTCGATGTACTGGTATTCCACAGCGCACCCAATGACTGACACATAGGCGTGAGTCTCCAGCCCAGCCATGCCGCCCAGGGGAGCCTCCTTCCTCACACACCCAGGCCCGTGGTCACTCCACCACGACTGGTGCTGGGACACGTGGAATGTTAGGAGGTCGCTGTCCTGCGGGGAGGAGAGATAATGTCTCGAACACGCGGGAACGGATTTATCCCAGGCCTGGCTGGGCAAGCATCTTAACTTATCGTCTCTCTGTATTTTGGGATTTGTGGTCCCATGTGTCCTACTTAAATAAAACTTTAGGTCGGGCTCAATCTATGCCAATCACCTTAAGACCTATAATACCTCTTCCCCAAACACATCCTATTGCTCTATAGAACACTCCCTGTACCTTCTCCATATACCCTACCCATAACTCCCCATATAACCGCTCCCTATAACTCATCCTATTGCTCTATAGAACACTCCCTGTACCTTCTCCATATACCCTACCCATAACTCCCCATATAACCGCTCCCTATAACTCATCCTATTGCTCTATAGAACACACCCTGTACCTTCTCCATATACCCTACCCATAACTCCCCATATAACCGCTCCCTAGAACTCATCCTATTGCTCTATAGAACACTCCCTGTACCTTCTCCATATACCCTACCCATAACTCCCCATATAACCGCTCCCTAGAACTCATCCTATTGCTCTATAGAACACTCCCTGTACCTTCTCCATATACCCTACCCATAACTCCCCATATAACCGCTCCCTATAACTCCTCCTATTACTCTACAGAACACTCCCAATAAAGCCTCCTTTTGCTCCATATAACCACTCCCAATAACTCCTCCTATTGTCCCATATAACATCTCCCTGTAACTCCTCCTATTTCCCCATATAACCGCTCCCTATAACTCCTCCTATTGTCCCATATAACCTCTCCCTGTAACTCCTCCTATTTCCCCATATAACCTCTCCCTGTAACTCCTCCTATTGTCCCATATAACATCTCCCTGTAACTCCTCCTATTTCCCCATATAACCGCTCCCTATAACTCCTCCTATTGTCCCATATAACATCTCCCTGTAACTCCTCCTATTGTCCCATATAACATCTCCCTGTAACTCCTCCTATTTCCCCATATAACCTCTCCCTGTAACTCCTCCTATTGTCCCATATAACATCTCCCTGTAACTCCTCCTATTTCCCCATATAACCGCTCCCTATAACTCCTCCTATTGTCCCATATAACATCTCCCTGTAACTCCTCCTATTGTCCCATATAACATCTCCCTGTAACTCCTCCTATTTCCCCATATAACCTCTCCCTGTAACTCCTCCTATTGTCCCATATAACATCTCCCTGTAACTCCTCCTATTTCCCCATATAACCGCTCCCTATAACTCCTCCTATTGTCCCATATAACATCTCCCTGTAACTCCTCCTATTTCCCCATATAACCTCTCCCTGTAACTCCTCCTATTGTCCCATATAACATCTCCCTGTAACTCCTCCTATTGCCCCATATAACCGCTCCCTGTAACTCCTCCTATTGCCCCATATAACCTCTCCCTGTAACTCCTCCTATTTCCCCATATACCCGCTCCCTGTGACTCCTCCTATTTCCCCACATATCCGCTCTCTCTTGCAGAGAATGGTAATGTACCTTCATCTATATAATACAAGTAACACAATGTATTTGTCCTGAGTGCTGGATATGTGTAAACAGAAAAATGTGACATGTAGTAACAAAAATGGAATTTCACGAGTTTTTAGCGTGTGTGTAAGAGGTGTCAGGTTTCAGCCAGACAGCTCAGTACCAGACTGTATATATGTATTTATTTATACAGTGCCATCCATGTACAGAGCGCTGTACAGCAGTAACACATGGGACGTAATAGGAATAAACGCTTCAAACATTAAAGTAACATTAGGAAAAAGAGTCCCTGCCCCGAAAAGCTTACAATCTAAGTGGTAAGTAGGGAGAATGTATTGGGCTGTTTGAGGTCTCTTTGGGGCAATCAATTTACCTTGTTTCATCTTCGGTTCCAAAACATATTGTAAGCCCATGGGAAGGGGGGGGGGGAGAAGATTAAGTATGCCTGAATTTTTACTACAGAATGTGGTCTCATTCTGAACCTCTCTCTCCCCCCATCTAATAAAGACCCTCGCAGTCACTGCCCTTCCCCCCAAGTCATTGTGCCAGAAGGAGCTTACATGAATAATCAGGGAAGAGAGGAGGCAGCTGGTGGAGCCATCGCTTTCATATCCCAGCAGATGAAAGCAGTTTGGCACAAGGGATGCAGAACGCTCCTGCTCCCCCTACCCAAATATAGAGAGGATGAGATGGGTGCAGGGAGGGCTGTGGTGGGTATATGGTTAGATAGGGAGTGAGGTTTTGTATTGAAATCCCAGGATATAAAACAGGACTTGTACATCTCAGAGTGTTATCGAGTTCATATTTCTATATAAAATCAGATGTCAACCTCAAAAGGACCAAAAACAGAGGGATTTCGGGTTTAAAAATGTTAATATCCATCAGTGAGATTCCATTGAAGTCTAGTAGTTTATCCAAACCAGCGATAGTTGGCAGCACTGATATAAGATGTAAACCTAAAGTTAGGAAGGTAAGAAGGGGCGCTCTGCGGTGCCGACATTGAGGGATCTAATCCTCCCCCCCCCCCCCCCATTCCTTTTGTCCAAATCTTACCTTAGACAGATCACCGACCTCCAGGTAGAAGCAGATAAGGAAAACATTCCAGGTGACCCAGACTGCTGCCCAGGCGGCATACTGTGATATAAAGAGAGAGAGAACTATATATCTCTATGACCGCCCATTACCTGTACGGCCCGATCCTCTATGTCTATCGGCCTGATGCTAAACTAGCCCAAGAGGTGCCATGTTCCTGCCCTTGTCCCTAAAGGGTGACAGACATGTCCCCACGTAACCCCTGTACCACCTATTCCTAGTGGTGATGCTCTCTGTAATCCTTGTCCCTATATTAAACTGTCCAGCCTATAGGTGCTGTGCTATGTATCCTAAAGCCCTTCTGTGCCACCCCACCCCAGAGATGTCAGGTTCCCCCCCGTGGTCAGAAAAGTGTCCATGTGTCTTACCATAGGCAGGCCAGACCTAGAGTCCAGTATCTACATCCCTGCACCCAGCCTCAAGCCAACGCCCACTGGAGAGACGAGTAATACTTACAGCCACAACATAGCGTGGTCTGTACTGGAGAGTTCCAAAGAGGCCCAGGATAACTACGATGATGTGAAGGAAATTGGCCAAAATCGGAGCCCATTGGTAGCCGAGAAAATCAAAGACCTGACACTCTAGTGCAGCTATCTAGAGAGAGAGAGAGAGAGAGAGAGAGAGAGGAGAGAGAGGTGGAAAAAAAGGATTAGACAACCTCAGAACAATTTGCAGAAGTCTGCATTTGACAGTTTACAATTATTGTTATTCTACGCGCCCTGAGCCGTGGGATAGAAACATTATTATTATTATTGTGGCCCAGCACTCGGAGTGTCTTGTTCGCCCATCCATGGATGCTGTGGTTCCTTTTATACACGGACTGCAGTGCTGTAAAGGTCTAGTAGGAGGTTCCGGTACCCAGGTGGCTGCACTCCCCCTTCCCTGCCACATGATCCTGATGGATGACTGTTCTCCTGCTCTCGCCCTGATGGCGGGTGGATCCATCATTCTGTCCCTGTGCCCTTGCGCCTGATACAGGATGA
Source organism: Ascaphus truei (assembly GCF_040206685.1). NCBI lineage: Eukaryota > Metazoa > Chordata > Amphibia > Anura > Ascaphidae > Ascaphus > Ascaphus truei. Next base: position 8,626,580 of record NC_134497.1, read on the forward strand.
ATTCATCACTCATCGCACACCCTCCTCTGAAACAAGTCTACCTAACCCCATGGGCACCACAGTCCACACAATGGGTATGGGGGAGGGAGGCTGGCACTGCCTCTGACTGCTCCATACCTGCTCTGGATAGAAATGTACCCTGTGCGTGGCTAGTGCCTGGGAGTGAGGCTGGCACCTCTCCACCTGCAAGCATTTCTATTTTTCATCTTTACAGCGCACACCTGCACTTCATGGGGTTGATTTTAATTGGTTTATCTCCTGCTGGAGTTGCCATGGTAACATTCCTTGGGGTCCTGCAATTTGTTTTTTCCCTTCCCAGCATCCTTTGCAACCCCCCAAAGGTCACGTCTGATGGATGCCTTCAGTCACTGCTGCATTTAACCTCCCCCTTGCTGCAGGACCAGCACTGTCCATCAGGGTGTCCCTCCTCCAGCAGCAACGAAGACACTTTGTAACCTCTTTATTAACTCCTTGGCTGCCTGCAGTTTCAGGCACCTCTAGCAGACAAGGAGTTACTGGTGCAGTCATAGAATCTATAAACCTCACAACTTCTATTAACCTTTAACGCTGCGAGCAGACACACTAAGGCTGCGTCCATAGAGCCTCAGCCCGCGCTCCTCCGCGCTGAGGCTCGCCTGCCCGGTCAGGAGCGATTCCATGGACTGGCAGGCGAGCCAGCGTGCGCGATCGGGAGGCGGGGCAGTCACGTTGCTGGGCCAATAGCCCGCGACGCACCGACGTCAAGGCGCCGACGTCACAGCGCCGCGACGCTGCTTGCTGTGATTGGAGGTTTTCAGCCGACAGCGCGCTGAGAAACAGGCTCTGCTGTCGGCTGAAAATTCCAACTCCTCAGCACGCCTGCGGACGCTCGCGTGAGCCCCCTCTAAAGGCATCCTCATTGAGGACGCAGGGGCTCAGCACAGAGCGTCCGCGCGGCTCAGCGCGGCTTCCCCTGCTATGGACGTAGCCTAAAGTCAGGGCAGAGCCCTGACAAAAAGAATTGGTTATTCTCCTGGGACGCGTCTATCTTAATATGGACATTGCGCTCAATGCATTTTGGAGGGGCTGCTGCCGCTTTTAACCCTTTCGCTGCCTGCGAGCCTGAAACGCATCGTTTGCCTGGCCAAACTCAAGAGAATTCCAGCTGACCCTGCTAATCATGTCCGGGAGAGAGGGAGGCTCCGGGGATATTCCAACAATACACAGCACCTCTCCTCCTCATCCACTGCTCGAACCCGGGGCAGCTGCTCAGTGAGAGGGCAGGAACAGGGCAGGTACATACCGACTGTGAGAGGCAGGGTATTGCTAGATAATGGTGACCCCCCCTAAACACAAATAATCACCTTGACCACTTCATGTGCTTACCTACCATTTGTAAAATGTTGTTCCAATGAAAACAAACACAAGAGGAGAAAGAAAAAGATAACGTGAGGATGAAAAAGCCACGGCTACAGAAATAAGAAGTTGGAAATGTATTCAGGATCCTCTGCTGTGCAGGAGCCGGGCTGGCTTGGTGGCATCAGCCCCGCGCTCTCCCCCAGGGGCCCCACATGTGGAGCGGGTGCGGTGATGGAGGGAGCCCAGGCAGGCGGCGAGCATGGAAAACAGGGCACGATTTCCGGAGGGGCGCCAACTTCCGTGTGGCTCCGTCCAGCGGTGCCACAACCGTCACCCCCACTCCACAGGGAAGGGAAGAGGCCCCTGCACACTCCGCATCGGGCCACACCATTTTGCAAGCCGGCCCGCAGAGACGAATATTGAAGCTAATGACAAAACGAAAATTCTGCCCACCCACAGAATGATCAAAATGCAACCATGTACGGGCAAAATACGCGGGCGCCATGCGGAGCGACCTGGGGAAAATGTGCCAATATAACTCAGCGATGGCCGAGTACTGGTCTCTAGCATGGGTCGGTGATCGGGTTCTTGGAGCAGGTGAACATTGAGTCCTCGCGATATTGGACAAAACCGTAGATTGGACATTCTTCAGGGTAGCTGCAAATATTACTGTGTACAACCTCTGCATACATGGTCAACGCTAATAATATTGCAAACCAGTCAAACCATGTTTCATAGTAACTGTGTAATAGTAAAAGTATGGTGGACATGTGTCCTGGAACAGGATTGTATATTTTCTGTGTATTTTTCTGCTCTCAGGCTGCCAGCTCTCCCCAGTGAATGTTGCATGTTTCCCTGTTCTGAAGCAGCCATTGCTGCTGTGTAGTTGCAACATTGTTGCTACAACCTATCACTGCTCATTGCTTGAGTTGGTTTAGCCCTCTCCCCCTGCCTTTCTCAGTTTATTAGTATGCCCCATTGGCTTGTTGCTGTCTGGAAAGGAAAGTGTGCTTTCTCTGATCATCAGCAGACACAGTGAGTGTATGCATCTTCCACTGCTCCTTTAGAAGGGGATTCCTTTTTACCTTCCCCTCACAAGAGCCACTTCCTACCACAAAAACTACATGCAAGTGCTTTTATATTTCTGTCAAACCCACCCAATAAAGTTGAAGAAAATAGAAGGACTCTGTGTGCTTTTAAAGGGGATGAGTTATGCTACATGGACCTAATCACAGGCTACAGTGGTGCTTGGTCCAGAATAACATGTACAGTATCAAGTTTCACAAACTGAAGCATCATTTTGACTCTGCGTCACGGTGAGCTTTGCTTTAATTTTGCGCCTATCGCCAATCAGTGATTTGGGTAGGGGTTATAGGATGTTAGCAGAGGAGCGAGTCAGGGAAGTATTATAGTGAATTTGCACAGTTTTGTTTTTCATTGTGCCTTAAATAAATCCGCCAGGTCGGAGAGTTGCTCCGGAGCGATGGAACACTGACGAGCTTCTAAGGCTAAGGCCTCGTCCATGGTGCTGCAGACCGCGCAGAGGAGGTGGCGTGCGATGCACAAGAAATCAGTTGACACTGATTTCTCAGTGCCACAGGCAGGTCACGTGAGCGGTTCACCCAATGAGGGCGAACCAGCTCCGTGACACCCCTAGGCACGCCCCCCCACGGCGCGTCTACCATGGGCAGAAAAACGCACCTGCTTCACGCGGGTGACTTCACAGCCTTCGCGTGGGCGAAGGCACCATGGCCCGGGCCTAAGGCCTCGTCCAGGGTGCAGCTGAGTGGGCGCCTGCACGGTGCTCAGCTGCTTGCCGAAGCAAGCAAATTTGAATTTGCCGCTCGCTGGCGCGTCACGTGAGCGGTTCGCCCAATGAGGGCGAACCAGCTCTGTGACATCATGGCTGCACCCCCCCACCCCCCGCGCGCGCGTACCTAGCTGTCCACAAATCTCACGGCCGAGCAGAGCGCATGACGTCACCGCGCACGAGCACCGGCGCCCCCGCTCCCTGCCTGGCCGCAGCCATACAGTACCATGTCGATACATATCCCCGTCCGTCTTCATCATTGCAACTGTAGCACTAAACATTCCGTCTTCAATGCCTCCTATAGCAAACCTGTCTGTACAGATCACTGTGGGCAGAGGAAGCTCGGGGAATGCCCTCTCCCAGAGCTATTGATACAGAGCACTAAAATACGCAGATCCAGGAGCGGTGAATATCTGGCAGTGCCAGGTAATTAAAGGGCTTACTGGCCGTACGCCCAAAATAAACAGACCGCTAAGAGTTTATAGGCATCATGCCACGTGTTATAAATACTGCGTGCCAGTATGGACAAGAAGGGAAAGGTAAGCTAAAGATGTGTACCAGCCAGATACACATGCATACCAGCATGATTAACCCGTTCAATGTTGGAGAAAGTCATCAAGTTGGTTACCAACACCGGTTACTTCAGACCCAACTGGATAAACTTTCAGTTTATGGTGGGTAACAAATAATAATACAGTATACAGTAAAGGCATCGTATTCTACTATATTTAGGAGGCCCCCATACTACACATGCATCCTATAGGGTGGGAAAACCTGCTCCAGTCTCTGAAACATTATACAGTGAATCTCTCTAGCTTATACACCGTACCATGTATAAGGCCTCGGACACTGAGGCGCGCTTATGCTTGGCACTGAGCCCCTGCAGCCGCAATGAGAGCGGCTTTAGTAGGGGCACGCTTACGCAAGCGTGCGGAAGCGCAAGTCTTAGCAAAATGTAACATTTTTGCGCTTGCCGGAGCGCAGGGCCGGTCGCGTGAGCGGTTCGCCCAATGAGAGCGAACCAGCTCCGTGACGTCACAGCCCCCCCCCCCCCCCGCACCCCGACACGCCCCCGGACAGCGCGCGGTCTAAGGCCAGGGAAACCACCCGCTTTCCCTCAGCCTCCGCGCGCTTCAGCACGCAATCACTAACCATGGACGCAGCCTAAGAGATTAGAGTAGGTGAGCCAGTGTAAGAAGTGAATGTATCTTGGAATGATTTGTGTGTGTGCTGGATATTTAGGGGAACATAGAAAAAGAGTTGGTAAAATGTGGTTGGTAAAATCAGAGAGATCCAGCAGCCATATTGTTCCTACAAAAAAAACAACAACAAAAAACGTGCTATTTGTGACCCAAACTACAAAGCAAAGTGCTTAGTAGGTGGTGATACCATGTTACAGATAGGATCAACATCAAAGGATTTGACCTCTTCAAGCCTTATTAATTTGCTCATGTGGAGCTCTTGTGCTAATTTTTTTTTAGATATCCGTATCACCCCTTCCCTCTTTTCACCAAATCTTACATGTCTTATCCAGGCCCCGGCGGGGCACAGGTCTGTAGAAATCCCATTGTGTAAGGCATAGCATTAGGAAATGAGAACATGTCTATTCCAGTGGAAGAGGAGAACTCATTACAGCTGAGCCAGTGATCTGGGGTGGCTGCTTTCCATCCTGTATCCCACATTCCTATACAGTGTAAGGAGTTTCAGTCAAGCAGCTTCCAATCACCGCTTCCCACCAACCCTACACCCGACAGGAAACAACTGCAAAGCCCCAGCGTTAGCCCCCTAATCAAACCATGCAGACATCAAGGATTATGTTATCCTTATATCCATTACAACTCACAGCTACAACCCCTCTCACTCCTAATCAGTCTGAGACACACGCCCAGGCCAGGCAAACACAGACGGTTCATATAATGGCCCAGACAATGTCAGCACATTCAGGCTTTTACAGGTCAGAGCTATGAAACCTAAGTACATGTCAAAGTCACTAGTACCTGAATCATAGGTCAGAATTAGGAGAGAGTTGAAGCAATATAATATCAGTAGTAGAGGTCACTGATCCAAGGTCACAAGGAGAACTGGGTTCAAAGGCAAGTTCGTACCAATGACATATTACATTTTTTTTCTTACTGTTCAGGTGGCTCCTGGGTGAACGTATGGGTGAGCCCATGAGGAAGAGGGCAGAATAGGAGGCGGAGGAGGGCACGTGGGTGCAAGGTGACAACTGAAGGGTAGGGGTCAGGACAAGTCCCTTTACAGGTACTGGCTTGGAGGTATTTGTAGACTCATGCACTGAAAAGACAGGATCAGGGCCGCTTTTAGAATATTCCTGCCCACAGACCGTTATCTTTTGGCCGCCCTGGCCGCCTCCTCCTCTTGCAGCGTCCCAACGCGTTTCCATAACCAGGAGACACCATGTGATGTCACATTGTCATAGCACCGCGTCGCCATGTGACTTCGCGGCATCATTTGGCGACGCTGCAGAAGGAGGTAAGAGACCTTAACAGAGGCCCCACGCTTTCCCACGACAATCAGTTTAATTGTTGTGGGGAAGAGAGCGGGGCCTCTGTAACCGCAGCACCAGCTCATCCGAAATTTGACCCCCCGCCCCGGGCCTAGTAGGACTATGCCTAAATACGGGCCTGGGAAGGATGGCCCCTGTTTGATATGTTCTCAAGCTTCTTCCCAGTACTGGAGAAGAGATCAGCGCCATTATTCAAATGAATGGGACCCCAATATGAGGAAGAGTCTTCGCAGCACAATGAATAAGGCCTCGGTCCCGCTGCGCTCGTTGGCGCGGGCGGCCACACGCGAGTTCCCCACCAGCAGGGGAATCCTGCGGAGCCGGTCCCGGTCCCCCCTGGCGGCACAGCGCACTACCCGCTGTGGCGCGTCAGCCGCTATGGGATACAAGAGAATGGTGATCCCCAGCGTTGACGCGTCACGTGGTGTGGCTGTGAGCCAATGGGGAGGGGAGGCTTCGGGAGGAGGAGAGGCTTCGGGGAGCGGGGAGGAGTGTGGAGTGACAGCAGCGTGAGTGCCTGTCTGTGTGTGTGTCTGAGTGCGTGTGTGCCTGTCTGTGTGTGTGTCTGAGTGCGTGCGTGCCTGTCTGTGTGTGTGTATGTGTGTATGTGTGTATGTGTGTGTCTGAGTGCGTGAGTGCCTGCCTCTGTCTTTCTGTGTGTGTCTGTGTATGAGTGCCTGCGTGTGTGTGTGTGTATGAGTGCCTGCGTGTGTGTGTGTGTGCCTGCGTGTGTGTGTTGCTTACCTTCAATCAGCAGCTCCAGGCCGAGCCCGTGGAGGGAGGGGGGGGAGAGTAGCGGGTCCCTCCGCTCAAGCCACGCCCCCCCTCCCTGTCAATCCTCCCACTCCCACCCACCTCCCGCTCCGGCTCCCGCTCCTTACAGACCGCATATCGCGGTCTGTGTATGTCAGCGCACCGCCTGTCTGCAGTGCGGGCGCGCTGACTCTGGGAGCGGGGCCTTAGCCTAAGGGCTGATGTAGAGCGACTGGGACGGGTAGGATTTCAGACTTTGTAATGACCCTGAATCAAAGTCCAGACGTAATTAGAAAGTAGATCAGAGAATATTTTAAACACCAGCTCTGCTCTTAAAGCTGCAGTTCAGTATTTTTTTTTTTTACGTCAATAGTTTCATGTGTGCAATCTCTAATTACCTAAAGAACTGTATAGCTGCAGGTCAATTCGTTCTCCATGTATTGATAGGCGAAATTTGGTGACATAATTAGAGCTGGCATATGTTTTTATTTGCTTCTGTCAGTCAGTGGAAGCTCATGAATAATCATGAGCACTCCTACACTGACATGTGCTAGAGGGAGGGCAGGGCTGACAAAGGGGTGTGCCAGGGCTTGTGACAGGACATGAAGGGGCAGTGCCTTAGCAAATGGCTGTTAAATTAGAATACAAGAAAATTGGTCTTTCAAAGTTGTTGTTTTTTAAAACAGAAAATGCTAAAAGTATTTTTTCTTACTACAGAACTGATTTATTAAAAAACACACACATGCAGGATATTGACTGAACTGCAGCTTTAAGTGCAATAAGCAAACGGACATAAAGCTTCCATGCAATTAAATGTTCCCAAAGGGTTCACCCTATAATCAGCTTCACCCCCCCACCAATCTGCTCCTCCAGACCCCTTGTTACTACATAACACGGAAACGGGCCTAATTTGTCAAAAAGGAAAGAAACCGCAAAAGTGAAAAAGAAATGATAAATCTGTTGGTTGATTCCATCAACTGGATCTCTTCTACACGGGACGCCCCTCACCCACACAAAACCTTCTACATGGGACACCCCTCACCCCCACAAAACCAACTACACGGGACGCCCCTCGCCCACACAAAACCTTCTACACAGGACGCCCCTCACCCCCACAAAACCAACTACATGGGACGCCCCTCGCCCACACAAAACCTTCTACATGGGACACCCCTCACCCCCACAAAACCAACTACACGGGACGCCCCTCGCCCACACAAAACCTTCTACACGGGACGCCCCTCGCCCACACAAAACCTTCTACACGGGACGCCCCTCACCCACACAAAGCCTTCTACACGGGACGCCCCTCGGCCACACAAAGCCTTCTACACGGGACGCCCCTCGCCCACACAAAGCCTTCTACACGGGACGCCCCTCGCCCACACAAAACCTTCTACACGGGACGCCCCTCGCCCACACAAAACCTTCTACACAGGACACCCCTCGCCCACACAAAACCTTCTACACGGGACGCCCCTCGCCCACACAAAACCTTCTACACAGGACACCCCTCACCCCCACAACAACCTTCTACACGGGACGCCCCTCACCCCCACAACAACCTTCTACACAGGACGCCCCTCGCCCACACAAAGCCTTCTACACGGGACGCCCCTCACCCCCACAACAACCTTCTACACGGGACGCCCCTCACCCCCACAACAACCTTCTACACGGGACGCCCCTCGCCCACACAAAGCCTTCTACACGGGACGCCCCTCGCCCACACAAAACCTTCTACATGGGACGCGCCTCGCCCACACAACAACCTTCTACACGGGACGCCCCTCACCCCCACAACAACCTTCTACAGGGGACGCCCCTCACCCCCACAACAACCTTCTACACGGGATGCCCCTCACCCCCACAACAACCTTCTACACGGGACGCCCCTCACCCCCACAAAACCTTCTACACGGGACGCCCCTCGCCCACACAAAACCTTCTACACAGGACGCCCCTCACCCCCACAACAACCTTCTACACGGGACACCCTTCGTCCCCACAACAACCTTCTACACAGAACGCCCCTCACCCCCACAACAACCTTCTACACGGGACGCCCCTCACCCTCACAAAACCTTCTACACAGGACGCCCCTCGCCCCCACAACAACCTTCTACACGGGACGCCCCTCACCCCCACAACAACCTTCTACACGGGACGCCCCTCACCCTCACAACAACCTTCTACACAGGACGCCCCTCGCCCACACAAAACCTTCTACACGGGACACCCCTCACCCCCACAACAACCTTCTACACGGGACGCCCCTCGCCCACACAAAACCTTCTACACGGGATGCCCCTCGCCCCCACAATAACCTTCTACACGGGACGCCCCTCACCCCCACAAAAACCTTCTACACAGGACGCCCCTCGCCCCCACAACAACCTTCTACACGGGACGCCCCTCACCCACACAACAACCTTCTACATGGGACGCCCCTCACCCACACAACAACCTTCTACACGGGACGCCCCTCACCCCCACAACAACCTTCTACACAGGACGCCCCTCACCCCCACAACAACCTTCTACACGGGACGCCCCTCGCCCACACAAAACCTTCTACACGGGACGCCCCTCGCCCCCACAATAACCTTCTACACGGGACGCCCCTCACCCCCACAAAAACCTTCTACACAGGACGCCCCTCACCCCCACAACAACCTTCTACACGGGACACCCCTCACCCCCACAAAACCTTCTACATGGGACGCCCCTCGCCCACACAAAACCTTCTACATGGGACGCCCCTCGCCCACACAAAACCTTCTACACAGGACGCCCCTCGCCCACACAAAACCTTCTACAAGAGACGCCCATCGCCCACACAAAACCTTCTACACAGGACGCCCCTCGCCCACACAAAACCTTCTACACAGGACGCCCCTCGCCCACACAAAACCTTCTACACAGAACGCCCCTCGCCCCCACAACAACCTTCTACACAGGACGCCCCTCGCCCACACAAAACCTTCTACAGGGATGTCCCTCACCCCCACAACAACCTTCTACACCGGACGCCTTTCGCCCCCACAAAAACCTTGTACCAGGGATGCCCCTCACCCCCACAAAAACCTACACAAGACGCCCCTCGCCCCCACAACAACCTTCTACACGGGACGACCCTCGCCCCCACAACAACCTTGTACACAGCAGTTGGGGTTATTTTTGACATACTATTTTTCCTGCTGCCTAATACAGGTCGCCCCTCGCCCCCACAAACAGCGAGGTTTTTCAGGAAAACCGTCTGCACGGGGGTAACGTGTACAATTTGCCAACTTTCCATTTAAGAAAAAAAAGAAGAAAAAAAAGCCAAATTTTCGTCTTGAGGTCTGTTTTTAAGAAAACTTTTTTTTTAAAACAGATACAAGGCTGTAATAAGAGCCCTGATCCTGAGAGCTTACACTCTAGAGGGAATAAGGGGCAATGTTGAAACAAAAAAGGTAGAGTGGCTGCTTATTGTGGGTGTATACATCATGGAATCTGGTCCAGTCGCACAGCTGACCCCATTAAGGTTTGGGGGTGCGGATGTTAGGGGGTGTTAGATAGCGTGGAGATTGGTCCAGCCGCACAGCTGATCCCAATAGGGAGGAAGGAAGGGGGGGGGGGGGGAGGGAGATGTTAGGGGTATGCCAGATAGGCTTCCTCGAATATTTGAGTTTCCTTGTGAATTTCTAAGACAAATTCCCTACAGCTGAGGCTGCCTGGCAGCAATGGGTTAACAGCCACCCGTTACTTAAATGCTGAGAATGCCACACACATACTTGGAGTTCCTCTACTGGGTGCTTGGAAACTAACCTCCCCAAAGCCCCAACCCCCCATCCCGACCACCCGACATCACCGCCTGTGTTTGGGGCTACTCCCAGTACAGGGCAAACAAAGCAGGTTTCTGCACTTCCTTTCCAGCCAGGTAACACATCGTTCAGAAAGCGGGTATCCCCCATCTATAGATGGGGCGTACACTACCCACGTCACATACACACCCGCACAATGTACGGATATCCCCATCAGACATTAACACAATATAATGTGCCCCCTTACTGCTGCAGGGCCAGGCACCCCTGGTTTAGGAGTGATGGGGACGGGTCAGTTTGGTACAGAGCTCGGAAATTCCCACTTTCCTATAAATATAATGAATGCTACTGCTCTTGTTAACTGGGCCCCTTAAAAGCAATTGTTTGGCCTTTGGGATACCCATTTTGCGTATAGTTGGGGGATGGGCCCCCCCCCCCCAAAAAAAATCCCATTTGAAAGAATAAGGATGTTTTTTACTTGGTGGAATATAATTGGGTTATTGATGCTGCACTCTCTCTGTGTTATTATCTGTGTCACTTTCTCTGACATCCTCTCTCCTGTCCTTTTGTCACTTTCTGTATCTCCCACTGTGTCTCCCTTCGGACACTCTGATCTCTCCTTACTGGGTGTATCTCCCAGTGTCCCCCCCTCCGGACACTCTGACCGCTCCTTACTGGGTGTATCTCCCAGTGTCCCCCTCCGGTCACTCTGACCTCTCCTTACTGGGTGTATCTCCCAGTGCGTCCCCCTCCGGACACTCTGACCTCTCCTTACTGGGTGTATCTCCCAGTGTCCCCCCCTCCGGTCACTCTGACCTCTCCTTACTGGGTGTATCTCCCAGTGCGTCCCCCTCCGGTCACTCTGACCTCTCCTTACTGGGTGTATCTCCCAGTGCGTCCCCCTCCGGACACTCTGACCTCTCCTTACTGGGTGTATCTCCCAGTGTCCCCCCCTCCGGTCACTCTGACCTCTCCTTACTGGGTGTATCTCCCGGTGTGTCCCCCTCCGGTCACTCTGACCTCTCCTTACTGGGTGTATCTCCCAGTGTGTCCCCCTCCGGTCACTCTGACCTCTCCTTACTGGGTGTATCTCCCGGTGTGTCCCCCTCCGGTCACTCTGACCTCTCCTTACTGGGTGTATCTCCCAGTGTGTCCCCCTCCGGTCACTCTGACCTCCCCTTACTGGGTGTATCTCCCAGTGTGTCCCCCTCCGGTCACTCTGACCTCTCCTTACTGGGTGTATCTCCCAGTGTGTCCCCCTCCGGTCACTCTGACCTCCCCTTACTGGGTGTATCTCCCGGTGTGTCCCCCTCCGGTCACTCTGACCTCTCCTTACTGGGTGTATCTCCCGGTGTGTCCCCCTCCGGTCACTCTGACCTCTCCTTACTGGGTGTATCTCCCAGTGTTTCCCCCTCCGGTCACTCTGACCTCTCCTTACTGGGTGTATCTCCCACTGTGTCCCCCTCCGGACACTCTGACCTCTCCTTACTGGGTGTATCTCCCAGTGTCCCCCCCGGTCATTCTGACCTCTCCTTACTGGGTGAATCTCCCAGTGTCCCCCCCGGTCACTCTGACCCCTCCTTACTGGGTGTATCTCCCAGTGTCCCCCCCTCTGGTCACTCTGACCTCTCCTTACGGGGTGTATCTCCCAGTGTCCCCCCCGGTCACTCTGACCTCTCCTTACTGGGTGTATCTCCCAGTGCGTCCCCCTCCGGACACTCTGACCTCTCCTTACTGAGTATCTCCCAGTGTGTGTCCCCCGGTCACTCTGACCTCTCCTTACTGAGTATCTCCCAGTGTCCCCCCCTCCGGTCACTCTGACCTCTCCTTACTGGGTGTATCTCCCAGTGTCCCCCCCCCCGGGCACTCTGACCTCTCCTTACTGGGTGTATCTCCCAGTGCGTCCCCCTCCGGTCACTCTGACCTCTCCTTACTGGGTGTATCTCCCAGTGTCCCCCTCCGGGCACTCTGACCTCTCCTTACTGGGTGTATCTCCCAGTGTCCCCCTCCGGGCACTCTGACCTTTCCTTACTGGGTGTATCTCCCAGTGCGTCCCCCTCCGGTCACTCTGACCTCTCCTTACTGGGTGTATCTCCCAGTGTGTCCCCCTCCGGTCACTCTGATCTCTCCTTACTGGGTGTATCTCCCGGTGTGTCCCCCTCCGGTCACTCTGACCTCTCCTTACTGGGTGTATCTCCCAGTGTGTCCCCCTCCGGTCACTCTGACCTCTCCTTACTGGGTGTATCTCCCAGTGTGTCCCCCTCCGGTCACTCTGACCTCTCCTTACTGGGTGTATCTCCCGGTGTCCCCCCCACGGTCACTCTGACCTCTCCTTACTGGGTGTATCTCCCGGTGTGTCCCCCTCCGGTCACTCTGACCTCTCCTTACTGGGTGTATCTCCCAGTGTGTCCCCCTCCGGTCACTCTGACCTCTCCTTACTGGGTGTATCTCCCGGTGTGTCCCCCTCCGGTCACTCTGACCTCTCCTTACTGGTTGTATCTCCCAGTGTGTCCCCCTCCGGTCACTCTGACCTCTCCTTACTGGGTGTATCTCCCACTGTGTCCCCCTCCGGACACTCTGACCTCTCCTTACTGGGTGTATCTCCCGGTGTGTCCCCCTCCGGTCACTCTGACCTCTCCTTACTGGTTGTATCTCCCAGTGTGTCCCCCTCCGGTCACTCTGATCTCTCCTTACTGGGTGTATCTCCCACTGTGTCCCCCTCCGGACACTCTGACCTCTCCTTACTGGGTGTATCTCCCAGTGTCCCCCCAGGTCACTCTGACCTCTCCTTACTGGGTGTATTTCCCAGTGTGTCCCCCTCCGGACACTCTGACCTCTCCTTACTGGGTGTATCTCCCGGTGTGTCCCCCTCCGGTCACTCTGACCTCTCCTTACTGGGTGTATCTCCCAGTGTCCCCCCCGGTCACTCTGACCTCTCCTTACTGGGTGTATCTCCCAGTGTCCCCCCCTCCGGACACTCTGACCTCTCCTTACTGGGTGTATCAACCAGTGTGTCCCCCTCCGGTCACTCTGACCTCTCCTTACTGGGATAGTGTGATAAGCTTTAGCACACCTTAACTCACTTTAAGATGAAGGCTTGCTAAAGTTTAGCACCAGTAAGTAAATCTGGGCCACTCATCTAATGTGAAAGCAGTCATTCATCTTTAAAATGTGACAACTACTTCAAATTAACCCAGTGTGCAGAAATCCAGGTAGGAATCACTGGAATAGCAAGGAATATAAGGACACAGATTGCTTTTGGTATACATGTCACTGTAAAATGATTCGTTAATTTTCCCAGTTTTGCAGAAACGTGGATATAAAAACATTTGCGTGGGGTTATTATAGATGGCCATGCTTTTCTAAAAGCGGCTTTATAATTCGCGCCCGCACTCGGCAGCACCGGAATCGCAGCGGCAGGCTTCCATGGGTCACTATCAGCCCCACACAGCGTTCTGAAACATTACCCGACCAAGCAGTTATTTACAAAAATATGAGTCAGGTAGTGTACTACAGTATACATAGTACTGTATATATTTAAATGCACACAGTACATATACAGTATTCTACTTATTATCCTCTATTCACGCCCTCTATCTACTCCTTCCTGCTACTGGGGATATCTCTCCTAATCCTGGACCCAGCAATGTACACAACTGCTCTCACCCACGCCTCCCTGCCACCTCTTCCCCTGCTAATGGTGTTAACCTACAGTATCTAATTTAATACTGACTAACCTTAAAACGCACCTCACAAAATCCCAATAGCCTGCACTCACGATTACTGTCCCACACCCACAGTCACTGCTACCAACTATGGTGGCCAAGCACTGCCATCTACAGCACTTATCCCCTCACCTGCTGTTTCTGCAAGTCCCCCGTCATACCACTTAGATTGTAAGCTCTTCGGGGCAGGGATTTCCTTTGTTATTGTCTGATTTTGCTGCGCTTATTGTATTATTATAATTCCCTGTACTGTATTCTTTGTGAAGCACTGAGTACACTTGGCGCTATATAAATAAAGACATACAATACAAGTACAGAAGTTACAATACGATTCACATTATTGCAGCCTCTGCAGGTGGGCCTGAGTGGAACTGCAGCTGCAGTCCTCTGTCTTTGACATTGGAGCAGCTTATCAAAGTGCCAGCTCCCATTGTTACCTCTCTGCCTGTCCCGCGGGTGGCGTATTGATGCCAAAGCTTCAGAAATCATTGTCTGCTGGCGCCCCAACGGTAAAACAATAGGGAAACTCTTTGTTAGCCCGTCCTGGCCAATGGGAAGCGAGCACGAGGGGCGTAGAGAGAAGATACAGGAGAGAGCGAGAAAGATGGAAAGAGATGGAAAGAGAGAGAGAAGGAGAGGGAAAGAGAGAGAGATGGAAAGAGAGAGAGAGAGAAAGAGAGAGAGGAGATGGGAAGAGAGAGAGAAGGAGAGGGAAAGAGAGAGATGGAGAAGGAAAGAGAGAGATGGAAAAAGAGAGAGAGAAGGAGAGGGAAAGAGACAGGAAGAGAGAGAGAGATGGAAAGAGAGAGAGAGAAAGAGAGACGGAAAGAGAGAGAAAGAAAGAGAGACGGAAAGAGAGAGAGATGGAAAGAGAGAGAGATGGAAAGAGAGATGGAAAGAGAGATGGAAAGAGAGAGGGGGAAAGGGGGAAGAGAGAGAAGGAGAGGGAGAGAGATGGAAAGAGAGAGGGAGAGAGATGGAAAGAGAGAGAGAGAGGAGAGAGAGAGGAAAAGAGGGGAAAGAGAGAGAGGCGGAAAGAGAGAGGAGAGGGAAAGAGAGAGACGTAAAGAGAGAGAGAGATGGAAAGAGAGAGAGAGAAGGAGAGAGACACAGAAAGAGAGACGGAAAGAGAGAGAGAGAAAGAGAGACGGAAAGAGAGAGAGAGATGGAAAGAGAGAGAGGGAAAGGGGGAAGAGAGAGAAGGAGAGGGAGAGAGATGGAAAGAGAGAGAGAGAGGAGAGAGAGGAAAAGAGGGGAAGAGAGAGAGAGGCGGAAAGAGAGAGGAGAGGGAAAGAGAGAGACGTAAAGAGAGAGATGGAAAGAGAGAGAAGGAGAGAGACACGGAAAGAGAGACGGAAAGAGAAGGAGACAAAGAGAGAGAAAAGGAGACAGAAAGAGGGAAAGAGAAAGAGACGGGAAGAGAGAGAGAGAGAGAAGAAAGAGAGAGACACAAAGAGAGAGAGACGGAAAGAGACGGACTGTTCTAAATACAAAATACTTGACTTTTTGTTGCAGCAAATAAACACAAAAATAATCCCTAAATAATGCTTCAGTATCAGATGCTGAATTTATCATTACAGGCTGGGGCTGCCTTTTGAGTCAATACATACATGTAAGCGCCGAGTACACTGTGGGAGCTATATAAATAACGCTATACAAACAATAATCACCGTAGGAGTTGGGTTACTATCAGATATTGTCTTGTGTACGAGCAGGAGCTGTAGTTGATGTAACAGTAACCCAAACACTGTCTCGGCTCCGTCGGGAGCTGAAACGTTGAGGAATAAATGTCACCTCTGGATCTTGGAGTGCCTGTCGTGATTATATATATATATATATATATATATATATATATGTTCCCCCCAGATGGGTAATCTTGATTAGATTCATATCTATGAGATACTGTTACTAAGTGGAGTAATAGAGTATTTAGCCGGAGCGGCGTTATATCAGCGCGGTTGGTTTCACAGTTGATCTCTTTGGCTGGGACCACAGTGGCTGTTTTGTTCCCTTTTGCCAATTGCCCAAATCCTAGTTGGGGCCAGCGCCCCCCTCTCACCTCCAAGCTGTACTTATATAATACAATGTATTGGAATAAACTCCCCCCTCCCCATTACTTCTCGGATCGACCCCTATTACGAGCCTTTATAAATCGGTTTTATTCCGGCTGTTCAGTACTGTATATGATCAGTGGGTAACGTGGTCATTATCAGCAGCCACAAGGCGCGACTAAAAAAAAAAAGGCGGTGGGAAAAAGAAATAAAAAGTCTAAAGGAAAATAGCCCTTCAATGCCAAGACTAACCCCCGCCCCCTCCCTTACAGGGCATTGTCCCTTTAACAAGAAATGCATGGTATTCTCACAATGGTATGAGAAGCAGTTTCCCACGCCTGCCAAGATACAGATATATAGATATATTATACACACACTTAGCTGGTGCTGAGTATGTAGTAATATATATATATATATATATATATATATATATATATATATATATATTATACACACACAATTATTAGTATTGGGATTGCAGCATGATACAAGGAACACAGGGCATTTAAATAGCAAGCCCAGGGAAAATGGGTTTGTTCCTTCAAAGTTCTGCTCTGTCCTCAAACACTTCCCCTTAAGTTCCCAGTTTGACCATTTCACTGCTGAGCATGTTATACTGGTGACACAGTATGGAAGAAACATGCTTGTTCTTTCTACCCACCGGCACACTTCATCGCTCTTACCACGCCCCTCAGATTGCAAGCTCTGCGGGGCAGAGGCGACCTGCTCCCCATATGATCGGTTGTATGCGTATTGTTCCTCTGCAGGACTGTGTGCCTTGCCTGCTGCAACTTTAAGGGAACCCCCCAGAATGAGGAGTAAAGTGAAAGGCACTCACCAGCTGAAAGGTGCACAGGAAAATGAAAGTGCATCTGCCAGTGCAGCATCCCATTCTCCTGCCAGGGAGAGCCCTCTGTGCCCCCCTCTGAAATCCCACTGCAAGGACAGGCTGTGGCTATGAGGAGGCTCTGCCCTGGACCATGTCCACAGAGGGCTCTGCCAATCCTTTGCTGTGCTTGGGATCAGGGAACAGCACCGTGATGTATGGGAACAGATGCTTTCCCACACTGTGAGCTGGCTCCCTCCTCTCCCCTCCTCTATCCCCCCCTAATCTCCCTTTCTCACCACTGGAAGGAGGTGGCAGGCTGGTGCATCTCTTAAAAGGGCAACTACATCCCCTCCCCGCATTACAAACAAAAGAACCCAGGCAGTGCCGGAGGTGCCTGCCATGCATTGTTCTGCAGCGTGTTGGTCACAAGCACTGCACGGGTTAAATCCCTAGATTATTAATCAAGTATATATATATATATATATATATATATATATATATATATATATATATATATAATTGTTCTGATGATTATATGTTTGTTTTCACCCAACCTGCCTAATAATTTAAGGATAGGAGCACTAGAAATGAAATACAACGGGAGGAGAATCCTGTGTCCGCAGAGCTTACACTCTAACGGAGAGACGGAGGAGGTTTTAAACCCTGGCACTGGATTTGTCAAAGATATATATATATATAGTGTGATAAGTATATATCCATATATGTCCTTAGTGCCCAGGACATCCTTAAAAACGAGAGGAAACTCCCAATGTATTCTTCCCTGGTAAAACATAAATAAAGATCCAGTCCTAGCGTTATATTCCCATTTGCTGTGCTGCGCTGCGCTTATAGCGACGGTGACGTCAGGCTACGCTTATAGCGACGGTGACGTCAGGCTACGCTTATAGCGACGGTGACGTCAGGCTATGTTCGCTGGAAAAATCAAATTGAGATGATTTCCAGTGAGCGCGACCACGCTGTCGCTCTGTCGCGCTTACTATAAGCGCACGTGACGGCGGCAATGCATTTGTTTTGACGCGGCGTCGCATCGCTGTCACTATGAGCGCGGCCTACATTATCTAGTATAGTCCCCCATGTCTAATAGAGTAGGGTCTGAAATAAACACACGTCTGGATCGTTACCACACACTGACCTGGAGTTAATTGGACAAGCTGTAATTAAAGGAGACAAATCTGGGGGTGGGGGTTCCCCCAAAATTTGGGGCAGGGTGTCTTGTCCAGTGTTGAGGTGCCACCCCGCTAATGCAGGGGTATTATATATGAATGGAATAAGCAGGACGTTGGCTCCCAGAATATACTATGCTGGGATACATGAGGTGTCACAGCTGGATATGTCCCTGACACGGGGGGGGGGGGGTTGTGTATATTGATTTAGCAGGGCAAGGAATAATAGCTATGCAATCCCTCTGCTATACATAGGGTAAAGGGGACATTTCTCTCTAATATATATATATATATATAACTAGCTGAGAGCCCCGGCGTTGCCCGGGATGTTTGTTGTGTGGGGGTGGCATTTGGGTGGGGAGTGGTCCACACGGCCCATGTGCGGTGGTACTGCTGCTGTACTGATGGTGATTGTATCGGTGTGCTGATTTGGGAGGGTTTGTTGCTGATGTGGGGGTGCGGATGTGGGTGTGCCGATGGGGGAGGTGCGAAGGTGGCGATGT
>NC_134497.1:8645305-8714855 GCF_040206685.1 Ascaphus truei
TCCTGGGGTCCCGTGATGTACTGGCTATGTTAGGGGGTCTGACACACCTGGGGTCCCATGATGTACTGGCTATGTTAGGGGGGCTGGCCTCCTGGGGGCCCGTGGTGTACTGGCTATGTTAGGGGGTCTGGCCTCCTGGGGTCCCGTGATGTACTGGCTATGTTAGGGGGTCTGACACACCTGGGGTCCCATGATGTACTGGCTATGTTAGGGGGTCTGGCCTCCTGGGGTCCCGTGATGTACTGGCTATGTTAGGGGGTCTGGCCTCCTGGGGTCCCGTGATGTACTGGCTATGTTAGGGGGTCTGACACACCGGGGGTCCCATGATGTACTGGCTATGTTAGGGGGGCTGGCCTCCTGGGGGCCCGTGGTGTACTGGCTATGTTAGGGGGTCTGGCCTCCTGGGGGCCCGTGGTGTACTGGCTATGTTAGGGGGTCTGACACACCGGGCGTCCCATGATGTACTGGCTATGTTAGGGGGGCTGGCCTCCTGGGGGCCCGTGGTGTACTGGCTATGTTAGGGGGTCTGACACACCGGGGGTCCCATGATGTACTGGCTATGTTAGGGGGTCTGGCCTCAAGGGTGCTGCAACACGGCGATGACCTGCAGTAAAGGGAAATGGAAGAGGAGGGGTCCTCATTCCGTTTACGGCTTAAGGGCCGACGGGGTCACGTCCACGGCCCATCCGGCACTCAAAGCGTTCCCGCCACTAATGTATTTTGTTTACACTGTTTTAACAGGGGAGTCCCCCGGAGCAGAACCGAGCCCCGCTACCCCGGGTTCCCGAGATACTTACAGTTTTTGGTGCAGGTGCACTTTTTTTTTTAAAAAGATGGCCGCCGCGTTGAGGCTTCCTTTTGGCCCACGGTCTGGGGGACATTTTGTTTCCCCAGGATTGAGAGCTTTAAACCTGCAGGACAGAGGGAGTCCCCCAGAGCTGAGAACTGTGCAGTTAATTTCCGTGGACCCCAGAGATCAAATACAAGCATATCATGCACTTCCTTCTGACTAATGATGGCGTCGCAATCACCAGAGAAACAAGACAACCGTACACGTCTACTTTTGAGAACTGACAAACAGTCTGATCACTACAAAACGTTAGATTAAGATGGAAAAAAAAACAAAAACCTACAATGCTTTTGTCCACCCTGGAAATGTTCAAATATTATATAAATAGACTAATATTTATCTGATATTTTAAGGTGCCAATCAGCGGCATTTAACCTTTTAACGCCGTCACTGCACAGGGGGCGGGTTTAACATGCCACCGTCCATCCCTATAGTCCTAGCAGGAACCTGCAGTCATCTGGCCTTGAAAGAGGAATTAAATAGGGTTTCATCATAAAAGCTGCAATGGGGGCAATATCGGACGGAAACTCCCGTGTAAGCCAATGTGCCCAGATCGGCACTATCCCGGAATAACCCACTAGATGCTTTTGTGTCCCTTATTCATTCTGCATCTTTGCCTCCATGATGTTTGATCCCGGACATTATTACTAAGACCCCCAATTATTTATTCTTTATTTTGAACTTTCTATTTACATTTGAAGAAAAATAACAATCTCTCTTGCAGAGACTCATGTCCCTGCCTTTATTGCACACATTGTGTATACTTCTCTCTAATATCCGACCTGGCAGATTTGTCCCGATGTGTCATAAATGCCGCTTTTATTAGTGCCACTGGCCATTATGAATGTGACTCTGGAACTCTCCGTCCTTATTACTGGCTGGTTCTTTCTACGATTTATTTGCCCTGTGGCTCCCAGGGGCCAGTTCTGTATCCTGCGCCACAGAACCCCCTGAGAAAGGTGCGCCCTCTGGTGCCCGCGTGTGTGCCATGTCCCAGCCGGGGACAGTGACCGCAAGGTACCGGAAATACACAGGTTACACACACACACACACACACACACACACACACAGTCAGGGTTACACACAAGGTTAGTGTCACACACAATGTTAGTGTCACACACAGGGTTACACAGAATGTTAGTGTCACACACAGGTTTACACAAAATGTTAGTGTCACACACACTGTCAGTTTCACACACAGGGTTACACACTGTTACACAAAATGTTAGTGTCACACACAGGGTTACACAGAATGTTTGTGTCACACACAATGTTAGTCACACACACAATGTTACACACACACAATGTTACACACACACACACACACACACACACACACACACACACACACACACACACACACACACACAATGTTAGGGTCACACAGTCAGTGTCACACAGAGGGTCACACACTGTCAGTGTCACACAGATTGTTACACACAATGTTAGTGTCACACACACACAGGGTTACACACAATGTTAGTGTCACACACACAGGGTTACACACAATGTTAGTGTCACACACACTGTCAGTGCCACACAGGGTTACCCACACTGTTAGTGTGTCTAATTTCCCACAATCCTTTGCGAAGCTGCAACGTAGCCGGAAGATGGCGGCGGAGTGAGAGAGAGAGAGAGGAGGAGCACCGGCACCGAACCGAGACCCAGCCCGGCACCGAACGATAACCGAGCTCAGCTCCACCTGACACGTAGACCAGCACCGGCTGCTTCAGAACCGAGACCGGGGACACGAACAGGTACCGAAAACACCCTGCCCCCCCCCCCCCGTGTGCCATTCTCCATCCACTGAGGGGCCTGAATTTACTCTCTTCCATGTACTCCCCCCATCTCTCCCCCCCCCATCTCTTCCCCCCCCCATCTCTTCCCCCCCCCCATCTCTTCCCCCCATCTCTTCCCCCCCATCTCTTCCCCCCCATCTCTTCCCCCCATCTCTTTCCCCCCATCTCTTCCCCCCCCATCTCTTTCCCCCCCATCTCTTTCCCCCCCATCTCTTTCCCCCCCCCATCTCTTTCCCCCCCCCATCTCTTTCCCCCCCCCATCTCTTTCCCCCCCCCCATCTCTTTCCCCCCCCATCTCTTCCCCCCCCCCATCTCTTTCCCCCCCCATCTCTTTCCCCCCCCATCTCTTTCCCCCCCCATCTCTTTCCCCCCCCCATCTCTTCCCCCCCCCATCTCTTCCCCCCCCCATCTCTTCCCCCCCCCATCTCTTTCCCCCCCCATCTCTTTCCCCCCCCATCTCTTTCCCCCCCCCATCTCTTTCCCCCCCCCATCTCTTTCCCCCCCCCATCTCTTTCCCCCCCCCATCTCTTTCCCCCCCCCATCTCTTTCCCCCCCCCCCATCTCTTTCCCCCCCCCCATCTCTTTCCCCCCCCCCCATCTCTTCCCCCCCCCCCATCTCTTCCCCCCCCCCCATCTCTTTCCCCCCCCCGTCTCTTTCCCCCCCCCCGTCTCTTTTCCCCCCCCCGTCTCTTTTCCCCCCCCCGTCTCTTTCCCCCCCCCGTCTCTTTCCCCCCCGTCTCTTTCCCCCCCCGTCTCTTCCCCCCCCGTCTCTTCCCCCCCCGTCTCTTCCCCCCCGTCTCTTTCCCCCCCCGTCTCTTTCCCCCCCCGTCTCTTTCCCCCCCGTCTCTTCCCCCCCCCGTCTCTTCCCCCCCGTCTCTTCCCCCCCCGTCTCTTCCCCCCCCGTCTCTTCCCCCCCCGTCTCTTCCCCCCCCGTCTCTTCCCCCCCGTCTCTTCCCCCCCCGTCTCTTCCCCCCCGTCTCTTCCCCCCCGTCTCTTCCCCCCCCGTCTCTTCTCCCCCCCCGTCTCTTCTCCCCCCCCGTCTCTTCTCCCCCCCCCGTCTCTTCCCCCCCCCGTCTCTTCCCCCCCCCGTCTCTTCCTCCCCCCGTCTCTTCCTCCCCCCGTCTCTTCCTCCCCCCCGTCTCTTCCTCCCCCCCCGTCTCTTCCTCCCCGTCTCTTCCCCCCCCGTCTCTTCCCCCCCCGTCTCTTCCCCCCCCGTCTCTTCTCCCCCCCCCGTCTCTTCTCCCCCCCCCCGTCTCTTCTCCCCCCCCCCGTCTCTTCTCCCCCCCCCGTCTCTTCCCCCCCCCGTCTCTTCCTCCCCCGTCTCTTCCTCCCCCCCGTCTCTTCCTCCCCCCCCCGTCTCTTCCTCCCCCCCCCGTCTCTTCCTCCCCCCCCCCGTCTCTTCCTCCCCCCCCCCGTCTCTTCCTCCCCCCCCCCGTCTCTTCCTCCCCCCCCCCGTCTCTTCCTCCCCCCCCCCGTCTCTTCCTCCCCCCCCCGTCTCTTCCTCCCCCCCCCCCCGTCTCTTCCTCCCCCCCCCCGTCTCTTCCTCCCCCCCCCCGTCTCTTCCTCCCCCCCCCCGTCTCTTCCTCCCCCCCCCGTCTCTTCCTCCCCCCCCCCGTCTCTTCCTCCCCCCCCGTCTCTTCCTCCCCCCCCCCGTCTCTTCCTCCCCCCCCCGTCTCTTCCTCCCCCCCCCGTCTCTTCCTCCCCCCCCGTCTCTTCCTCCCCCCCCCGTCTCTTCCTCCCCCCCCCCGTCTCTTCCTCCCCCCCCCCGTCTCTTCCTCCCCCCCCCCCGTCTCTTCCTCCCCCCCCCCGTCTCTTCCTCCCCCCCCCCGTCTCTTCCTCCCCCCCCCGTCTCTTCCTCCCCCCCCGTCTCTTCCTCCCCCCCCGTCTCTTCCTCCCCCCCGTCTCTTCCTCCCCCCCCGTCTCTTCCTCCCCCCCCGTCTCTTCCTCCCCCCCCGTCTCTTCCTCCCCCCCCCGTCTCTTCCTCCCCCCCCGTCTCTTCCTCCCCCCCCGTCTCTTCCTCCCCCCCCGTCTCTTCCTCCCCCCCGTCTCTTCCTCCCCCCCCGTCTCTTCCTCCCCCCCCGTCTCTTCCTCCCCCCCCGTCTCTTCCTCCCCCCCCCCGTCTCTTCCTCCCCCCCCCCGTCTCTTCCTCCCCCCCCCCGTCTCTTCCTCCCCCCCCCCGTCTCTTCCTCTCCCCCCCCCGTCTCTTCCTCTCCCCCCCCCGTCTCTTCCTCCTCCCCCCCCGTCTCTTCCTCCTCCCCCCCCGTCTCTTCCTCCTCCCCCCCCGTCTCTTCCTCCTCCCCCCCCGTCTCTTCCTCCTCCCCCCCGTCTCTTCCTCCTCCCCCCCCGTCTCTTCCTCCTCCCCCCCCGTCTCTTCCTCCCCCCGTCTCTTCCTCCCCCCGTCTCTTCCTCCCCCCCCGTCTCTTCCTCCCCCCCGTCTCTTCCTCCCCCCCCGTCTCTTCCTCCCCCCCCGTCTCTTCCTCCCCCCCGTCTCTTCCTCCCCCCCGTCTCTTCCTCCCCCCCGTCTCTTCCTCCCCCGTCTCTTCCTCCCCCCCGTCTCTTCCTCCCCCCCCGTCTCTTCCTCCCCCCCGTCTCTTCTTCCTCCCCCCCCGTCTCTTCTTCCTCCCCCCCCGTCTCTTCTTCCTCCCCCCCCGTCTCTTCTTCCTCCCCCCCCGTCTCTTCTTCCTCCCCCCCATCTCTTCTTCCTCCCCCTCCATCTCTTCTTCCTCCCCCTCCATCTCTTCTTCCTCCCCCTCCATCTCTTCTTCCTCCCCCTCCATCTCTTCTTCCTCCCCCTCCATCTCTTCTTCCTCCCCCTCCATCTCTTCTTCCTCCCCCTCCATCTCTTCCTCCCCCCCATCTCTTCCTCCCCCCCATCGCTTCCTCCCCCCCCATCGCTTCCTCCCCCCCCATCGCTTCCTCCACCCCATCGCTTCCTCCCCCCCCATCCCCCATATCTTTCACTCTCCCCCCCATCCCCCATATCTTTCACTCTCTCTCCCCCCCCATCCCCCATATCTTTCACTCTCTCCCCCCCCCATCCCCCATATCTTTCACTCTCTCCCCCCCCATCCCCCATATCTTTCACTCTCTCCCCCCCCATCCCCCATATCTTTCACTCTCTCCCCCCCCCATCCCCCATATCTTTCACTCTCTCCCCCCCATATCTTTCTCTCCCCCCCATCCCCCATATCTTTCTCTCCCCCCCCTGATTTGTAGATTCTTTTTCTCACTGATAAATCTTCACTTTTCCATTACAATTCTTCTTTTTATTTTTATTTTTTTACTGTTACCAATTTTGGTCCGTGGAGGTTGAAGTCCCTGTAACGGCTAATTAGTGTCACATCCCCTGTAACGGTTAATTAGTGTCACCTCCCGTGTGAGTCACTAGGGATTCTCATGCTGGCAGCATTTCCTGTCCAATGACATCACACGTGTCCCTTTGATGAGGTCACAGATTGTCCCTGTGTCACTAATATCCACGTGTATAATAATCCCCTGGCTACACAGCAGCAGAGCGCCTTCCTTCACACAACTGGGGGTAGGAAGCTGGGAATCTCTCTGTTCCAAATCACAAGATATTAATATCTGAGATAGCTTCATTAATTAAGGCAGCAGTACTCGCTCGGCTTAGTTTGGGAGGACTGGGGGGGGGGGGGCATTTTTCTGTACGTACCCGGGTTGCCCGAGCACTGACACGGGTGACCCCTAGCCTCCAAGTCTGCGAATCCTTTCCCGCTGGGCACTAAGTGGCTGCAGAATTAGTCTCACTCCGTTATCGGGAGGTGGGATCCTGCGAACCTGTTTGGGTTGTGCCTCTCACTGACACACACAGCTCCCAGTAGCTTGTGAACAACGGGGTCACGGGCAGCACATCGGCTCTGGGGGCCCCCCAGGTTCATGATAATAAGAACACATTGAGGGTTTGCGATTACTGCTTTAAGTCTTTGCCCTTTCTCAAGATGGTAAATTCCTGCCTCGAAGATCACAGTTACTGACTGGCACACCAGCAGTTGCCTG
Source organism: Ascaphus truei (assembly GCF_040206685.1). Lineage (NCBI taxonomy): Eukaryota > Metazoa > Chordata > Amphibia > Anura > Ascaphidae > Ascaphus > Ascaphus truei. The sequence continues at coordinate 8,651,972 of NC_134497.1, forward strand.
TCAGCCATTTTAAAGTCCCGAAATGGCAGAAATGTATTTTACTGAGGGAGTCTGCGTGGATTTTTGCCGGACCTGCTGCCGGTGAGGGGGTATGGTACCCGGTGTGCTCCTCCTTGTGAGGTGTGACTGCGTACCCGGTCACGTGTGCAGGGGGGAAGCTCTGTGACATGGAGATAAAATGGGGCGCTCGTGTCTTGCAGAGAGATGGCGAGTCCACGGTCAAGAAAGGTGCTGAAGGAGGTCAGAGTGCAGGATGAAAACAATGTAAGTGCCTTGCAGGGAGAGTCTCATCAATGGTGTGAGGGTCAGCGGGCGCGCGAGTATTAATGTCTGGGGGTCAGCGGGCGCGCGAGTATTAATGTCTGGGGGTCAGCGGGCGCGCGAGTATTAATGTCTGGGTGTCAGCGGGCGCGCGAGTATTAATGTCTGGGTGTCAGCGGGCGCGCGAGTATTAATGTCTGGGGGTCAGCGGGCGCGCGAGTATTAATGTCTGGGGGTCAGCGGGCGCGCGAGTATTAATGTCGGGGTCAGCGGGCGCTGTGGGTAATAACGTTTGTGGGTGGGCACTTGGTTGTAATCTGCTGGTTGGGGTGGTGGGCGCTCGGTTAATAATGTCTGGCAGTGGGTGCTCGGGTAATTATGTCTGCGGTCAGTGTAAGTATTGGGATATAATCAGATTTCCCTGCTCTCTTACAGATCTGCTTTGAGTGCGGGGCATTTAACCCCCAGTGGGTCAGCGTTACCTACGGCATCTGGGTGTGTCTGGAGTGCTCCGGGAAGCACAGGGGGCTGGGGGTTCACCTCAGGTGAGGATGACGGTGAAGACACAGGACAGGGTTTATCTCTGGTTACCTGCTCCTTGTTACATGTGAGCAGCCTTGGGGATTCAGGCAGGAGCCATGTAACATATATACTCTTCCACTAATAGTGTTTGTATCATGTTTATAAGAAATGTTTAATGCCCTTAGAAATCCCAGCATGAAAACCTAGGTCTAGGCTTGTGCAGATCTGATTCCAAAAGCCCCATCGGTAACTCCCTGTAACACCCAGAGGCCCCTTTTCTTGCAGTAATCACATATGTAGAGTGGGCTGCATTCATTAGACAGCGGGTTATACAGCTAAGCTGTCTCTCGGTCCAAAGGGGGGAGTCACTAAGCTCCCTCTCTGAGAGGGAAGGCAGAGCTGAGTTATGTGGTTGCCAATATTATGAATCTCCCCCCCCCAAAAAAAAGAAATGCCATTGTGTTGCACCTAGGACCCCCCTTTCTGTATTCAGGAGAACCGAAGTCCCCCGAAAATAATTCAGAAAACTGCTCCCCCCCTGCATCTCATTGAGATCTCCTCTTGTTCCCCTCTCCGGCTCCCAGCTTCGTGCGCTCTGTCACGATGGATAAGTGGAAGGACGTGGAGCTGGAGAAGATGAAAGTCGGAGGCAATGGCAAATTCCGCCAGTTCCTGGAGTCGCAGGAGGACACTGACCCGAGCTGGAGCATGCAGGAGAAGTACAACAGCAAGGCAGCCGCCCTTTACCGCGACAAGGTGAGGACGGGGCGTACCGTGCTGCCTCTGCGCCTCTGGCAGGGCGGGGTCAGTACTGTTACTATTAATCATGTCGCTGTAGGAGGGGCTAGATATGCATAATTCCCATGGAACAGGTTGTATACTTATAATCAGTACACATCACAAACGTTTCCATCCAACAGCACTGCTGACATGTCCTTGTACCTTGGTAACGATTAAGTACCTTGTCCGGACCTTTTAATGATATAGTGGGCGTGTATTGCCTATTTTGGGGTCATCTGGTACTCCCGAGGGGTGAAGGTGAATGGATTGTCCCCCCCGCGGTGCTAATTGTCTGAGTTATGTTTTGTCTGCACATTTTGTGTATTGACCCCTTTGTCGACATGTCACGTCTTCCCCCAGATTGCTACCTTAGCTGATGGACAGGACTGGTCTGCGGAGACTTCGTCTGCCAGGAACTGGACCCCCCCTCAGCCAAGGATGATGGGTCCCTCCACTCACCGGTAAGATGAGCCAGGTGTCTCATGAATTCTGTCTCCGATGCACAGCGGCGATTGTGAGCGCGTGTGCGCAGAGCACTTTGCAGCGCGCCTTTCATCTCTCTCCTCTTTCTCCCTCCTGCTCCGCGCAGCTCGTCCGCAGGTTCTGCTCAGAGCGGAGCCGCTTCAGGAGACAAAGCGTTTGAGGACTGGCTGAACGACGACGTGAATTCCTATCAGAGGTAAAAACACAGGGAAATACCTAACCGTATCCATGCTGCACATCATTTATATATAGGTAAATCATATCAAGAGCCGAGACCAAATCCATAGGGTAAAGGGACTTACCTGGGCCGCATTATGGAAAGCCATAGGAGTAAGCAACTCCAGCCCTCAGGGGCCACCAACGTTCAAGGTTTATGGATACCCCGGCTTCAGCACTGGGGGTTCAGTGAAAATGGCCGAGCCACTGATTTGAGCCACCTGTGCTGAATCAGGACTACCTTTGGAGAGGCTAGGGTGTCACTAGTACTCGTGGCATTCGCCCCCATCTGTGGTGCGCAGAAGTGCGATAACATGATAGAGTCGAAATCGGGTCCGTTCAGCGCTGCTTGAAATTCCGATCCGCGGGGCCAACCTCGGTGAAATCTATACTATAATTCTAAGTTGGATTTCGTTTGTTTGTATGTCCGAAGCATCGATATCTCACAAACGGCACCACGTAACACAACGAAGCTTTCACTGTGCATTCTGCGGCGGATTTGTAGGTCAACGCAACTATTTTGAGGTTCCAATGTGACTCGCCTCCCAAATTATGGACATTCTAAGTTTCCCTCGGCTAATGTTAGGGCAGGGGGCGTGGCTACTAAGGGAGGGGGCGTGTCCTTTCCTGGATCGAGGCTGTGTGTGTGTGATGTGCGGGGGAGATGTGCCAGCTAGCGGGTGTAGAAGCGGGCGGGGATGGACTGATGTGCCGGCAGCGGGGAGAGATGTACCAACAGGGGGGTTGGCGCGGCGGCGAGATGTGCCGGCAGCGAAGTGACATGCCACAGTGGCGTGGGGAGATGTGCCGCCAGCGGAGGGGGGAGGAGGGGGCAAAGACATGTTCCGGCAGTGGGGGGAGACACACAGACAGAGACAAATCTCACAACGCACTACATCCAGCAGGGAGGGGGGGGGGGGAGATGTGCCGGCAGCGGGGGGAGACACACAGAGACAAATCTCACAACGCACTACATCCAGCAGGGAGGGGGGGGCGGGGAGGTGTGCCGGCAGCGGAGTGGGGGCGGGGAGATGTATTAAATATTACATTCCCCGGGCGAAGCCGGGCACAAAATCTAGTAATGTATAAACCGCTTTATCCAATTTATCTTCCTGGTCTTAGCAGATCCAAATCCGTTTGTCTGTTCAGACCTGGCAAATTCATTGAATAAAGCGCTTTATATATAATTTCACCGGCGCTGGCCTCCCGGCTGCTACTTTCAGGCAGCGCTGAACTGACCTGGTTTTTACGTGCAAACTTGGGAGACCTCGGTGAGAATGGGAAGTGAATTCTAGAGATGTGCGCATGTCTTCAAATGTGGTTTTATTTCCCCAGAGAATTTCACGTTTTAAGCAGAATATTTTCACACCCTCTCAGCACTCACATTTCTGCCGCTTCGCTAGATATTTGCAAAAATGGCAGAATATAGAGGCTCATGGGAGCTGCAGGTTTATATTTGACACCTGGGGACTATTTTTGCAAATGTCTGAAAACGAATTGGAGAACGCACGGAAATGTTGCACTCAATTCTTTATTGGGGATATTGCAGTGACCTCCACAGCAATGCTTCGAAGTATGTGGTCTGCATATAATTGGAATATTATTCATCATTGATGATGGCTGTAGAAATGAAGGACTGATATAGCTCGTGTCCGCTTGCAAAGGAATATTATCCCACGGAGTGACTACCTTTGAACTGTGACAGAGGTGGAGGCCGCGGTAATGAGGTTTTCTAAGAACTCCGTGAGCCAATGATCTGTGGGCACCTGTGATGGGCTGGATTGCGAGAGCAATGCTATATTTTTGTTGTATGCCTAGATAAACCCCTTTAGCCTATAAATCACAGTGCAAGCAGAACTCGCGGCTCATGTCTCTATACAAGTCTTCAACGGAAGGACAAAAAATGAGGTTTACTCACTCCGATTGCGCTCCACGAGGGGTAGTTTGGCGTGCTCCTATCGAGGTAGATCACGGAAGACGAGCAGGTATTGGCGGTGCACAGCCGATGAAAAACAGACCTGGACTGCCGGTGGCACAAAAAACTTTATTGGCACGTACATAGCGAGGAGAACCACTCTAACGCGTTTCACGCCGACTGGTATTTTGTCAGAGTGACGGCTCAGACAAACATGGCGAATTTAAATACCCAGATCGCACCTGGCCAGCGCCGCATCAGCAATGAGGATGTGTAAATGATACCTGGAATAGATGAACGATCCTGGACTCGTAATGACGTGTGGATAGTGTGCGTGCGCAGGGTAAGTGTGATCTGAATAACTAAGCACATACAAATGGTCAAATTAACCCATTGCACCCAGTCTTCATTGAAGAAAACTAGGTGCATGGGAAACATGGCTACAATATAATAAACATAGAAAATATAAAAATGGATACTTTCTACAAAAAAAACTCCATTAAAACATCCTCACTTAAGTATATATCGTAACTGAAGTAATCGTCATGTTACAGTTGGAACAATGTTGTCTAAACGTCATGCTTGCTAGTGGGATAACTGCGATAGTGAACGGTGCTTTGTACATCCCACATATTAAAGGGGTCTTTGTGTGCTGAATATATCTCCTGATTTCCCCCATGGATGGGAAATAGGAACTTGTATGAATACGCATAAATGAATAACCAAGTAAATAAATATGAAATGGTACATAATGAAGACAGACGTAACAAAATCGGCTGTATATAAAGTTAGCAGGTCCTTTTCACGTTCCTGTGTTTGTACAGACCCACTGTGGTCATTCGTCCTCCAAATACCGGTCAATGAGCATTTTAACAGGTAGTGTTAGGACCTGCAAATTTGGTTATTCCTTGGCATGGCATGCAGGCTTATAACGCTTTGGCCAAAGGGTTTACTAAATACAGGCATACCCCGGTTTAAGGACACTCACTTTAAGTACACTCGCGAGTAAGTACATCTCGCTCAATAGGCAAACGGCAGCTCACGCATGCGCCTGTCAGTACTTCCTGAACAGCAATACCGGCTCCCTACCTGTACCGAAGCTGTGCGCAAGCGGGGAGACTGTAGAGCCTATTACACATGTGCTATTTACATCAGTTATGCACATATATAACGATTGCAGTACAGTACATGCATCGATAAGTGGGAAAAAGTAGTGCTTCACTTTAAGTACATTTTCGCTTTACATACATGCTCCGGTCCCATTGCGTACGTTAATGCGGGGTATGCCTGTAACCATTACTCGTGTGAATATCAGCTTTGAAGTATTGTACTAAAATATTTTTTGTCACATTGGATGTAGCATTGGGCTTTTCTGTCTTTTGTATACATTTGGCCACGCTCAGTAGCACTGCGTGTGCGTGAGTGTGTGTGAGTGTGTGTGAGTGTGTGTGAGTGTGTGTGAGTGTGTGAGTGTGTGTGAGTGTGTGTGAGTGTGTGTGAGTGTGTGTGAGTGTGTGTGAGTGTGTGTGAGTGTGTGTGAGTGTGTGAGTGTGTGTGTGTGTGTGTGTGTGTGTGTGTGTGTGTGTGTGTGTGTGTGTGTGTGTGTGTGTGTGATGGGGTGGGTTTGGGGGTTTCTTGAGCTTGCTCGGATTTTGTGTCATTTAGACATCGTCATTGCTGATGTGGCGCCGGCCAGGTGCGATCTGCGTATTTAAATTCACCATGTTTGCCTGCACCTTCACTCTGACAACGTGCCAGTGTCGGTGTGAAACGCGTTGGAGTGGTTCTCCTCTCTGTGTACATGTGCCAATAAAGTTTTTTTGTGCAACTGGCTGTGCACCACCAATACCTGCTCGTCTTCCGTGATCTACCTTGATAGGAGCACCCCAAACTACCCCTCGTGGAGCGCAATCGGAGCGACTAAACCTCATTATGTGTCCTTCCGTTGAAGACTTGTATAGAGATATGAGCCGCGAGTTCTTCCTTAATTCCTTATTTTTTTAAAAAACACAAAAGTAATGTGCGGACAGAAGGGGAAACAGGACTTCATATTGTGCACTCGCACAATTGTGTAATGTGAATCAACGATTTAGGCACCAATGTAGTTACTTGCTAGGAGAGCGGCCATTTACATAGGGACATAAAAATAGCCCCTGCGGTCTGGCCGTTTTCCTATCCAGTTCAAAAAGCTCAGAAGCGAATAGATCCTTTTTGGTTTCTTTCATGTTTATAATAGCATTGTCTATCTATCATGTTAAATTCCCACTTTATTGGTCTCTGCTGGGACGATATTCCTTGAATCCACCACCCTTTCAGTGAAGAAATACTTTCTGGCAAGTCCCCTGAGCCAGGAGGAAAGAATCACTGTGCAGAGTATAACGATGCTTCATTTTCCCGAGAAGTAATGTGTTTCCTGTAAGTTATTCTAATACCAATGTGTTCCCAACCCTCCCAAAATGGTCAAAAACAGTCAATTTAACGCGAAAAAATATATCTTATTAGGTAAACAAGACTACAGATTACAAATAAGTGACATTTTTTACAAGAGGAACACAAGGGAAAGATCTGAAATCGCTAAGTACAATAACTAATAATATATTCCCGCTCAGGGAAAAGGGATGTGGTCACTTTCTGCTGACATACCAAAGGGACACGCCAAGCTGTCACGTGTATGATATACTTCTCTGTATATGTAGTATGAGGGGAACTTATTGAAACGCAATACAACGACACACAAATATAATTTACTTGTATCAAGGGGCAATGGCCTGGTCCCTCAGAAACATAGTAACCATACAATCTGTAAAATGTTTTGCCAGGAAGTCATACGTGGAAACGAGAGGCGACTCTCCATGTATGTCCTGAGCACAGTTATGATGACGGATACATAGTTACATTTAATGAACAGTGTTATACATTATATTTAAGTTCATGTGCTACTTCCCTACAAAGGAAGGGAGTAGCACTTCAAAATAGTGGTGAAGTAATTAGTTTATTCCTCGGGTTGCCGACCCTGAAGAAGGGCCGCTCTGTCGGGCCGAAACGTTGGCTGAATAAATACTAACCACACTTGACCACTAGTGTGGAGCGCTCTTCTCTTTGCTTCCTGTCTGTTGGATGTCACCATTGAGTTGCAGCTCCCGCTGAAAGGATCTTTCATTTCTGAGTGCACCTATACGGCTAGATGTTGTGTACCTCCCTACAAACCGAGCACTGGCCGCTATAATTCCAACAAGGCAGCGGTCAGAAGGGATTCAACGAAGAACAGGAGGGAAGCATATTCCAAAGAAAGAGAAGGCGCTAGAACAAGAGATCGTGCTCTGACGCTGGAGGGTGGCACGCTAAGGGGAAGTGTGACAGGGTGGTAGATTCATGGAATGGCGTCCCGGCAGAGGTGGTAGGGGCTAATACCGTGAGGGAATTCAAACACGCTTGGGATAGACATAAGGCTAAATATGAAAGAGAGCCCCAAGGATCGAATGGGGTCCGAGGGTTTACAGCAGATGGGAAAATGGCGGGCTGGGTGGGCGAAGCGGTTCTTATTTGCCGTCACGTATGTTTGTATGGAAACCCTGGTCAATATACATCTCACAAAATGTATCAGGCAAAGGATTATTTGTACATTTTTATAAGATCTGTCATGGCTTACACCACGCCACGCCTCTACCACTCTACCCCTCTCCCGAACCCGATGATATCTTTGCAGGCTGCGATATTAAATCTCATGTGCGGGCCCCACAATGCAATGCTCTGCCCAGTGTTTCTGGCAGAGACGGGGTTGGAAAGTGAGATTTAAACAAGTCACTTTTCAATTAGAGAATCGCATGGCTCCGGGTTCACTACGCTCCGATAAAGGGTTTCTGACTACAACGGCAGTAAATGGCTTTTCCCCTTAAAGTGTGTGTGTGTGTGTGTGTGTGTGTGTGTGTGTGTGTGTGTGTGTGTGTGTGTGTGTGTGTGTGTGTGTGTGTGTGTGTGTTTAAAATAAATAAATAAAACCTGAAATAATTTTTTTAATACGTTATACATACATACACATTCACTCATATTTGCATTTTCAGCTGCGGTAGCGGCGCGATTTCTTTCTTTTTTTTTTTTCCCCTGTCGGCCAGTTCTACTCTCCTTGCCATGCGCGGCGCCATTATAGAAAGGCTGACTAACGTCAGCCAACTAAATTTCCGCGCCCGGCACTATAGAACGGGCCTAATGTATAAATGTATTCTCTTCCCCGCCCCCAGTTGGTGGGAAGCAGGGGGATCTCTAGAGCGGAACGGCGTTAAATTCCGCTCTGGGGACCCCCTGCTCCCTGAGATGCTAACCTTTAAAGGTGCTGCCGACAGCTAATGCAGGTTTAAAGATCTCATGTCATGCGAGCCAACAGGAAGCCGCCAGGGATGATATCACAGCTTCCTATTGGTTCACTTGACACAGGATCTTTAAACGTCCATATTGTGTACCCAGCTGCTGCTACCGATGTGTATCTCAGAAAACCGGGGGTCCCTAAAGTTCAAATTAACACAGTACAGCTCTGGAGACCCCTCCCCCCCCACCCCCAAATAAAATGAACCCCAGGCAGAAATGCACCTTTAACACAGGATCAAGCTCCGATACCCTTTCATGGGAGTGCATCCCCTGTTTTTGAGCCCTATTTTCAGATAAGTGCGCTGGTTTGCGGGGTGTCTGTGAGTCTGGTCGTTGCGCCCCTCTGTTCAGGAGTTGCACACACGGTTATTATTTTTCTTGCAGCGGTGGGGGTGTTGGCAATCAGGAGAACCGATACGTGGGATTTGGGAACACGGTGACTCCTCAGAAGAAGGACGATGATTTCATGAATACTGCCATGACCTCCCTGTACTCGGTGAGTCCCTCTGGGAACAGAGCGAGCCCTTCACTGCCAATCCACACCCGATCGGCTAGTGACAGACAGACAGCCCTTCTGTGTGACGCACTCCATGAGTTCTGTGCCCCTTCTTTCTGTACCATGCAGAGAGAGGGACAGCATGAATGGGGCAATAAATCACTTATGACAAGATCACTCAATGTAGCGAGCGATGGACTTGGTGTGTCATGGCGCCCGTCCATCTGTGTCACTGCCAAACAAGTAACAAAATCATAAAATACAGTGGTGTTTGTTAAAAAAAACCCACAGGGAATCCCGAATTGTGTCACCTTGTTGCTCAGTTTCTAGTTGGGTTTGTATAAAACTGCTGAGAAGTTGCAAATACTTTTTTTACATTTTATATTTACAATATCGGTGTTTGTAGTCGCGTATTCCTATTCTGTTATTTTGCGTGCAATACAAGATCGTTCATCACCCATACACTAAAAGGTGCCGCGCGCCTCTGCCGCCTTCGTGGGACAGAAAAGAGAGAAGATCACTGGCCACGCCAAAATCATCCAAATAAAAAGATTTATTGAATTAACATGTCGGGACCAACGCGTTTCGGCCCTGAGGACGGTCTTGGCTGGGACTGAAACGCGTAGGTCCTGACATTTTAATTCAATAAATCTTCTTTTTTCTTTGGATGATTTTGGTTGTGGCCGCTGATATTCCCTTTTCTATGCCTACATTTTCGGGATCTGATTCCGGGAGCTCCCTTTTGGCTTTGCTGCACCAGAAATGTAATGAAGTGATTTCATTTTCTTTAGTCCATTTACCTCCTACATGTCACCTTTTACTGGGGTGACATGGAATGGAACTGCCCTGGGACTGTCGTCCTCTCTTATTAATACATTGCATTTTTCTCAACGTTAACCTCGACCTGCACAAGGATGTTCGAGGCTCTCGGACAGCCGTGCAGAGTTATCACTTCTCACCTGTTTGTTTCTTGCAGGGCTGGAGCAGTTTCACTGTGGGAGCTAGCAAGTTCGCCTCTGCGGCCAAGGACAGTGTAAGTGACCGATCCGGAACGCACCTTGGCTTTGCTGCTGCTCTCTGGTGGACGAGCTTGGTATCGACGCGCTTTATTTTTAATGTCAAATGTTGTCTCTTTTTTTTTTTCTCTTGATTTTAGGCGACCAAGCTGGGGTCCCAAGCTACACAAAAGGTAATTCTTCCTAGGCTGCAGACTCAGGCGCATGCAGGGGGGAGAGGCTCGGTGAGCCTCAGGCTGCTTACTATATATCCAGAGCCTGGTGTAGACTTAGGAGTTTATTCTTTACCCTCGGATAGGGGCCGATCGGGTTATCTTCAGCCGAGATTCCCCCTGACCTTTCTCCTTAGTGAGGCAGAGTAGGACAAGAAGGAGCGAGACGGAGAGAGAAGTCAGAAAGTCACATACCTGGGATCTCCAGTTATAGTAACTGCATTAATCTGGGCGAAATCTGTATCCCTTGGCAGGTAGCTGATAGAGTGTAATAGAGCCAATGCTTTTTAACAGGACCAGCCTAAGAGTTCTTCATGAATGTCATTTGTGCATGAATTCTCAAGGCTCCGCAAAGACCCCTTTCTAGATGCAGCATCTGAATGAATGTAATAATAATAATGTATCCCAGTGAGGGCGAGGAAGCGTTTCACCAGCCCTGGTGTAATCGCACAGAGAGAGAGAGAGAGAGCAGATATGGAGTATAAGAAGCATTTCTGATGATTGTCAATCCATATTCCTGTTGGGATTTGTTTAGTTCCCGTTCCCTCTTTGCTGCCCACGAGACAGGCACAATATCACACTGTTTAGAGATTTGCAAAGTTTTAGCTGAAGTTTTTGCTCTCGAAATGTCAGTTTGGCAAATAAAGCCTAAATTCACAAAGCATGAAAAGTCACGGCACAGGTCACATGACACTACATGCAGGTCACATGACACTAAATGCAGGTCACATGACACTACATGCAGGTCACATGAGACTACATGCAGGTCACATGAGACTACATGCAGGTCACATGAGACTACATGCAGGTCACATGACACTACATGCAGGTCACATGACAATACATGCAGGTCACATGACACTACATGCAGGTCACATGACCCTTTATATAAGGCAATTTCCCCAGTTCTCTGTTGTGACACTGACACATGTTGACCCTTTTGTGACATTTTGGCGAAGAAGTTGACAAATTGCGTTGGATGACATTCACACATCTCCGTAACGTCCCGGGAGGTACGAAGTGGTCACTGCGTATAAGTTTAACTGCTCCATGAAAAGGTCCGGCCGCTCTGTGTAGATAGTAGGACATTCAGATTCACATAGTGACGCACGTTACGTTCAGATGTCGGGTTAACCCCCCCCTGAATTCCCGCCCTCTTGCTAAAGGCGACTTCTTCTCCCCACGCTGCTCCTCCGCTGCCCATGTGCAGATTTGGGGAGGGAACAAGCAGCCACCTGACTCGGTAAAGCCCCTGGCATATCTCTGTGTGCATGGTCCATGTGTGCCGGTGACGTGGCCCCCACTCTCCGTGGCTGTGTTGCTTGTTGCAGTCTCGCCCCGTCTCTGTGTCCCGTGGTTGGGAGTGGAGGTGTCACCATGCGGTCCCTCTGTTTAATCCTTCGGTACAGCCCTGTGTATCTCGCCGTGTCTGCTTTCCTGCTGAGGTCCTGTACAAAGTGCTGTGCTCAGGCTAACGATATGAAGTGTTCCTGGGGAAGGTCCAGGGGAGCAAAGTGTCTCCCTGCACGTGCAAACATTACAAGCCAATGTGAACTGCAGGCACCTGCAGCCCTGCAGGGACTGTCTTACTCTCTTTATTCTCTACCTCTCCCCGTCACTCTCTCTTTATTCTCCTCTCTCTCTGTATTTTAGCCTCTGTCCTTCTGTTTGTCCCACTTTGACTTTGTATCTCTCGCCCCTCAGCCTTCCTCTACACCTGTGCACCCCACTTACTGTCTTGCTGTGTATTTTTTCTCCTTCATCTAAGTTCCCCTTAATCTGCCTCTGTCTCCCCCTCTCTCGTCTCTCTGTCTCCCCCTCTCTCCTCTCTCTGTCTCCCCCTCTCTCGTTTCTCTGTCTCCCCCTCTCTCTGTCTCCCCCCCTCTCGTCTCTCTGTCTCCCCCCTCTCGTCTCTGTCTCCCCCTCTCTCGTCTCTGTCTCCCCCTCTCTCGTCTCTCTGTCTCCCCCTCTCTCGTCTCTCTGTCTCCCCCTCTCTCGTCTCTCTGTCTCCCCCTCTCTCGTCTCTCTGTCTCCCCCTCTCTCGTCTCTCTGTCTCCCCCTCTCTCGTCTCTCTGTCTCCCCCCCCTCTCGTTTCTCTGTCTCCCCCCCCTCTCGTTTCTCTGTCTCCCCCTCTCTCGTTTCTCTGTCTCCCCCTCTCTCGTTTCTCTGTCTCCCCCTCTCTCGTCTCTCTGTCTCCCCCTCTCTCGTCTCTCTGTCTCCCCCTCTCGTCTCTCTGTCTCCCCCTCTCTCGTCTCTCTGTCTCCCCCTCTCCCCCTCTCTCGTTTCTCTGTCTCCCCCTCTCTCGTCTCTCTGTCTCCCCCTCTCTCGTCTCTCTGTCTCCCCCCCTCTCGTCTCTCTGTCTCCCCCCCCTCTCGTCTCTCTGTCTCCCCCTCTCTCGTCTCTCTGTCTTCCCCCTCTCGTCTCTCTGTCTCCCCCTCTCTCGTCTCTCTGTCTCCCCCCCTCTCGTCTCTCTGTCTTCCCCCTCTCTCGTCTCTCTGTCTCCCCCTCTCGTCTCTCTGTCTCCCCCTCTCTCGTCTCTCTGTCTCCCCCTCTCCCCCTCTCTCGTCTCTCTGTCTCCCCCTCTCTCGTCTCTCTGTCTCCCCCTCTCGTCTCTCTGTCTCCCCCTCGTCTCTCTGTCTCCCCCTCTCTCGTTTCTCTGTCTCCCCCTCTCTCGTCTCTCTGTCTCCCCCCCTCTCGTCTCTCTGTCTCCCCCTCTCTCGTCTCTCTGTCTCCCCCTCTCTCCTCTCTGTCTTCCCCCTCTCGTCTCTCTGTCTCCCCCTCTCTCGTCTCTGTCTCCCCCCCTCTCGTCTCTCTGTCTTCCCCCTCTCTCGTCTCTCTGTCTTCCCCCTCTCTCGTCTCTCTGTCTCCCCCTCTCTCGTCTCTCTGTCTCCCCCCCTCTCGTCTCTGTCTCCCCCCCTCTCGTCTCTCTCCTCTCCCTTGCTCTGCTTTGTCGGGCTGTTCCTCTGTCCCTTTGCCTTGCTCGCTGCTGTTCCCTCTGCGGCTGTTTGCCTTGTGCTTGTGTTCTCCACTCACATACATGATGTTTGCATGTTTCCTGTATCCACTCCACGGGAAGCCGCCATGTTGTTGCACAGACCCTTCTCCGGGATGTGCCCCCCCCCTGACCCCTGTCCTGTTCTTTCTTTCCTGGATAGGCCTCTGAGTTAGGCCAGACCCTTAATGAGAATGTTCTCAGACCAGCCCAGGATAAGGTAACTTTAGCTTTAGTCTTTAATGGCTCTGGGGGTTTCATTAATTTCCCTGCTTCTGATTGGCTGCTAATTAAAACACTGCTGGTTCTGTGGCACAGTTTGGTGATTAAGCCCTTCCGTGTAGCTGATTGGACGGGACAGATAATTGTCACTGCAGAGAGCTGCTTCCCCCTGCGGTAATAATGATGCATGCTGAGTGGCTGTAACTCCCCTCTCTACCCACATATCCCGCTTCAGAACATGTGCTGGCACCTGCAGCAGCGAATAGCTCCCCAATCCACCTGCAATCTCACTGGGCTGTGGCTGGGGTTTGTTGTCTGTGGCTTTTCTAACCCACGTGGTAAAAGGGAATTGGTTATATCCCCTGCCTGCTGCATTACTGTGCTAACCTGAGCCCCATTACTCTGCATACACATCGCGCCACATGATGCTTTGCTATCCCCCCCCCCCCCACACCCACTCATGCTCACTGGGTGATGGGTTTGCCCACTCTGGCCCACCTCCCCTTGCTCACACCTCTGACAGCATCTGCCCCCCCCCTCCCCCTAATACAGGTGAGAGATGGGAAGATCCTGGATGACGTCTCCAGCGGAGTGTCCCAACTGGCAACCAAGGTAGGTGGCATAGGCTGGCACCCAGCAGCCAGTCTCCATAACCCGGTCTGCGCTCCGGTATAACCAGCCTCCTGCAGTGCCTCACTGCAGCACCCACAACATGGCACCCCGATTTAATGCATTAGCCTGCTCCGTGCCAAAAGAGCCTGGCACGCATTACTCGGCCATTAATAACACGGACAGCAGTGCATTGCTGGTAGCAAAGGGGTTAAAACTGCTCTTCCCGTGACTGGCCCCCGTTATACCGGAGCACGGGATATGGAGACGGCCGGCGTGCCGTGGTTCGGTTGGGAAGTCACCTTGTAACCCGCTTCTGTTTTTTGTCGCCCTCTCCTCCACACGCTGCATTGAACGGACGTTGTGGTGAGTGCTCTCCGCAAAAAAAAAACCCCTCCTAAGACCCAAGCGAACAAAGGGCAGTGACCCGTTTAACCCTCCGAGTGCTGGAGGGTCTGACGCTGGTTCCGGCGGATGTGACAGTGTTGTGCGCTAAACCTAGCCAGGGGCCATGACGTACGGTGCGTGTGTGTGTGTGCGCACAAGGGCCCCGGTTGTGGCACTTTTATTTACATACACCATTATACCGTTTATCATTTGGGCACTGAAGGGGTTAAGCGGTCACATCTGGGCAATTGATGCCTTTTTAACTCAAATCTGACTTCTAGAAGTATTTGTAATGAACGTTTTTAAGTTAGTTTGTAAACACGATGAGCTGAGACTCGGGAGGCGGCGGATCCCGCTGATCCCTTCTGTCTGACGTCAGGGTTTGTTCAACAAGCGTTTGCACAAGCAAGCCCCCCCACCTCTCTCCTCGTCCCCCTCCATATGACAGGAGCTTGTGCTGTAAGTGGCAGTGATACCGCCCCCCCACAGTAAGGTGTCATTTGGGGCCTTATTAAGTGCACAGCCCCCACATGGGCCCAGGACCCCCGCTATCCTGCCTGGCGTCCGCCATGACTTTGTTTGCTGGACCCCGTGGAGACGCCTCTCGAGCCCCCTCCTGGGAATCTCTTTTATATGGCATGGTGAAGTAGATTGGAAAAAGGGTTTGAGCCCCTAAGATTGATGCTACAACGATGCAGATAAGTGGATGTATATTAGGCAGTAGAGTAATACACCGCAGCAACAAAATATATAAAGTCCAATAGAATCAATAGACCTTCTATGATGAACCCATAAACCTAGACGGGGGGCTTTTAAAGCATGGCTGGTAGAAGTACAGCGGAGTCCTGTCAGAACAGAGCCCCAAAGTAAATCAAATGTCCAGCTACTGCTTGCCTCACCTGCATCTGGTAGTAGAAGGGTTAAGTCAGCTGGCCCGCATCCCCGATCAAGCTGTAAATCTGCCAGGTGCTGTGTGAAAGAAATCTGCTGCTGTTGCTGAACGCGGTGGCGTGCTCCTGCTCGCAAAATGGTAAACAGGTTGGTGAAGAAAAACGGCGGTCACTGCTACTCAAAATTGTGGAGTAGCAGTGACCGCTGTTTTTTCTTCACCAACCTATGGCATAATGAGGCATGGGCAGCTTTTTTTGATGTAGAAACGTTACCGTCCCGCTTTTTTGAATGTATCCGTTTAAAGGATAAGGCCGTAATTATACTAAAAAAAACGCAGACGGCGTCGCGCAAAAAAACAAAATGCTGCAATCTAATTGAGGTAAACATACCTGGAACGACGCGCGCGCCGCCCGGAGCTGCAGGGCGGCAGGCTGCAGAGGAGACAGAGGAATTAGTTTTGGGCAGGCGACGGCCGCATCACGTGAGCGGTTCAGCCAATGAGGGCGAACCGCTCACGGCCACACCTCCGCCACGCCTCCCTGTCTCCTCTGCTTCTCTCCTCTGCATGATACGGCTGCGGTCCCAGTGACTGCCACAGCGCACGCCTGTGCGCTGTGCGAACAAGCACCGGCCCCCCAGTCACTCGGGCCGAGTACATGCATCGGCGCAGATTCAGCAGCCGCGCTGTGCTGCAAGATTCCACACACTCCAAAAAATTGTGCGTGGAACTTGCGGCTAAGCCGTGGCCACGCCCCCGGCGGTTCAGCCAATGAGGGCGAACCAGCCGCGTGAGGTCATGGCAGGCCCCCGCAAAAACCCGACCACGCCCCCTCCCGTCGCAACCTCTCCCTCTCTCCTGAAGATCCCGGTTAGCGCTGTGCACGCTCTGCCCCCCCCTCTTCCCCCCGCCGGGTGCGCGTGTCAGAGTGATGACTGGGACCGTAGTCTTAAGATGCCGCTCGGCGGCAGCGTGAGGGTGACGTCACCAGATCCCGCTGCCGTCCAGCGACATCTGGTATAATCGCAACCTTAAGCATTGCAGCGATGGAGCCCAGCACCGCTGCCTTTAAGGCCCTTCGACCCCTGCACATTCTCAGTAAATGCCCCCGGCACATTCTCAGTAAATGCCCCCGGCACGTTCTCAGTAAATGCCCCCGGCACGTTCTCAGTAAATGCCCCCGGCACGTTCTCAGTAAATGCCCCCGGCACGTTCTCAGTAAATGCCCCCGGCACGTTCTCAGTAAATGCCCCCGGCACGTTCTCAGTAAATGCCCCCGGCACGTTCTCAGTAAATGCCCCCGGCACGTTCTCAGTAAATGCCCCCGGCACGTTCTCAGTAAATGCCCCCGGCACGTTCTCAGTAAATGCCCCCGGCACGTTCTCAGTAAATGCCCCCGGCACGTTCTCAGTAAATGCCCCCGGCACGTTCTCAGTAAATGCCCCCGGCACGTTCGTTGTCTGCTAGAAACCCTGTGCGAGTCGGGTAATCCGCGGGAAGCGCCAGGTCTGCTCTGTGGCGTGCGGACGTTACCCCTGTATGTGTCTGCAGGTGCAGGGGGTCGGCAGCAAGGGATGGCGGGACGTCACCACATTCTTCTCCGGCAAAAACGACGACACTCCCGAGAGGTGAGTGAGGTGCGGTGTGTCCGAATGTGTGAACTGCAGTGATTGTGTGCGCACTGTAGTGTGTGTTTGTGGTGGTGGGAGGGAGGGGTGGAAACTCATTGACTTTAATGTGTATGAGCTTTCCGGTACTGCCTCTATCAAATTAGATTGTAAGCTCTGCTGGCAAGATGTGGTTTTCTTGTGTACTAATATTTTTTTTGTCTTTATTTCTACCTTCCCCCTCTTTGTTCTATTTCTCTTCTGTCTGCTTTCTCTGTTGTGTTTTACACCCCCGCTATCTCTCATTTCTGTCGGCTGTCGCTCACCTTACTCTCCCATCTCTTCTTTCTGCTCTCTCTCTCTCTCTCCCCCCTCTCCCATACAGCTCAGCTGGGGGTGACGGATATCAGCAGGGCGTCGGCGGCGGAGGGGACGGATACCAGAACAGCGCCACTGGCAAAAACTTCTGGGAGACGTTCGGCAGCTCGGAGGAAATCAAACCCGCACAGTCACCCAGCGGGGACAGCTGGGCCTTCCCCGAAAACTCCACCGGGCGGAAGAGTTCCGACAGCTGGGAGGTCTGGGGGTCCGGGACCACCTCCAACAACAAGAACAGCAACAGCGACAGCTGGGAGCACTGGGACAGCAACTGGGAGGGCGCAGAGGGCAAGAGCAAGAAGGGCGCCAAGGCGAAAGTGCCAGTCAATGACGATGGTTGGGAGAACTCTAACTGGTAGGCCTGGGACACGGGCTGTGCCAGGCTGGGGTTTAGGGAAGGAACCCCCAACTCCATAGCACCCCAACAGCCCATGTCAGTGAAGGCATTACCAGCACCAGAAAAGTTAACCCCTTGGCCAGAGGGGTCAGTTTCGCAATGCGTTGCAGGCCCCTCTGGGAGCCTAAGGGGTTATAAATGAGATTTGTAAACCTGAACTGGCTGAAAGTTTCCTATGGAAGCGTCACTGCAGTGGCTCTAAACCCCGACCATAGTGACCCTACCGAATAGACATACGGGGGGGAAGGTTCTTAAAAGGTGGGATGCTGCCCAATATAAAGATGGCCGCTGGGTGACTTCCTGTTCATGTGTCAAAGGATCGGCTAGTATTTGCCCACCTAAGAACGCGCTTATAGTGCCGGCGACGCTGACGTCACTGGAAAAATCAAATTGAAGTGACTTCCAACAATCGTGACGCAGCCGTCTCGCCGCTCCTACAATAAGCGCACGCGACGGCGGCAATACATTTGTTTTGACGCGACGTCGCTGTCGCCGGCACTATAAGCGCTAGGGCAGGGGTGCTCAACTCCAGTCCTCAAGACACCCCCCTCCCCCCAACAGCACAGGTTTTCAGTATATCCCTTCTTCAGCACAGGGGTGCAGTTGAAGATTGAGCCACCTGTGCTGAAGCAGAGATATCTTGAAAACCTGACCTGTTGGGGAGGGTCTTGGGGACTGGAATTAAGAGCCCCTGACCTAGGCGTTCATTGCCAAAATATCTAGCAAACAATGTCTCTGTAGAAGATGTATAGGATTCTGCAGCTGGAGCCCCCACCTCGGAAGTAAATGTTCTGATCCGGAAGGCGCTCTAAGGAAAGATTCAGCCAGTTTATGCCGTGTGTAAAGAAGCATCACATTGTAATTGAAAGTTCTGTACTGGCTGAGTCTGCCCAGAGAAGACTGGAGCAAGGGGGTGTCCCTACCTCAACACGCCGTCATCTGAATGGCGATCTTGTGCTCCCATCGTACCCCCTCGGCCTCTCACCCATCCCCCAATGATTAAAGGCATTCTGCAGTCACTCCTCACCCTCATCCCATAACCTCCCTCTGTAGAGACTATTTTATTGCCCTGAGCTGTGTGCCACGTGTGGTATTCTCCGGTCCCTCTCTGTGTTCATGCAGAATTGCCACTTTGTGCCCCAGCAGCACAAGCTGCAGATAAGTTAGTAGCTGTTTCCTGGCATCCAAGAGATAAGGAGCCTCCCTGGCAGGTTTAGGGTAAATATCTGCACCCCCCCCCCCTCAACTGGCATGCTTTCCCCCCCCCCCCCCTGCTAATATGCTTCCTCTTCCTTGAGGTTGAAACCTAAAGATCTGCATCGGCATTTAACTGTATACAGCTTTTCATTTTATTATGCTGCTGATTCTTCTGTCCTTTGCCTCTTACCTCACGCCCACTGTCTGAAGGTGTCCTTCCACGCACCTACCGTAGGCAGCTACCACGCACGGAGCTGCCACGCTCTCATTTTCAGTCTGCGCGCTCCCGTTTCATTTTTCATTTTTGAAAAACATTTTGTATGGTATATTTTCTGTCTGCTATAGGGAACGGCTTCCTAAATCTGCGGGAAGCGGTGAAAAATTGGGACCGCACGTGGGTTTCAGCCCGGGACAGGAGGAGGACTGCGTGTACCATGATATTTAGTTGGTCTTTAAGGCCTAGAGTTAGAAACCTTTTTAGCTTATCATAAATCATGAAGGAAACGAATACTGGCTGTTACATGGCCCAGTGAGATATATATATCTAAGTGGGGCTGCATCCTTAAATTGGGCCACAGCAGTGGAGCAGAGTGATTTAGATTGAGGAGCACCTCATGAGATAGCACTGTAACAGGCCTATTAAAGACCCTTTGAATAGATATTATTAGAAATAATAATTTGTCTTAAGTTAGCCATACTATTTATTTTCTTTGGTTTACTGAGAGCAAAATTATGTTGATTTTGTTTTTAGGCGATTAATAGAAGTTTAAATATCTCCCCCCCCCCCCCCCATCCCACGAGAGCGTTTTTTCTTTGGAACATTCCTGTTATTTATCAGCTGTCTCTTGTCCCTTGAGCCTCCTGGGGTATTTCTTAGTGCCGAATAGAATGATCCTTACTGAGAGGAGCGCCTCATTCTGCTATGAAGGAGTGAACGGCTGGGATAGTTCTCTCCAAACCGTTGTAATGTTTAGCACACTGTCTGAATCTGTACTGGAACTGAGGTGGATCAGTCTGGAGAAACATGAACCTCTCACCGCACTCGTCTCAAGGCGTGAGAACTGCATATATCCCATTGTCCCCCAAGCTTACACTGCTCTCCCTTCTCGGAAATATTTTCTGTGAACCCCTAGTCACTCTTATCACCAACAAACTATCCCAGGCATGATAGTATCCTGAGCTCGTGGGGGGAGCACGCGCTTAGTAAGCCCCGAACTGACCCACAGTGTGCAAGCAGCATGTCACCCACTGTGGGAGCCCCACAATGCATTGCTGCTGCCGATGCAAAGCATTGTGGGGAGCGACTTTGGAAGCTCCCGCAGTGAGTGCTAGCTGTACCCTCCACGCTGAGGGTGACGAGGTTTTCAGAAGCAGAAACCGGAACACACAAAAAATGGATCTATAAAACAAATGACATCACTTAAAACGAAATATTATAATGGTACTCGTGTGATAGCGTCCTCATTTATGCTGTATTATTGATTGTACTCCCAGCACGGTGCATTACAGTATTGCATATAGCTACCGGTAATTACAATTTACCAATAGATTTTAAAATGTTGACTTTTTTATATGATCAATCACATAAAATCATGGAGTGTCTCTTTTAACGGGGTTTAAGTGAGTCCAAACGGGAGAGCCAGAAACCGGAACATTTGAATGATTTTGAGAAAATTGTCGAGAGCAGAAAATGTGATACAAATCTGGAACAGTCTTGGCTAAACCAGGACGTGTGGTCGCCCGTCACCTAAAGGTGCAGTTTGGGGCCTTAATTAGTGCGCAGTCCCCACACGAGCTCAGGACTCCACTATCTTGCCTGGGATCCGCCAGTACAGATTCTTTGGGGAGAACCCCAGGGAGACGCCTCACAAAACTGGGGGTTCCCGACCCCCACAGTTGGGAATCAATGATCCAGAGAAATAGATTATCCAGTACCAAACCCCCAGACATTACAGGGTGACATCCAACAATCATGTCGCTGCTTGTGACCTCGGGGATTTGTGGTTTCTCCCCCCCCCCCCCCCACACACACACAATTGTTTCACGACTCGGTTACAGCACAAATTCCTGTTTTAGGGTGTGATCTCTCTGCCACCGGGGCTGCAGGGCAATTATTCACAATGCAGTGTGCAGTATGCCCCTGGCGTTAAGACGCCTGGCCTGTTCTGCTGACACTGCAGAGGAAAGGGTTAACCCTGCAATCTGGGACTTTACATCTTGTTGACAGAGCGAATGATTTCTTTTTTCCATGGCCTGTTCTCCCCACAGGTACAGAACACAAGTGCAGCCTTTGCTCACCAATCATTAACCCTTTCTGACACGTACAAGGTTTGGTGGAAGAGGAGGGTGATGAGCGTTTGCATGGTAGATAACCTATTAGACTGGACTTCGACCCTATAAATATCCGCTGCAGTCCTGTCCATTTACAGGGGGGTGGGAAACTCAGCCATTCCATAGTGAAGAAAGGGCAACTGCAGTCCTCAAGGGCCACCAACAGGTCACGTTGCAAGGATATCCCTGCTTCAGCACAGGTGGCTCAGAATGACTGCACTTCCTGTGCTCAAGCAGGGATCTTCCTAATACCTGGCCTGTTGGTGGCCCTTGAGGACCGGAGTTGGCCTCCCCTGGTTTAATGAAGTGAGATCTAGGCCTGTATGGACATTGGGTGCATTTAGAATTGAGCACCTTTTCCTACACGGGCGAGTGAACCTTTTTTCACAGCGGCATCAATGTCATACAGTGCATTGTGACGTAACGTGTGTTATATACCTTGTCTGCCGCTCCAGTAATGATGGGGTTAACTGATGTTCTCCTTTTTAGAATGAAACCGCAGAAACCAAGTAAATTAAGTCTAGTAGGATAAAGAAACAAAACCTGCCTGTATGTTGTGACCCCTTTGGCCTGCGTATGATCCGAAACACTCGGTACGGTCGTTTTCACTAGAACCTCCTCCAGCATCAGCGGAGGGTAACCTAACTCCTGCAGTTTCGGTCTTGTGTCTCTGGAAAGCATTAAAAAAAAAAAAAAATGTCTCTTTCCCACTGCGCTCTGCACATGCACAGGCGTGTAATTCTCTCCGTGTTATGGACGTATGTGCACACGCAGCGCGGTGTGGAGTAGTGCATTAACCCTTTGCGTGCCGCTCCATATTAGGAGTGCAGGCTTTGACGACTGTGCTGGTTTTCTTTGTCGGATCGGCTTCTTGCCAGAGAGATGTATATATATATTATTGTGACCCTGCCTCACGCTGTAACCCATCCCCTGTGGTGCCTGTGTGTGTTTTTTAACCGTGTATGGAGTGCCGTATCTCTGGATGTCCCTGTGACCTCGGGGCCGTTGCATCAACCCCCGAGCTGCGGTTTGTTTTTTTTTATCCAGGAACAATTCTGTGGAAAATAAATGAATCAGAGGAGACGCGTATTCTGAGTGATTTGTGCCCATGGATTTTAACCTCTTCACTGCCTGGCTCCAGTGCACCGCAGGCCTTTTCTATCAGCAAAGCGGTGAAAAGTTACATAGTAGATGAGGTTTAAAAAAAGGCTTCTGCCCATCGAGTTCAACCCAAATCTGTTCATTTCCCCAAATTATTTATTTATTTACCTTTTTCTGTATACAAACCACCTTTCCATTCCATCCTGTTCCTCTCTGCACCCCCGCCTCTTATAAGACAGGCACCTTTCACATAACTGTGGCTTGGTCCTAGAAAACCCAGTGGGAGGTGGGTTCATGGAGAGAAGAGCCTGGTTGTATTTTCAGCCAATCACAGCACTCCTTGGTTTTAGCACCTGTTAGTTACAGTACACGGCACTTGCCGTCAGCGACCTGCAGCACGTGGCTTTGCATGTTGCCATATTCTTTTGTAACCCGCGATGGGGTTAAGGTCGCATTCATACCTCATATCTTCTCTCCCAAACCCATAAACCACTTATCTATGGTTTTCTGTCCAATTGCCTGACACCTGCTCTACTGTAGTATTTTCCTCCATAACATTGCAAAGATACGCCCTTTCTGTTGTTATTCTGCTAAACCTCTAACGCAGGCCCTCATTCTCTCCCGTCTCCATCACTGTAACCTCCTAATGTCCGGCCTTCCTGCCTCTCACCTGGTTCCCCTGCAATCTATCCTAAACGCTGCTGTAGAATCACTTTTTTCCTAAATCTGTCTCGGCGTCTCCCCTGCTGAAATCCCTCTGCTGGCTTCAAAATAAACTGTATCACTTACAAAATTCTCTCTTTAAAGGCTATACCCTCCTCTGCTCCTCCTTACATCTCAGCCCTAATTTCTCACTATACACCGTCCCGACTCTTGCGTTCTGCTCAATGATACCTTCTGTCTACCACTTTGTGCCTAAAAACTTTCTCACTCTCTGCCCCACACACCTGGAATGTCCTTCCCCTCAATATCCGACTAGCACCCTCTCTCTCCACCTTTAATGCCCATCTTAAAACACCTTTTTAACGATGCATATGGGTAGCTCTGTGGCTGATACTGTACATCTCAGATGCATTTACCATGACCCCTTGCACTTAACAGAACGCCCTCCTACTGTCTCTGTAAGTTCTTCCTTCTTACCACTTAGATTGTAAGCTCTTTGGGGCAGTGAATCCTTTTCCTAATGTTACTTTAATGTATGAAGCGCTTATTCCTATTATGTCCTGCGTGTCACTGCTGTAAAGCGCTATGTACATGAATAGTGCTATATAAATAAAGATATACATATACACGGCAGGTTACAGTGACTCTTAACCCTCTCACTGCTGCAGTGCTCGTATTGCTGCAGCATTGGACCCTTCGAGGTTCTGTCTGTATGTAGTGTATCCGGCTTCCGAGGACGCTGTGACTTCACATCCATTTTTCTCTGTTTTATTTATTTAATTAGAAAATGTGTTACCAGGAAGTAATACAGTGAGAGTTACCTCTCGTTTTCAGGTACAGCAGGGCCCCGCTTCTCGGCGCCCCTCTTATCCGGCGGCACCGAGAAAGAGGCCGCCATCTTTGAATCAGAGTCGCGCATGCGCAGAACTGGCGGTTGCGCCCGTCGCGCATGCGCAGACTGTTGTCTGCGCGCACAGACATTAGGCCGCGCATGCGCAGAACGGCGAAAACGCCGTTCTGTGCATGCAAAATCACTGAAAATCGCCGGATCCGCTTTCCGGCGATTTTCACTATACGGCAGGCCTTGGAACAGAACCCGCCGTATTCCCGGGGCCTGCTGTATGTCCTGGGCACAGAGTTACGATGACAAATACATGGTTACAAATGCATCGTTACATTAAGTGAGCAGGGTTATACATTCTATACAAGACATTGCATGCAGTTAGAGATAATATACGTTATAGGCGTATGTAACGGTTACAGACCAGATTACAATGTGAGACAGCCTTAGTTATGAAAGAACTTAGACTGGTGGCGGCTGTGAGCGTCTCCAGTAGACCAGTTGTGAGGTGCACGGTAAGAGAAGGAGGAGCGGCCGGATACTTTGCTGAACCGTGGGACTATAAAGCACCTGGACCTGATGGCATTCACCCAAGAGTTCCTATGGGGTTTCCATTTATCCAGGGCCGTGCTGTAATATCTAATACTGTATCTAAGGGTAATTACACTATTAATTGCCAATGACACTAAAAGGAGCGTTTCTAGCTGTGAGGTTAGACTGGCTAGAACAGCGATGAAATTCACCCACTGTCAGCAAATAAACATTAAAACGTGTTCCGTTAACCCCTTCAGTGCCAGCAACACAATGTTCTGCACCCTTCTGTAGTGAAAAGGTTAAAGAGCCAAGTACTCCCACTCTTATTACACCCCAGCAGCGGTTTTCGCCGTGAGATCGCACGTTTGGCGTATAGACGGAACACACGGATAACGACCCCTGACGGAGGGTGGGTTTGGGGAGCCCCCCCGAAAGGCGGTGGCAGTTTCTTGGCTCTGCACAGAGAGATTTAGCTGAAGTGGTTAAAGCGCGTGTTTGCGGTTGTTTTCCGTTTATCCGGTATGCTGACTAGATGGCGGTGGGACGGGGTGACCGCGACGGAGTGGCGCAGGGAACCCAAAGGACACCACGCATGAAGTTGCAGAGATGTCCCGCGCGTGTGCCTAGGTAACCCTTCACATAAGTGCAGCCGGCAATAATAACTGCGTGAAAAGCACGCACAGCTTACAGAGCAATGTGCTGCAGGTGTCTGGTGTGCAAGGGGTTAAGATGCTGCTATGTGGGGGGGGGGGCGGGCACACAGACCCCCGTGTGAAGAGTGTATATTCCTCCAAATCACCAGGAGCCTGTTTGGGAACACACGAGTTACAGCTCATCTCGTCTGTGGATAGACATGTCTGCAGAGCATTACTGCCAAAGCTGTGCAGAGCGTTCCAACTAGGTATCACTGGGGAGTGAGAGGCCCGCAAGGTGGGTGCATCTTCTGTACCTGGGGGAGGGGGGAGGGAGAGGTACGTGTCCCTGATACAAAAACAAGGCGCACAACGCACATAGTGAAGTAAAATGATGTTGTTTTACTAAAAAGTTAAAGGTTCTGCGTACATCAATTGAGAATAAAACAGGCAATTGGTTAGTGGGGTTACCACACGGTGAGTCAACTGGGACGTTGTACAGCTCTTCAGTTCAGGCAGCAGGGACACACCCGTAACCGGCCAGCCTTGTGGCACACTCCGCTCGTCCCAGCGGTGACAGGTGGTGAATCCGGTGAATAGTCCCGTTACAGAGTACAGAAAACTCCGTGAGTCCCACACGCCCACCCGGAGCACTACCAGTGCGTCGCTCGGCTCCATGACGCGCCTGCCGGTGACGTAATGGGATTCTCCTCCCCCTCCGGAGTATGGGGGAAAGTCCAGGGCAGCGACAGACACGTAGAGCAGCGGGCGATAGTGAGGGGGGGGGGGGGGGCAGGGAGGGAAACCGAGTGCTTGGCGCAGCACCAAGGTCTGGGGAAGATTGGGGAGCAAAATCTTCCAACGCGTTTCGTAACTAAAAGTTACTTCTTCAGGGAGTGCGCCTTGTTTTTGTGTCATTTCTCCAATAGCAGGGGTGTCGAGCCACCCCTTCATGAAGGCTGCAGACGCATCATAGTGACCTCCATTACAAGGTTTAATCACGCCAAATTGTGTCACTGTCAGCACGTGTTTTTATGTGGGACTATGTTCTAGTTGCGCACTGATCACCTTTTTTTCCATGTGTCCCTGATGTCTGTATATTAGGAGGGGGGGGGGAGGTATGTGTCCCTGATATCTGTGTATTAGGAGGGGGGAGAGGTATGTGTCCCTGATGTCTGTGTATTAGGAGGAGGGGAGAGGTATGTGTCCCTGATGTCTGTGTATTAGGAGGGAGTGAGAGGTACGTGTCCCTGATATCTGTGTATTAGGAGGGAATGAGAGGTATGTGTCCCTGATGTCTCTGTATTAGGAGGGGGTGAGAGGTATTTGTCCCTGATGTCTGCGTATTAGGGGGGGTGAGATGTATGTGTATTAGGAAGAGGTCAGAGGTACGTGTCCCTAATGTCTCTGTATTAGGAGGGAATGAGAGGTATGTGTCCCTGATGTCTCTGTATTAGGAGGGGCTGAGAGGTACGTGTCCCTGATATGTCTGTGTATTAGGAGGTAGTGAGAGGTACGTGTTCCTGATATCTGTATTAGGAGCAGGTGAGATACAAACATCCCTGAGGTCTGTGTATTAGGAGGGGGGGGGGGAGAGGTACGTGTCCCTGATGTCTGTGTATTACGAGGGAGTGAGAGGTATGTGTCCCTGATGTCTGTGTATTAGGAGGGGGGAGAGGTATGTGTTCCTGATGTCTGTGTATTAGGAGGGAGTGAGAGATATGTGTCCCTAATGTCTGTGTTTTAGGAGGGAGTGAGAGGCACGTGTCCCTGATGTCTGTGTATTAGGAGGGAGTGAGAGGTATGTGTCCCTGATGTCTGTGTATTAGGAGGGGGGAGAGGTATGTGTTCCTGATGTCTGTGTATTAGGAGGGAGTGAGAGATATGTGTCCCTAATGTCTGTGTTTTAGGAGGGAGTGAGAGGTACGTGTCCCTGATGTCTGTGTATTAGGAGGGAGTGAGATGTATGTGTCCCTGATGTGTGTGTATTAGGGGGGGGGGGGGGGTACTGTCCCTGATGTCTGTGTATTAGGAGGGAATGAGAAGTATGTGTCCCTGATGTCTGTGTATTAGGAGGGAGTGAGAGGTACATGTCCCTGATGTCTGTGTATTAGGAGGGAATGAGAAGTATGTGTCCCTGCTGTCTGTGTATTAGGAGGGAGTGAGAGGTAAGTGTCCCTGATGTCTGTGTATTAGGAGGGAATGAGAAGTATGTGTCCCTGATGTCTGTGTATTAGGGGTGGGTGGGGGGAGAGATATGTGTCCCTAATGTCTGTGTATTAAGAGGAAGGGGAGAGGCACATGTCCCTGATGTCTGTGGATTAAGAGGAAGGGGAGAGGCACATGTCCCTAATGTCTGTGTATTAGGAGGGGGGTGGGGGGGGGGGAGAGATATGTGCCTGATGTCTGTGTATTAGGAGGGAATGAGAAGTATGTGTCCCTGATGTCTGTGTATTAGGAGGGAATGAGAAGTATGTGTCCCTGATGTCTGTGTATTAGGGGGTGGGGGGGTGGGAGAGATATGTGTCCCTGATGTCTGTATATTAGGAGGGGGGGGGGGGGGTACGTGTCCCTGATGTCTGTGTATTAGGAGGGGGGTGGGGGGGGGGAGAGATATGTGTCCCTAATGTCTGTGTATTAGGAGGGGGTGTGACTCCAGTCTCCTATGGTCTGACAGGCACACTCAGGGACGTGAGATCAGATTTCAGGGGGTGTCACTTGCCCCTCCCTCCTGGGCTGGCGTCCTCGTATACTGTACCTGCTGCAACCTGTCACCGTGTCCCAGACATCCTGGGAGGGGGGTGGCACCCTCTGTATAGTGACAGCGGTCCCCGCGGAGGGACCCCCCGCTTGTCCTGTGCCCCTGTCCCAGGGATGGGGGGGTTGTACACACCCCCACGTGACACAAAGTGAGTATTCTTGTTCATTTTCTGGGCAGACTGTTAACCCTTGTCTCCCCAGTCAGCATTAACCCATTATTAGCCAGTCGGTATGGGGAGAAGCCAGGCAGGGCTTAAGGAGTTAAGAAGGATTAATATGAATATTAATAAGGGTGACGTATACATTGAAATAACATTTCCTGTTCGTTGCCAAATTGTTTTATTTTTTAGATGATTTAAAACAAACTTCTATATAAAGGGTTTTTCCAATTGACCGGTTATGTCACATAGTTACATAGTAACATAATTACATAGTTACATAGTCACATAGTCACATAGTCACATAGTTATATAGTCACATAGTAGATGAGGTTGAATAAAGGACATACGTCCATCAAGTTGAACCTATGTTGACCCTAATATAAGGGGCTATAGTAGCAGTTGGATGCAGCATTGAAGCGGTTAATGGGGCTGAGCCCGGTATCAGGTGTCTGGGAGGGGGCCTGAATTGCCCTTGTTTGTTGCCACAGATAAGGTCGCCCAGAGCCGGGATCCCCCCCCCTCCATGTGTCTGCCCCCTGGGGTTAGGATGGAAACCCTGAGCACGAGCCTGAGGAAGAGAGCAGGCGAGGGGCATCACCGCGCGGAGACCCTCATCACGGGGGAGCAGCTAAGGTGAGGAGCCCGAGGGCAGAGGCACTGTCCCCTCAGGAACTGCCCCAGGGAGGGGGGCACATAGACACTGCCCCAGGGAGGAGGGGGGGCACAAAGAACTGCCCCAGGGAGGAGGGGGGGGGGGGCACAAAGAACTGCCCCAGGGAGGGGGGGACACAGACACTGCCCCAGGGAAGGGGGCCACAAAGACACTGCCCCAGGGAGGGGGCCACACAGACACTGCCCTAGGGAGGGGGGGGGGCACAAAGACACTGCCCCAGGGAAGGGGGATGCAGACACTGCCCCTCAGGAACTGCCCCAGGGAGGGGGGGCACAAAGACTGCCCCAGGGAAGGGGGATGCAGACACTGCCCCTCAGGAACTGCCCCAGTGAGGGGGGGGCACAAAGACACTGCCCCAGGGAGGGGGGGCACAAAGACACTGCCCCAGGGAGGGGGGGCACAAAGACACTGCCCCAGGGAGGGGGGGCACAAAGACACTGCCCCAGGGAGGGGGAGCCACAGACACTGCCCCAGGGAGGGGGGGCCACAGACACTGCCCCAGGGAGGGGGGGCCACAGACACTGCCCCAGGGAGGGGGGGCCACAGACACTGCCCCAGGGAGGGGGGATGCAGACACTGCCCCCTCAGGAACTGCCCCAGGGAGGGGTGGGGCACAGACACTGCCCCGGGGAGGGGGGACACAGACACTGCCCCTCAGGAAATGCCCCAGAGAGCGATAGACACATACACAGCGTATCGGTTTATTTAACGTGTGTCTTGTGACAAATGCAGAATTACTTTGTACATTGTGATATTGCACAGAGATGGAAGTCTGTCTTCACCAGGCGCGTGTGTGTATTTTGCGTGTGTGTATTTTGCGTGTGTTCGTGCAGACCTGTATGTACGTTACATGTGTCTACACACACAGACCTTTGTACTTTACGTGTGTGTGTACTTTACGCGTGTGCGCTACGTGTGTGTACTTTACGTGTGTGCGCTCACAGACCTGTGTGTCTCCATGCAGACCTGTGTACTTTACGTGTGTGTGTACTTTACGTGTGTGCGCTACGTGTGTGTGTACTTTACGTGTGTGCGCTCACAGACCTGTGTGTCTCCATGCAGACCTGTGTACTTTACGTGTGTGCGCTACGTGTGTGTGTACTTTACGTGTGTGCGCTCACAGACCTGTGTCTCCATGCAGACCTGTGTACTTTACGTGTGTGCGCTACGTGTGTGTGTACTTTACGTGTGTGCGCTCACAGACCTGTGTGTCTCCATGCAGACCTGTGTACTTTACGTGTGTGCGCTACGTGTGTGTGTACTTTACGTGTGTGCGCTCACAGACCTGTGTGTCTCCATGCAGACCTGTGTACTTTGTGTTTGCTTGTGCGCCAACAGACCTGTGTGTACTTTACCTCACAACTTGGTGAATATGTATTCTTTT
The DNA here is from genome assembly GCF_040206685.1 of Ascaphus truei. Lineage (NCBI taxonomy): Eukaryota > Metazoa > Chordata > Amphibia > Anura > Ascaphidae > Ascaphus > Ascaphus truei. The sequence continues at coordinate 8,681,993 of NC_134497.1, forward strand.
ATTGTGTGTTCCTATATTGTTCGTTTATCGATCGCGCGTGTGTGTGTGACACAGGTTTTGTGTCGAACTTATACACAAAACTTTTTGTCTGTTATTGGCTGACTGTATGTGTTACATTGTGTCACATGTTCTTGGCCCATTAGGCAACACAGGTTAACCATCTGGCACAACAAGGGTTAAGTGGGATATAAAGACTTAACCCTGTCAATGCTGGATTTTGCTTTTCCGCACTGCAGGAGTTATGGTGCCTCAGTGGCAGAGCGTGGAGCCTTATCGCTAAGGTCTGGCCCTGTATTGGAGGTCTCTGTGTGGAGCACAGAGGGGATTTCTCTGCCTGGGAGGCCACCTTACAGCAGGGCTGGCAAACTCCAGTGCTCAAGAGCTACCAGCAGGTCAGGTGTTTAGGATATCCCTGCTTCAGCACAGGGGGTGCAGTCGAAGACCTGTAGTCTGTTCTCCTCCTCTCCATCCCTCTGCCGCTGTGGTTGAAGGTCCCTGTTAACCCTCCCCTCCCCGCTGTGTCACACCCCCCTACACTCGCATAACAAGTCCGGCTGGTTCCTGCGTGTGCCTTAACTCTTGGACTGCCGGACAGACCTGCCGAGTCCTGCCCAACATTCTGCAACTTATTGTGCTGCCTCCACCAGCACACGAGAGGTTAACTCCATGTGTTTGGCAGTCGCAGTGTGTGTCAGGGGCACGGCTGTGAGCTGTGCTGTGTCCTCGGTCCTCCCGCCTGATACACAGGGGTGACACTGCATCACACACAAGGTCTGAGATAAGCCTCCCAAAGTCATGTGTCCGATTTACTGCCAGGCTCCCAAACATGTGGCAGCACCCCGGGAGGGACATTACAAACCGTGTCTTTATTTATATTGCGCCATTCATGTACATGGCGCCTCACCGCAGTAATACACGTGACAATCGTACAAATAACATAACACACAATGGGAAGAAGCGCTTCAGACAAGTGACATTTAGGAGTCCCTGTCCCGAAGAGCTCACAATCTAATGACATCTATAGGAATTGCTTTAGATCGTCTAACAAGAACGTAAGCGGAAACGTTTTAGCGTTGTGCGAAGTTTTGCTGCCTCTGTGACCAGTTCAGCCTCCCGAGGTCGCGCGCTGCTTTTTCATGGCAAATAAACTCTGATAACTCTTAACACTGATACGGGCGGAAGGAGCGGCGCAGTGAGTGAGGCTGAGGCCCCGGTAACTCCGCTGCAACGCGCGCCCGCGAGACTGGCGGCGCGTGCAGCCGATTCCCTGGTCTGCAGCTCACTGCGGGAAGAGAGACCGGGGGGGGGGGGGGGCGTGGCGGGGGCGCGACCATGACGTCACCCGGCAGGTTCGCCCTCATTGGCTGAACCGCCGGGGGGGGGCGTGCCGTATCGCTCGTCGGGAGTCCTGCTCTCAATTCTATTGAGAGCAGGAGCAGCTCTCGCCCGAGCGCTGCGGCCCCCCCTCGCAGCGGGCCCGGCGCCATTGAGGGGAGGGCTCTCGTCCGTGCAGCGTCCGCCACAGCGGGCGCTGTAGTAGGCAGCGGGGGCAAGGCCTTAAGATACTGACTAGCACTGAGTGTGAAGCAGGGGAACCTGGTTCAATTCCCGGTGTCGGCTCCTTGTGACCTTGGGCAAGTCACTTTATCTCCCTGTGCCTCAGGCACCAAAAACATAGATTGTAAGCTCCATGGGGCAGGGACCTGTGCCTGCAAAATGTCTCTGTAAAGCGCTGCATAAAACTAGCAGCGCTATACAAGAACATGCTGCTGTTATTATTATTATTATTATTATTACTGCAAATCCTCTTCTAAAAACTATTCCCGTATAACACCCCTGCCTGTACTGTTCAACGGCAGATTTCCCTTTTATAAGCACAACGCTTTATAGAAGGCGACCCAGAATTTCAAAAGTGGACACATTTAAAACAAATGACATCACTTTAGAAGTAAATGACTTTCACGGTATCTGTCTAATAGCGTCTCCAGTAACGCTGTATTATTTATTTATTTCAGTTTGTTAACATATAACCTAACACAAACTCTTCCGTGTCGCAAAATGATGGTTTGGTTTCTGTTTAATAAATTGTTTGGCGTTTCCAATATATTTAAAATTTTTACTCTTTGGTTTGATCGATCACATAAATGGGCCGTCTGCCTGTGGTTTTAAAGCGATTCCAAAGAGGGGCGAGCTAAAACCTGGGACGTGGTCACCCTACTATATAAGAACAAATGTTTTGGGTTCAAACCCCACAGACGTCTCTTATTTGGGATAGTGTAGGAGTGCCTGACCCGTGTACTGCCAGCAGCACGTGGCGGTTCTGGCAGCGGAGAGGTTAAGTGCAGTATAAGGACATCTTTGTGCTCTGTCCTTGAGTTTGGGAGGAGTTTTTTTCCATGTGCTCAAACACTGTCCAGTGTTTAAACTCCTCTGCCCTCTGGGGCATTACCCCTGCTCCAAGTGCCACCCAACGAGGACTACCCCCTCCCTGCTGGGGGCACCAAAAACTCGGGGCCTCACTCCGATGTGCTGTGTGGCCTTCAGCCAGGGTCATGTGTTAAATCCCCACCCAAGGTACAGAGTTGGATCTCGGATGGCTTTGTCCGTGGGGTGTGAGTTAACCTGCTTCAAATCTGACTGTTACATTACTTTCTCTCTGTGCCTCAAGCCCCCACACTGGAGCGTTGGGTCTGTGGGACAGGTGTCTATTGGGTTTGAACTGTGTGTGTGCACCAGTGGTGATTACATGAATACCTCTGACATGTGCTTTTACAAATGTGGCAGTTTTTTTTAACACGTTTAATATTGAGGATTATTATTAAAAATGAATGAGGGTGTGATCTGTCATTGTCAGAGAGCCAAGAAAGGTAAGGGGAGGCAGTAGAGGGTTTTACCTGTGTAATATCTGTGTTACACACACACACACACTCCGAACCCTCCCACGTCGCCGTGTTTACCACGTTACTTTACAGACGTTGATAAGCCTTCGGTCACCCGGATATGATCCCTGGAACATGTCCCTGCCATGGGAGGGTTACTGGTGGTTGGAAGGTCCTGGATAGGTATAAAGTGGTTACATTCTTTCTCATCCTCTAATGCAGTTAGACATATTTAACGAACGTGTGACCCGGGCTTCTTGATGGCTAAGATCTAGTTTGTTGATTTTTAGAATGATAGAAGTTCTGCTAATGCCACGTTCATTCTGTACTTTTTCTTTTTGTATTGCCATCCATTACTTTTATTGGTGATGTTGGCCACCTGCCTTATATTATTATGTTCACATGCAATAGACCTTTTAAAAGGTAAATAAAATGTCACTGCCATTAGTGCACTTTTGGTCCAAGGAGAGAGACTGTCCCTTTTGTGTGCTTTTTAAAAAGCATCACAAGGTCTCTTAATCTCCAGGTGACAGGTCTATTGTCCCTTGTTTCACCAAACCGGTACCTGCTCACCAGGAGTGGTTCCAGGCAGAGCATCCCTCTTACCCCTGTGCAGGTCCCCGGGGCTGTGCTCCGTTACATAATGAGACTTATTCATACTGTAACCGATGATCCTTTTTTGTTCAGTGTTTGTGGGTAGCACGGTTTCTACATGGGCAGGGCAATAAGGCACTCGGGCTGTTGTGTTTCCTGCTGCAGGCTGCGGCTGCACGATGCCAAGCTGATTAAAGACCGGCGTTACCACCTGCGCACCTACCCAAACTGCTTTGTGGCCAAGGAGCTCGCCGATTGGCTGATGGAGCACAAGGAGGCTCCGGATAGAGAGACCGCTATTCGCGTCATGCAGAAACTCATGGACTATAACATCATCCATCACGGTGCGCCCTGCCCCTGCAGCTCTCTGCTGTAAAACGGGGGCCTGTGGGGGCACGCAATGAATGCTCTGTCCGTTTTCTTATGGGCAGGGGAAAAGTGGGGCGTCAATGGAGGCCGGGATGCTACCATTGTTTTCAGGGTTCTAGCTCAGTGTTTCCAAAACGGGGGGGGGGGGGGGGGGTAACACAGAGCAGATTCACTGCATCAATAACTAGATTTGTACATTGCAAGAAGTAAAGATCCTTCTGCTGCCCGCCCCTCGCACCATGCCCACCCTTTGCGCTCTGCTGCTTGCCCCTCATGCTCTGCCCGCCACTCGCCCTGCCCACCCCTCGCGCTCTGCTGCTTGCCCTCCACTCGCTCTGTCCTGTCACCCCTCGCACTCTGCTGCTTGCCCCTCACGCCCTGTCCACCCCTCGCGCTCTGCTGCTTGCCCTCTGCCCTCCACTCGCTCTGTCCTGCCACCCCTCGCACTCTGCTGCTTGCCCCTCACGCCATGTCCACCCCTTGTGCTCTGCTGCTTGCCCATCGCAATCTGCCCTGCCTGGTAACTCGGTGATAAGAGCAGACCTGGAATAATGAGAGATCTCCTGGTAACCGGTGGGACAGGCGCTGTGACTTCAACCCCCGGGTTAACCAATTACCTTCCCCTCTCCCCGCTAGAGTTTAGGAGCTGGCTGTGTGAAGCGCTCTAAGACAAGAAGGGGTTAATACAGCACTGCGGGGACCTTACATAGGAGATGGGGGGCAATGCTGATTTATCCCCAACACCTTCCCTGCCAGCTCTGCTCCTGCCCTCTTCTTTGTCATAATTCCCCCTGTCCCTTCTCCTTTCCTGTGTGCCCACACTCAGTGCCCCTACCCCCCCTCCATTCCCTGTGTCACGGCTCTCAGTGCCCCTCTGTCCCCAGTATCACGGTTACATGTAGCCCTGTCCCTGTGTGCCCTTGGTGTGACTGTCCCCTCTCCCCCCGCAGTGTGTGACGAGCACTCTGAGTATAAAGATGCCAAACTGCTGTATCGGTTTCGGAAGGACGATGGCACGTTCCCCCTGAACAAAGAGGTGAAAGTCTTCCTGAGAGGCCAGGGTTTGTACGAGACGTGAGTATCACCGAGAGGCCACAGGTACATATCCACACAGGCACCATATACACATGGGTACATATATACACACACACGTGTGTTATACACAAGGATACATAGGAAGGTAGTGATCAGGTGCCCCCCGTCACCGGCTGTGCCCCTCTCGCTATCAGGATGATGACGGGTAAGGAGGCCTCCATACTGAAGGTTCGGGAGCAGGGGTCTGAGCGGTACCACCGGACCTTTCCGGGCTGTGAGATGCTGGACTGGCTGGTGAAGGAGGGTGAGGTGCGGAGCAGGGAGGAGGCGGAGGAGCTGTGCCGGGCACTGCTGGAGCATGGAGTCATACAGCAAGGTATTCTATAATCTCTCGGTGTATATGCATTGGGCTGTCCACGCTGGCGCGTTGAGTTCAATGAATGTCAGTGTCCGGCGGCGCACGCTTGTGCCCGTACGCTCGCGGGCGCTAGGTGCTTGGCGAGACAGATGACATTGATTTCCAGGCTCTCTGAAGGGTCGCATGACATTCAGTAACCAATCGGCGCCAGTCACTGCTCGGCCAAGTGCTCATGCTTAGAGAGTTGGTGATGTCACTGCGCTGTTACCCTGTCATTTCCCCGCACACACACTACATTGTGACCCTGTTCCCGTGTGCTGCAGTCTGTGCGCTCTGCCGCGACCTTGTCCCCACGTGCTCTGCCGTAACACTGTCCCTCCCCTTTGCACGCGCTGTGCAGTGACCCTGTTCCTCCCGTGCGCTCTGCACTATGCCCGCGCACTCTGTGCCGTGCCATGCTCCTGCCCGCGTGCTCTGCCGTGACCCTGTTCCTCCCCTGTCCCCACTCAGTGACCGGCCGGCATCACTTCTCCGACTCGGATCTGCTCTTCCAGTTCCGCGTTAATTTCCGCCGCAGGAGGAGGCTGACGGAGCTGCTGAGCGAGAACCTGCTGCCCTCCCTGCACGAGTCCCCCGACTCCCCAGAAAGCCCCTTCTGCCTGCGCAAACTCAGTGCTGAGCTAACCAATGCCAGCTTCCTCTCCGGTGAGAACGGGTGGGATGATCTGTGGGTTGGGATCGCCAGCAGGGACTGGTTAATGAAGCGATGCTCTGCGGGTTTGTAGCACAGAGACCCTGTAGTACTGAGGTAATAACAGCTCATGGGCAGCAGGTGGCAGCATAGCCCAGCTGTAATATTCACTGAAATATTATTATAACTGGTAGCAGTGCAGACACCACAGGGAGGGAGGATAAACGTCACAGCTGTCTCTCCTGCGATAATAAATCGGCTTTTAAATAAAGAACGTGATGTAAGAAACGTCTCCCCTTTTCTCCTAGTCAACATCCAGCTCCAATCTAATAATGTCATGGTGTTTGCCATGTCTCCAGCATTAGTACAACTTTGTCAACATTATCAATCATGATGGGCAGAGAGAGATGATATTCGGTTCTCTCTCTGCGCCTCTCCTCTCTCTCCCTCTCTCTCGGCTCTTTTCCTGCCTCTCTCTCCTTTCAGTCCAGCCCAGCAAGGATCTTAAGGTTCTGTCTGCGGTTAGAAGGAGCAGCATCACCTCTCTGTCTGCGGGATCCGGTGCCAACTTCTTCTGCCCCCCTCCCTTGCTGACACTGCACCCCACAGCGGAATGCAACCCCCAGTCAGGTGAGGCTGTGCCAGGGCTCGCAAAGCATTCTGGGGGTTGTGGTCCTGTTACTCGTACTGGTCGAGTGATGAGGAGCTATTGTAGGACCACCTTTCAGGGAAGGGGTTAACTATAATGTTAAAGCCTTTGCTCCTAATTGAATCCCCCCCTCACTGTTTAATACAGATAAATGTAAGGTCATGGATTTGGGAAACTAACGAAACGGGCAAATTACAAATTACATGGGGATACATTTATGGGAATCCTTGACGGAGAAGGATTTATTAGTGCTTGTAGACAGCAGGTTTACCAATAGTGCTCAAAGTCAGGCAGTAGCTTCAAAGGCAAACCAGATCTCATCTTGCATTAAACGGGCAATGGATGGAAGGGAAGTCAACCTAATTATGCAACTTTTATAAAGCATTAGTAAGACCACACCTTGAATATAGAGTACAATTTTGGGCACCACTCCTTAGAAAAGACATTCTGGAACTAAAGAGTGCAGAGAAGAGCCACCAAATTAATAAAGGGGATGGATAATCTAACTTATGAGGAGAGGCTAGATAAATTATATTTATTTACATTAGAAAAGAAGCGTCTAAGAGGGGATTTGATAACTATCTACTATATATTTCTGAAAGCGTCCTATGTGGCTATGTCTGTATGTGTCTCCCTGTGTCCCTCCCTGTGTCCCTAGCGGCAATCACATTGGACCTTTTGCCAGGCCAATGAGATTGCTCCCTTGGCCCGCCCGCCCCCGCACACCTCTCATTGGCCTGAGGCGGTGTGACGGGCCAAAGGTCACACACACACACACACACACTTCCCCCCCACCCTCCCTCCCCCCCCCATCACGTGCACTGGCTCCCGGACGGAGGGGAAGCGCAGCCCTCCTGCCCCGGCCGCCAACTGCAGGTTCCTCCCCCATCGCTCTCAACCGGCTCCCGGAAACACGGAGGGTAAGCGCGGCACGGCCCTCCTACCCCAGCCGCCGGCGCTCCCTTAACTCCCCGGCGCTCCCTTAACTCCCTGGCGCTACCTTAACTCCCTGGCGCTACCTTAACTCCCCGGCCGCTGGGGGGCCAAGCAGCCTCCTCGGATGTGTGTGTGTGTGTGTGTACATTTTACTCCTGCTAACAATTTGTGCCTCACTTTCACCCCTACCCCTGCCCTTCCCCACCCCCCCCTACCCTTGCCCTTCACCCCCTCTACCCCTGCCCTTCACCCCCCCCTGCCCTTCACCCTGCCCCTGCCCTTCACCCTGCCCCTGCCCTTCACCCTGCCCCTGCCCTTCAACCTGCCCCTGCCCTTCACCCCCCCCGCCCTTCACCACCCCTACCCCTGCCCTTCACCCCCCTGCCCCTGCCCTTCACCCTGCCCTTCACCCTGCCCCTGCCCTTCAACCTGCCCCTGCCCTTCAACCCCCCCACCCTTCACCCCCCCGCCCTTCACCACCCCTACCCCTGCCCTTCACCCCCCTACCCCTGCCCTTCACCCCCCCCCACCCCTGCCCTTCACCACCCCCCCACCACCACCCCTGCCCTTCACCCCCCCCCCCCCCACCTCTGTCCTTCACCCCTGCCCGCACACAACCCGACAGCCACACGCACACACACCCCTGACGCGCACACACACACACACTGACTGACTGACACTCACTGACTGACGCACACACACACACTGACTGACGCGCACACACACTGACTGACGCGCACACACACTGACTGACGCGCACACACACTGACTGACGCGCACACGCACTGGCTGACGCGCACACGCACTGGCTGACGCGCACACGCACTGGCTGACGCGCACACGCACTGGCTGACGCGCACACGCACTGGCTGACGCGCACACGCACTGACTGACGCGCACACGCACTGACTGACGCGCACACGCACTGACTGACGCGCACACGCACTGACTGACGCGCACACGCACTGACTGACGCGCACACGCACACACTGACGCTGACACACGCACACTGACTGACACGCGCACACTGACTGACACGCACACACTGACTGACACGCACACACTGACTGACACGCACACGCACTGACTGACGCGCACACGCACACACTGACGCTGACACACGCACACTGACTGACACACGCACACTGACTGACACACGCACACTGACTGACACACGCACACTGACTGACACACGCACACTGACTGACACACGCACACTGACTGACACACGCACACTGACTGACACACGCACACTGACTGACACACGCACACACTGACTGACACACGCACACACTGACTGACACACGCACACACTGACTGACACACGCACACACTGACTGACACACGCACACACTGACTGACACACGCACACACTGACTGACACACGCACACACTGACTGACACACGCACACACTGACTGACACACGCACACACTGACTGACACACGCACACACTGACTGACACACGCACACACTGACTGACACGCGCACACACTGACTGACACGCGCACACGCACACACTGACGCTGACACACGCACACTGACTGACACACGCACACTGACTGACACGCGCACACTGACTGACACGCGCACACTGACTGACACGCGCACACTGACTGACACGCGCACACTGACTGACACGCGCACACTGACTGACACGCGCACACTGACTGACACGCGCACACTGACTGACACGCGCACACTGACTGACACGCGCACACTGACTGACACGCGCACACTGACTGACACGCGCACACTGACTGACACGCGCACACTGACTGACGCGCGCACACTGACTGACGCGCGCACACTGACTGACGCGCGCACACTGACTGACGCACACACACAGTGACTGACTGACGCACACACAATGCATGAAGCTGTAAAGGGGGACAAACATAGCTGTAAAGGAGGGAGGGGGGGACTGGATTGATGTGAATGGGGGACAAACAGAGAGGGGGGGAGGGGTGAGGAGAGAGAGAGGAGCGGGAACATTACATCCCGGGCAACGCCGGGTCTCTCAGCTAGTATACAAATATATTTCGAAACAATACAAGGAGCTTTCAAAATAATTCATCCCACGGGCAGTACAAAGGACTCGGGGCCATCCCTTAAGGTTGGAGGAAAAGATTCACCAGCAACAAAGGAAATGGTTATTTACAGTAAGGGCAGTTACAGTGTGGGAATCACCCATTGAGACTGTGTTGGCAGATAGAATAGATTTGTTCAAAAAATAGGTTGGGCTTCTTTTTAGAAAGGAAAGGTGTACAGGGATATACCAAATAAGTAAACATGGGAAGGATGTTGATCCAGGGAGTAATCAGTTTGCCAATTCTTGGAGTCAGGAAAGAATTTATTTTCCCCTTATGAGATATCATTGGATGATATGTCACTGGGGGTTTGTGTTTGCCTTCCTCTGGATCAATATACTGTAAGCACGGATATAGGATAAAGTATCTGTCGTCTAAAATTTAGCATAGGTTGAACTTGATGCATGTCTTATCAACCTCATCTACTGTGTAAGTGTATCTGAAGGAGCAGAGAGAGGAGGACTGACCCCCCGACAATGGGCTTGTATAACAGAGTGGGACTGACTTTTTTCTGTACTCTTTCCCAGTGCTAACGAAGCCAGTAACGAATGAGGAGCTGCTGTCACCGGGAGCCCCCTACCTCAAAAAGGCTCTGACTGTGAGTGTGAGCGACGGGTGTGAGAGTAGGGAGTATCACACAGGGTTCCTGGGGGGAAGCAGTTATCAGGAAGAATCCAGGATGCAATTAGATACAGCGAAGATTGGAGATAGGTTGGGGTGCAGAGGCTGACGGGGAGTTTGGGGAGAGGGCGGGGGGTGCAGTCACTGGTGGGGAGTGGGGTGCAGACACGGGCAGGAATCCGGTGCTGTAGGATCAGTCCCAGTTAGTTTCTGGTCTCTCTCTCGCACAGATTGTTGGGGACGCTGTTGGTTGGGGGTTTGTGGTCCGCGGGGGACAACCCTGTCACATTCAGGCTGTAGATCCTGGGGGGCCGGCAGCTGCTGCTGGAATGAAGGTAAAGGGACCCGGTGCTGTGATGGTCTGACCCTGTGACACATTGACGCCTGCTTGGTGGGCCTTGTGCTGTGATGCCTGCTTGGTGGCCCTTGTGCTGTGATGCTTGCTTGGTGACCCCCTGTCCTGTGACTCTTGCTTGGTGACCCCCTGTCCTGTGACGCTTGTGCTGTGACCGCCTGCTTGGTGACCCCTGTGCACCATGACGGTAATAATTATTAAATGCTCTTTACGTAACTGGTATAAACCATTTTTGGACGTGCTTTTGCCTCTAATTGTAAGCTCTGCAGACCTGCTTGTAAAGCCCCCCAGTATAACCCAGCATGAACTCTCCCCCCCCCCCCCCCCACAGGTGCGGCAGTTTGTGTATTCCGTTAATGGGGTCTTATCCCTCCACCTCGATTACCAAACCATCAGCAGCCTCATCATGACCGGGCCTCGGACCCTCGTCCTGGAGGTTATGGAGACCATCGAGGGGACCCCCTAACTCTCTCTCGGATAAAGCAATGCATGATCTTTTGTCCTCCCCCTGTGCCCTTAACCCCATCACAGGAGGGTTTAAGGGAGACTTGCCGTATCCAGGTCTCATTGTGTCTGGGTTAAAAATCCGAACCTGGCCTTTTTTGTTACATAGTAATCGGGGGGACTGTGCAAATAGTATCAACCAGTCCTGTTGGATAAACAGTATGTATATAGAATTACTATAATAAGATTTCCACATTAAACCTCAGAAATGTATATTTCATACTCTGGTCTCACTCTGCTGCTTTATTTCATGTAATGATGTAAAAAGGCAACAAATCCTCAGGAATCCCTTTTTCGTTATGGTCAATTATGAAAAACTAATCTTATCCGGAATCCTTTGTTGGTTACAAAGAGAAACAAACCCCCCAGTGACATGGAAATCCTTTCTTAAACTCTTCCCTTAATTGGCTAAGTGTTCATTTTCATTAGTCTGCATTGTGTTATCTGGAGCTCTGTGTGCATCGCGGTGTAAATACATTGTCCATGTAATAAAGTCCTTTTTTATTGTGGATAATGGCTCTGAAGATGATGTTGATGATGTTGTGTTCTAGAACACCTTGTATTGTTGTGTTCTAGAACACCTTGTATTGTTGTTGTGTTCTAGAACATCTTGTATGAGTGTTTTTATAGTTTATTTGTAACGCGCCAACATATTGCGGGGGGGGCACAATGCTCTGATCCTGAGAGCTTACACTCTAGAGCAGGGGTGTGCAAAGTTGGGGTGGCGTGAGATTTCTCTGGGGGGGGGCGCGGGCGGTTGCAGAGGCCCCACGCTCTCCCCCCCCCCCCCAAGGCATTTAAATTAAATGCCGGAGGATCGCGTGCGGCCTCTGTAACTCACTTACCGAGATTCAGATGTGTGGTGGGACGCGTCGCTGCGGGGTCATGCCGTGATGTCACATGACCATGCGGCATCATTTGACGCTGGAAAACTAGGTAAGGGGGGAGCAAGCAGGGAGGGGCGCAGCTCCAATGATTTGTACACCCCTTCTCTAGAGCAGTGTTACCTTTTTATTTCGTTTTTATTTAAGAAACCCTATAATTATATTGAGAAATTCTGAGGAACCCCGCCCATAACGTGTCTGAGATCAGATGCATTGTAAGGAACCCCAACCCTCTCTAATAGCGCGTCTGAGATCAGATGAAAATTTAAAGTCTTCTGTATTTGGTACAAACTTCTAATGACACAAAAATTGCAGGGAACACTCTAGGGATGCCCTTGGAACACCTGTTGAAAACACTGACTTAGAGGGAATAAGCGCCAATGTTGAAACAAAAAGTAAAGTGACTGCTCATTTTGGGACGACGTATATTAGGATGGAGTATGGTCCAGTCAACCAGCTCATTTTAGTTTTGGGTGGGGAGGGAGAATGTTAGTGGGGGGGTTAGCCTGCAGATTGGTCCAGCCGCTCAGCTAGTCCCAGTAGGGTTGTTGGGGTGCGGGTGGCTGTCGGAGGTGTGCCAGACAGGCGTCCTTGAGATGGTAATGTTTTAAGGGAGGTTTTGAAAGTTGGGGGAAGAGTCCCATGATGGGTGTGGTAGGAAGTCCCAGAGACGAGGGCAGCACAGGAGAAGTTATGTAGGTGGGAGTTATTTCTACGTCATTGTGCAGGAATTGGTGGACACAATTCCAATTGTTCGTTCACAATTTATTATTGTATTTTCACATGCTCTCCGTGTGAATATACAGAAGAGCGAGAATACAGGACCGCCATCTGAACAGCAGCCATTGAAGTGCCAAGAACCTGCAATGTAAAAACAACCAATTATTAAACAGAACCGCATCCCTCCAAACATTGCACAGACGGGCTGCCCCTCTAACTCCAGGAAAACAGCAAAGGGTTAACCAATATCTCACTGCTCTCAATGGGATTTCTCTGCTAAATCTGATCCTGTTTACAGCCGAGCGACTTTAGTAAAGTCTCAATCATTAATGTATTATCATTTCTTTTTTTTAAAATATGGCAAAAACGTATTCCGTAGCGCAGTACAATGTGGGAGTATAATAACATCGTATGACGAGTCCATGTTAGGACAGATCGAGACAGGAAGTAGGTATCTGCCCCAAGGAGCTTGCAATCTAGAAGGATGGGAGTGGCGACACAAGGAATAGCGTGTTTCTCAGCGAGGGGTTGGCCATCACCCTCAGTACTGTGTTTTATGCGGTTAAAGGATGAGTGCTAGATAAGTCTCCTGGCGAGTGTGTAAATGTATATAAGTTAGGGGAGAGTCTGATTCTGTGGGGTAGATAACTCCAGAGTTGCGGGGCAGCACGGAAAGTCTTGGAGGTGGAAGTGAGGTGGAGAGATGTAGGCTGCATGTGGAAGAGTACTTGGACATCAGCTCAGAGATGTAGAGGAGCGGGGTTATGTATAGCCTTGTAGGGGTCTTTAGTGTGACTGTGTATGGTGAGAGTAGCCAGTATAGTGACTCATAATGGGCCATCGGAGGAGAAGCAGTAAGTGGGCCCGGCGGCTGCAGAGGGGAGCAGACTGGAAGCAGATTGCAGTAGTCCAGTCAGGATATAATGAGGGCGCGAGTAAGAATTTTGGTAGATTGTTCCATGAGGTAGGGACGTATTTGAGCCACAATGCTGTGGTGGAAACGACATGATTCAGAGAGGTACTGAATGTGGGGGACGCAGGAGAGGAAAGAGTCAAGAATGACACCTAGGCATCTATCTCGGGTTATCGGGATTAAGGCGCAGTCCTATTACAAGTGATAAAGTCGGTATATGTATAGAGTTAGGAGGAGGGGAAATTGCGAGTTTAAGGTAGTGATGGGACATCCTTCAGGAGATAGAAAGTCAGTGACACGGCGTGGAGAGTTACATGTTGGTATCATCGGCATAGAGTTGATCATGAAAACCAAATGACTGCCCAGGTTGGGATTGATTCGGGTTGTTACTGAGCTACTTCCCTCAGCAGGAGCCGGACTAAGCACACGAGGCAGGTTTCTGTATCGTCAGAAAGCTCATTATTATGAATTGGGGGAAGTACCGCGGGTGGGATGGGGCCAGTCTCCGAAACGTTGCCCCCCTGGATCCTTTCTGTAAATACGTCTCACTTTGCATTTGATCAAACATCTGCCCTACAGTATATAGCTTTTGTGCCTCCGCATGAAATTATTTAGCAGCTGTCTTACAATACCACGTCCGGTGGTCAGCCACCTGTGTGCTTATCGCATCTACGACATTAGTGGATAAGTAATGTGGCTCTGTCTCTCTCTTCTGATGTTGTAAACATTTTGTATACAATATTGACTGGCTTTGTAAATGTGCTATTTGCGTGGGTGATATGGACTGAGTAAAAATGATTCCTTTTTCTGTATTTCTTGGTTGATGCTGAACGGTAAATTTATTCTTAACTGAGGGCTGGATACCATCACAAAGTTACAAATGACTGTATTGGTTCACCAAGGGAAGAAGCCCTAGAACAGAGGTGGGGAACGTCAGGCCCGAGGGCCGTATAAGGCCCCCGAAATAATTTGGTCTGGCCCTGCTAAGGCAACTGCAATAACCGGGGTCATGCTAATTTTTAACAAAATGGCCGCCGCGCGCCCGATCGGGAGGAGGTGGTGTGAGGCGCCGGCAGCCCTACACGATCCCCAGCAGCCACTGTACTAGCCCCAGCAGCCACCGTACTTCCCCCCCGCACTTACCCCAGCAGCCGCCCTACACGATCCCCCCAGCAGCAGCAGCAGCAGCAGCAGCAGCAGCAACTACCAGACGTAGGGGGGCCGGGTTATGTGTGCCTGCTGTGTGCCTGCCTGTGTCTGTATGCCTGCTGTGTGCCTGCTGTGTGGCCCGCGAACGATGTTATAAATATCCAAATGGCCCTTGGCAGACAAAAGGTTCCCCACCCCTGCCCTAGAACATAGCCCTGCGGTACCCCAACTGTGAGTGGGAGTGGAGAGTGCCCCAGGAACGGAAACTAAGATTTAAGGAGAGGCATTATCCCGGAGTCTAAGAGAATGGAGGGTGTGCAGAATGAGGGGTGATAGCAGCAGAAAGGTCCAGTAATGTGTGCTAGTAATGTTTGTGTCAGTAATGTCTGTGTCAGTAATGTGTGGCAGTAATGTGTGCCAGTAATGTGTGCCAGTAATGTGTGCCAGTAATGTGTGTCAGTAATGTCTGTGCCAGTAATGTGTGCCAGTAATGTGTGTCAGTAATGTCTGTGTCAGTAGTGTGTGCGTGTCAGTTAGTAATGTGTATCAATAGTATGCAGCATGTTAGTAGTGTTTGTCAGTAGTATGTCTGCGTGTTAGTATTGTGTGTCAGTTAGTAGTGTGTGTCAGTTAGTAGTGCATGTTAGTAGTGTGTGTCAGTAGTATGCTGCATGTTAGTAGTGTGTGTCAGTTAGTAGTGCAGGTTAGTAGTGTGTGTCAGTAGTGCAGGTTAGTAGTGTGTGTCAGTTAGTAGTGCAGGTTAGTAGTGTGTGTCAGTTAGTAGTGTGTGTCAGTTAGTAGTGCAGGTTAGTAGTGTGTGTCAGTTAGTAGTGCAGGTTAGTAGTGTGTGTCAGTTAGTAGTGTGTGTCAGTAGTATGCTGCATGTTAGTAGTGTGTGTCAGTTAGTAGTGCAGGTTAGTAGTGTGTGTCAGTAGTATGCTGCATGTTAGTAGTGTGTGTCAGTTAGTAGTGCAGGTTAGTAGTGTGTGTCAGTTAGTAGTGCAGGTTAGTAGTGTGTGTCAGTAGTATGCTGCATGTTAGTAGTGTGTCAGTAGTATGCTGCATGTTAGTAGTGTGTGTCAGTTAGTAGTGCGTGTCGGTAGCATGCGTGCATGTTAGTAGTGTGTGTCAGTTAGTAGTGCAGGTTAGTAGTGTGTGTCAGTTAGTAGTGCAGGTTAGTAGTGTGTGTCAGTTAGTAGTGCAGGTTAGTAGTGTGTGTCAGTTAGTAGTGTGTCAGTAGTATGCTGCATGTTAGTAGTGTGTGTCAGTTAGTAGTGCAGGTTAGTAGTGTGTCAGTTAGTAGTGCAGGTTAGTAGTGTGTGTCAGTTAGTAGTGCAGGTTAGTAGTGTGTGTCAGTTAGTAGTGTGTGTCAGTAGTATGCTGCATGTTAGTAGTGTGTGTCAGTTAGTAGTGCAGGTTAGTAGTGTGTGTCAGTTAGTAGTGCAGGTTAGTAGTGTGTGTCAGTTACTAGTGTGTGTCAGTAGTATGCTGCATGTTAGTAGTGTGTGTCAGTTAGTAGTGCGTGTCGGTAGCATGCGTGCATGTTAGTAATATGTATCAGTTAGTAGTGTGCGAGATGTAAAAGAGATGGGTATTTGGGGCTGGGCTTTGGGAGGGGAATCTCCTCTCATCCCCGTATCAGATCAGAGACAGAGATCCGGCTGTGCAGCCCCCCTCCTCACATCACATACAGGGTGTGGGACTACCCTCTGCAGTGTCTGTCCCCCCCCCCTCCCTTCTCCGCCAGAGAGAAGAGGAATTATCTCAGGGCACTGGGTGAGCGCTCTCCGCAACACCTGCACCCACATACACTTTCTGCAACCTGGATGGGGTAAGAGGGGTAACACTGGGGTAAGAGGGGTAACACTGGGGTAAGAGGGGTAACACTGGGGTAAGAGGGGTTACAATGGGGAGGGTAAATAAGGGAGTGTTACAATTTGTCCCATCTGTTGCCAGGGGGGCCAGCAACGTGTTGCGGAGTAAGGAAGGGGTTAAATAGTTAATGGTCAGAGAGAGCCCAGTCCCTGAGACCCGCAGAGTGAAGGGCTCATACTCCCCATCCGATCCTGTGTGTAATGCAGCAGCAGCTAACGCGGCAGGCACACCTGAGACAGGTATGTGAGTGCTGGGGTGTGATGGAGAATAAGCAGCGTCCATGCTCTGTAGCGTACGGTGTGCATGTCCGCACAGGCACAGACCAGAGAGCCGTCTGGCCATCCCCTATATACCAACATACGGGAAGAGGATTCCTTCCTCCCCGAGGTTATCATCGATATTCCAAGTATCTGAGACAGAGAGATAAAGCCATGGGTTACCTGTGGTTACGAGGAAAATAGTGTGTCTCACTTCAGAGACCAGTGCGTTATCCACAAGGCTGCTCCTCGCTTATTCCTGAAGGGGATGGAAATGTACCTGGTGAGACGCACCTTACTCCTGATAGCAAGGCCTCCAAACTCTTATTCACACTGGGGTCTAAGTGACTGTGTGTCAAGCTCCACATATATCCCGGGCATTGTGTTATGGGCGCACAGACGGTTATTGTGAATAAGTGTCTCTTAGCATCAGGATTTGTGTTCTTCTTGTACCCGTGGAGGATAGGAGGTTTCAGGATGTTATACTTTTATATACACACATTATATTCTCAGCACATTGGTCTCCTAAAATAAATAGTCAGAGCAGATAGATTGTAAACCTGCATTAAATGCAAACACATGGATCTATCACTATGGCGCAGATACACGGCGCTCGGCGACGTCCGGGCTCATAACGTCATGTTATCTAAATCAGTAACGGGCGTATCTATATCCCCTCAAGCACACATTAAACACGTGGAGAGACTGCTGTACACAAAAAGAAGCACACCTGGGATATATGCTAATGAGATATGCAAAGTATATCTGAATGACTTGTCAGCATATATCCTGATTCTCGGGTATGTCAGGTGTGCACCTTTATTTCGGGATATATATAGCACTCTAGTAAAATAGGAATCTTTCCTCTCCCCCACTCTCCAGGGTCCCGTATTTCAGGGTCTGGATGGAAGTTATAACCTAACTCACGTAGTGTTACATCCCCAAGTTATATCTACATCCCAGTGTTACATCCCCGCGTTACATCCCCGCGTTACATCCCCGCGTTACATCCCCGCGTTATATCTACATCCCCGCGTTACATCCCCGCGTTACATCCCCGCGTTACATCCCCGCGTTACATCCCCGCGTTACCTGTAACAGATGTCTGTGGATATGCGTTGTTACAGGGAACCCCTTTCAAGGGCTCATTACGGCTGTAAATAGCACTTAACACTGCGTTCGTTAGCTTTGAAGATACCCGTTAGCATTTAACGAAGATATTAACTTAAGTTAATGCGTTAATAAAGGAGCTTTGTGTATCTGGGCCTGTCTGTCAATCTATATTACTATGTCTATCTATCGGTAGCTATCTATATCACTACAGTATGTGCCTATCTTTAGCTGTCTCTATCTATCTATCTATCTATCTATCTATCTATCTATCTATCTATCTATCTATCTATCTATCTATCTATCCAGGTCCCCATGACAGCCATGAGTCTCCCTTTGCTTGTGTGTGCAGTGATACTGACCCAGATTACCAGCAGTGCCCAAACCCAAGGTAAGAGGCAGCAAGAAGCCAGTCTCCCCAGTGAGGCAGAGCTTATCCTGGTGAATGCATTTAATGCATGTAACTATATAACGATATAACTATGTAACGATAAAACTATGTAACGATGTAACGATGTAACTATATAACTATATAACTATGTAACGATGTAACTATATAACTATGATGATCGGCCACATCTGGGGACCCCTTTTTTGAAGTTTAAAATTGACCAGTTTTGCACATATCTAATTCCCACTGATGCACTCATGTAACGAGACTCCTTTGCACCATTGTTCTCCCCCTAATTAGTTTCCTATGAACCCCCCGAGTCTGTTCCGCCGCCGGTAACACTAAGTGGAGGGTTAGGAAGCAGAGTTGGAACAGAGGGGGCTCTTATGTCCTATAGGAAGTCATTAATACCCCCCCCGGCGCTCTCTGCTATTTGTGGGACAGGAACCGGGACATCACACAGCTATTTTCTGCCACATTCTTGTTTCCACTGAATAGTGTCCCCAGTAACAGGGATACGTGCTGGGGATGGGGGAGATGGGGTGGGGTGAGGGGGGATACGTGCTGGGGATGGGGAGATGGGGTGAGATACGTGCTGGGAGAGGGGGCTGAGGGGGGACACGTGCTGGGGGAGGGCGCAGAGGGGGGACACATGCTGGGGATAGGGGGGTGAGGGGGGACATGTGCTGGGGATGGGGGGGTGAGGGGGGACACGTGCTGGGGATGGGTGAGATGAGGGGGGACACGTGCTGGGGATGGGGGGACATTGCTGGGGAGGGGGGACATGTGCTGGGGATGGGGGGTGAGGGGGGACATGTGCTGGGGATGGGGGGGTGAGGGGGGACATGTGCTGGGGAGGGGGGACATGTGCTGGGGATGGGGGGGGTAAGGGGAGACACGTGCTGGGGGGAGGGAGGGTGAGGGGGGACACATTCTGGGCAGGGGGTGTGTGAGGGGGGACACGTGCTGCGAGAGAGGAGGGGTGACACGTGCTGGGGGTGGCAGGGACACATGCTAGGGGAGTAGAGGGAGGTGAGGGGATACGTGCTGGGGGGAAGGGGGGGAGGAAGGACACGTGCTGGGGGGGATGGGAGAGGAGGGGGGACACGTGCTGGGGATGGGGGGGAGGAGGGACACGTGCTTGGGGGGATGGGGGAGGAGGGGGGACACGTGCTGGGGATGGGGGGGGATGAGGGATACGTGCTTGAGGGGATGGGGGAGGAGGGGGGACACGTGCTGGGGATGGGGGGGAGGAGGGACACGTGCTTGGGGGAATGGGGGAGGAGGGGGGACACGTGCTGGGGATGGGGGGGAGGATGGACACGTGCTTGGGGGGATGGGGGGGAGGAGGGACACGTGCTTGAGGGGATGGGGGAGGAGGGGGGACACGTGCTGGGGATGGGGGGGAGGAGGAACACGTGCTTGGGGGCATGGGGGAGGAGGATGGTCACGTGCTGGGGATGGGGGGGCGGAGGGACACGTGCTTGGGGGGATGGGGGAGGAGGGGAGACACGTGCTGGGGATGGGGGGCAGGAGGGACACGTGCTTGGGGGGATGGGGGAGGAGGGGGGACACGTGCTGGGGATGGGGGGAGGAGGGACACGTGCTTGGGGGGATGGGGGAGGAGGGGGGACACGTGCTGGGGAAGGGGGGGAGGAGGGACACGTGCTTGGGGGGATGGGGGAGGAGGGGGGACACGTGCTGGGGGGGCAGAGGGGCTGTGAATCTCCTTGTTGTGGCTCTCTCCCTCTCACTGTCTCTGACCTCTGGGACACGCCAGTGTCTCCTGCTCACGGCCCAGCTGTGTTACAGCGTGTGCCCCTGTGTGCCCGCGCTGAATGGAGGCTCTGTCCTCTCGGGACAAGCGCTGCTTGTTCTCTAGGCGGGGGAACCTCTGCCCTAAGGGGTCACTGAGCGGAAATTATCTGGGCACGATGGGCAGGGAGGACCCACAACCAAGGGAGCCCTAGTCCTTTAGCTCTGCAGCACATTGCACTGCAACCCCTAGGACCCTGAACACCGCAGTGATTAAGGGGTTAATCTGGTTGGGAATGTGCGCGCTCCCTACAATGAATTCAATCTGATTTTAGGGATGGGACATGGGAGGTATAAGAGGGGACTGCCGCCAGATCCCCCCCAAAACACATGCAGTGCTGGAGAATGGATCTCCTTCCCGGCAGACAGTTTATTACATACGTCCAACGTTGGGTTGAAGCCTCACTTATCTCATTCCCCCCGGCCTGTTACATCCACCCCCCGGCCTGTTACATCCACCCCCCACTATGAGATCTGTCCGATCATTTCCCCCACTGGAGATTGCCGTGTGCTGACGCTCGGATGCAGCTCGGAGTTTGATTAGCATTGAAAAGGAACTTCTCGTTCTCCCTTTCATTTCGTGCCTGAGTCTCATCTCTCATTCATGCAAGCAGATCCCTTCCTCCTTTTCTGTTTCCTCCCCCTCCTCTCCCTCTCTCTTCACTCTATCCCCACCTCTCTCTTTTTCCTCCTCTCTCTGTTTCTTCTCTCTCGCGCTCTTTCCTCTCTCTTTATCTCTCTCCCTTTATCTCTATGTCTCTCTGATCTCTCCCTTTATCTCTCTCTCTCTGATCTCTCTCCTCTCTCTTTATCTCTCTCCCTCTCTGTTTCTTCTCTCTCTTTCCTCTCTCCCCCTTTATCTCTCTCTCTCTCTCTCTCTCTCTCTCTCTGACCTCTCTCTCTCTTCTCACTTTCTCTCACTGATCTCTCTATCTCCCTCTTTTCCTCTTCTCTCTCTGATCTCTCTCCTCTTCTCTCTCTCACTTTCTCTCCCTCTCTCCCTCCCTTAACTCTCTGTTTCAGGTGCAGGATTCACACCTATATCCTGCTCTGAACCTGCCACACTCTCTTACTCTCAGCTCATGTCCCTGCAGGAGGCAGACTCCCTGCTGGAGATGTCTTGCTGCAGGACAGTGACAGCACCCGAAATGAATTATTATTATTATCGTCTTTTGTTTGTATGGTACCGACATATTCCGCAGTGTGGTACAACACGGAGGTAAAGACAAGAATAAAATACATTGAATTTAAAACATAATGAAACAATAGGAAATGCGGTCCCTGCTACAAGAAGTGTACACTCCCCAAATATATCCATGTAAGTGTTTTACTGATGCAGAGAAGCTTATTGTGAATATATATAAAGCTCAACCCCATTATAGCGCGATCTGCTACAACGCGGATCCGCTTATAACGCGCTCTGAGCGTGGCTCTCGATTTAAAAACGTCTCCATTTTTTTTTAGCAAAATGGCCGCTGCGCGAGGACACCCGGCATCTGCAGCTCTCTCCTATCCCTGCTTCATCAGGCTGCTGTGCGGCGCACATCTCCAAGGTTTTTTTTCCCCATACCATGCAGGAATCGAACCTATGACCCTTCATACACTGGTAGCGTGCACGCGTGTGTGTTATAAATGGGAGATCTACACATGTGGATGCAGCCTGATGAAGCAGGGAGAGAGGAGAGAGATGCAGATGCCGGGTAAATTCTCACACAGTGGCCATTTTATGATCCCGGTTATAACGCGGTCTCATTATGTGGACCGTGAGCACCACGTTATAACGGGGTTCAGCTGTGTATATATATATAATATAATTATCACCTCTTTGCTGACGACACACAAATATACTTTCAACCCCTGACCTTACATCTGCTGTACAAATCAAAGTTTCTGAATGTCTCTTTGCTATATCATCCTGGATGGCCCTCCGCCGCCTTAAACTCAACATGGCTAAAACAGAGCTCCTCATACTTCCTCCCAAACCTGGCCCTACTACCTCCTTCCACATTACTGTTGGAACTACCATCATTCACCCAGTAGCCCTAGCACGTTGCCTAGGGGTCACACTCGACTCCTCTCTCCTTTCGCCCTTCACATTCAAAATATTTCTAAAACCTGTCGCTTTTTCCTACGCAATATAACAAAGATACACCCTTTCCTCTGTTGCTCGACTGCTAAAACTCTGACTCAGGCCCTCATTCTCTCCCGTCTTGATTACTGTAACCTCCTGCTGTCCGGCCTTCCTGCCTCTCACCTGTCTCCCTACAATTTATCCTAAACGCTGCTGCCAGAATCACTCTACTCTTTCCTAGATCTGTCTCAGCATCTCCCCTCATGAAATCCCTCTCCTGGCTTCCGATCAAATCCCGCATCTCACACTCCATTCTTCTCCTCACTTTTAAAGCTTTACACTCTTCTGCCCCTCCTTACATCTCTGCCCTAATTTCTTGTTATGCACCATCCAGACTCTTGCGTTCTTCTCAAGGATGTCTTCTTTCTACCCCCTTTGTATCCAAAGCCCTCTCCCGCCTTAAACCTTTTTCACTGACTGCCCCACACCTCTGGAATGCCCTTCCCCTCAGTACCCGACTAGCACCCTCTCTATCCACCTTTAAGACCCACCTTAAGACACACCTGCTTAACGAAGCATATGAATAGCACTGTGGATATTCTGAACACAGACGCACTTACCAGAACTCCCTCCTACTGTCTCTGTACGTTCTCCCTACCTACCAATTAGACTGTAAGCTCCTCGGGGCAAGGACTCCTTTTCCTTAATGTTACTTCTATGTCTGATGCACTTATTCCCATGACCTGTTATTTATATTATCTGTTATTTATTTGATTACCCCATGTATTACTACTGTGAAGCGCTATGTACATTAATGGCGCTATATCAATAAAGACATACAATACAATACACATATATATAAATATATATATATATATATATATATATATATATATACATACATACATACACACACACACACACACACACACACACACACACACACAATGACATTTTAAGTTATGGTGGGTGAAAAAGGCAACAAGAAACCTCCGCCATTTTTGTGCTCCGCAGAAGGGAATCAGGTGCCAGCGGTGTGGGATGACCCAGAGCAGAGTCTAATGCAAATACTACAGGGGGTGCTGAGAGTATCCCAGTCATGATGGGTAACAATACTAAGGGCAAAGTTCAAGCATGCACACACCTCTTATGGTGTGCTTGACCTTTGGTCCTAGTGTCCATCCTAACTATACATTAGTACAGCATCCCCTCCACTTGCTACCCTCTTCCCCCCGCTAGGAAATATTTATTCCCCAAACCCCTAATTAATAAATCTTATCGCTGACTCATCAGACTATCGCTAACAAACCTGTGTGGCCGATCCCAGGCAGTATAGTGTCCTGAGCTCGTGGGGGGAACACACGCTTAATAATCCCCCAAACTGCCCCTCAGTGTGTGCAGGCAGCATGGGGGGTTATGTCTGTCACTCACTGTGGGAGCTTCCAAAGTCATGCCCCACAATGCCTTGCTGCTGCGGATGCAATGCATTGTGGGGAGTGACTTTGAAAGGTCCTGCTGTATGTGGCAGTGATACCCCCCACGCTAAGGTGCAGTTTGGGGCCTTACTAAGTGCGCTGCCCCCACACGGGCTCAGGACCCCGCTATACTGCCTGGGATCCAGCATTGCAGATTTTTGGGGGGATAACACCTTGAAGACATCTCACAAACTCCTATGGGCAGTGGCAGATTTCACCTTTTGCTGCCCATAAGATCACACTGGCAGCGTGCCATGACAACGCGACACTGGAATAGCTGGGAGAAGTGTGTGCACAGGTCTCAACACACACACACTCAAAAACTACCGCCCCCCCAGCCTTGCGGGAAAACCGCCTCCGCCTGTGGATTCCCGAAACCCCTTTTGGGAATCACTGGATTATTCGTAGAGTAGCTGCATTCTGCAGCGTGGCCACAAGGTGTCACAATAACTCCGACCACATACAAACAAGAATCTGTTTAACTCGGCAGACCAAGCAATATCCTACGTGCGTCTTTTTAATAAATGAGTTCTGTACTATGAGAAAATACTTGTAGCACTTTTTATTTATTTGTTAAAACCCACTGTGAATTACATTTTGAATGTATTATAATGTAACAAGCATTTTTTGTTTCTTTAGCAACCATTTACAAAGTCACACCCCCTTCCTCTTCTGAAACAGGCTCTGGCACACCCCTTTTTGAGCCCTGCCCTCTCTCTAGCAGTGCACCAATTGTATCTAGTGACTGCTTGCTCACATGATTTTCCCCACAGAACTTTGCATCTGTGTCTGCACTGACAGCCATTTAGCGAACCCCCAAGCCGAATCTTCGCCGATCGAACACAGGAGAATGGATCGATCGTCAGCGTAGCTAATTACTTATCACTGTGTGGATTGTATTGATGCATATATTAAAGGGGATTTTTAATTTTTTTAAGCGGCAGCTTGTACGGCTGCTGTAAAGAAGCCGTACAGCACATTTCTCCAGCTGACCGGACACTGTCACTGATTTCTCTGAGTCTCACTGATCCAGAATCAGCTGGTTTTTAGAAGCAGAATCACACAGACCAGTGGAGTTTCACTGCTAAAAATCAGCACTTTTCCATCAGTTTATGTTGACTCCATATGTCACTGATTTGGGCGTTTGGACGGTGACGGAGCCTTGTTAGGACACAGCCCTCGCTCGCTAACGTGCTGCATTCCCGCAGGCTCGGGCCGGCTGAGACTCGCTGTCCTTTCGGAGGACAGACTCCAGATGAAATGGAAGGAAGCAGAGGGACTGACCAGCGGGTACAAAGTGCTGGTGAAGCCCATGGCAGGTGGGGGATGAAGACGAGGAGAGGGGAGGGTGGGTCCACTCCACTCACAGAGCACTCACCAACATGTCCCCTCTCTGATCTCAGGGGACCCCGAGCAGGAGGTGATGCTGAAAACCAAAACCCCCAAAGTGACGGTGGGTGGTCTGGACCCCGGGAAGGAATATATCCTGCAGATTCATGTCATCCAGGGGACGCAGGACACCCTGATAGCCAAGAAGAGGTTCATCAGTGAGTAGAAGAGAAGTTAGAGAGGGCAGCCAGGGGTGAGGTACCACCACGTGGGGGATACACGGGGGTGTACATCCCAAATCTACAGGGGTCAGTGGTCAATGGAAGGTGCACAGAAATGGCACAAAGCAACCACAACCACAGCTGCAGGCTCACAGACAGATTAATAGACTGCAAGCTCTTCAGGGCAGGGACTCCTACCTTCAAATAATTACTTTACAAGGAATGCATCATTTAATATCACATGTATATACAAATACAGAACACATCTTTGTATAGGAAGTGTTACTCATTACCTGCGCTCCTGTAAGTTTAACTAGATCCTCTTCATCTAGTTATTCCCTCCAAAAGGATTCGTTGTATGTGGTTCCTTCCTCACCCCTCTAGCCCCTCAAGGCCTCTTCTACCCCCACCTCCTGCCCAAGCTCTCCCCTTGCCCGCTGACCTTATCTCTGGCTCTCTGCAGTTGAGGATTTGAAGGCTCTGGTCAGAAACAGCAGGAAGAAGCCAGAAGAGGGAACGCCAGTGCCCAGGATCAGCGGGACGCTGCATCCTCACCCTCTGCGGGCACAGGTCTGCATGGCACTGGCACTGCCAGGGAAGAGGGTAACTGGGCTCCCTATGTGCACTGTGATTTCATGTTAGGACTGTAGAGGCCCCCCTGTCTCTCACCTGCAGAACCCTTTACACTGGCGTAAACCCTACTTTACCCAAGTGGCCTGCAACACATTGCTTTATAACCATAAACATCTAGTTTTATTCCTTGTATTTTAGTGCCGGAGAGGGTAGCAGAGAATGAACCGCTGGGGGTCCCGGACACAGCGTCCCAGGGGTCTGATGGAAAGAGGATGACCCCCCCAACCACAGCCCTGACACCCAAACCCACTCAGAGAAGCCCCCTCAAGGCAGAGAAGGAGGTGTCCGCTACCCCCAAGACCTCAAAGAAGGGTAATGTTTCATAGGTGTATGTGGTATGTTTGTGCATATCTATCTATCTATCTATCTATCTATCTATCTATCTATCTATCTATCTATCGTATCTGTCTCTCTGTCTCTCTGACTGTCGCTATCTTTCTTTCCTCTCTCAATGTATCGGTCTATCTATCTGTTTCTCTTTCATTCTGTATTCTTTGAATCCGAGTTATTTGTCCCTGTAGTAGAGTCTCCTCCCCAGTATCTCGCTGTCCTCCCTGTGTCCCCAGGCCTGGCGTATCAGTGTGACACGGTGTCAGAGTGGGACATTGTGCTGCTTGTGGACAGCTCCTGGAGCGTGGGACGGGCCAACTTCCGGCTTGTCAAAAACTTCCTTGGAGGGATACTCAGCCCACTTAATATCTCGCGGGACAGGATCCGGATAGGTACCCCACACTTCCTCCCGGAATAATGACAGAGATAGGGGACGGTCTCAGTGACGTAGGGACAGGGATAGTGCTGCGATGGGACACTTTAGTTAAACCACTTCAATGTCAGACAGGACAGTTATGCAATAACAAAGAACTTGCAGAGCAGTTTATACTGTGTGTATATATATATATCTATCTATATATATATCTATATCTATAAGTCTCAAATAATGTTTGTGTGTGTATGTCTTCCCCCTGTGTGATTGGCCCTGTGTTCCCCCTGTGTCATTGGCCACGGCGCAACACCCCTCACCCCCCCCCCCCCCTCACCCCACCCCTCACATTGCAAGGACCATCTAACTTGCAGTTGGAACCTAAGGAGAACAACTTGGCGAACCCACACTCCTCACCCCCCCACTCACACCTCCGCCGCTTCTCGGCGCAGGCCTCAGCTCTCCCCCACCACCAACCCCCCACCCTCCGGTCACGCCACTACCGCGCAGGCCTCACCTCTCCCCCACCACCAACCCCCCTCCCTCCGGTCACTCCACTCCCACCCGCCGCTCCTCGGCGCCGTCCTCACCTCGCCCCCACCAACCCCCCTCCCTCCGGTCACTCCGCTCCTCGGCGCTGTCCTCACCTCTCCCCCACCAACCCCCCTCCCTCCGGTCACTCCGCTCCTCGGCGCTGTCCTCACCTCTCCCCCACCAACCCCCCTCCCTCCGGTCACTCCGCTCCTCGGCGCCGTCCTCACCTTGCCCCCACCAACCACCCTCCCTCCGGTCACTCCGCTCCTCGGCGCCGTCCTCACCTCGCCCCCACCGGTCACTCCACTAACAGACGCTGCAGCCACCACTCCAAGGCGACGCCTCACACTACATCAGCGCCACTACCCGGTAAGAACAGTCATCTAACTACGCTACAATGACGTTTCACGACCTACTACACAAACAACTTGTGTGTGTGGGGGGGGGGAAATGTGTGTGTGTGTGGGGGGGGGGAAATGTGTGTGTGTGTGTGGGGGGGGAAATGTGTGTGTGTGGGGGAAATGTGTGTGTGTGTGGGGGGGAAATGTGTGTGTGTGTGGGGGGGGAAATGTGTGTGTGTGTGTGTGGGGGAAATGTGTGTGTGTGTGGGGGGGAAATGTGGTGTGTGTGTGGGGGGGGGGAAATGTGTGTGTGTGTGTGGGGGGGGAAATGTGTGTGTGTGTGGGGGGGAAATGTGTGTGTGGGGGGGGGGGGAAATGTATGTGTGTGGGGGGACGGACAGTGTGTGTGTGGGGGGGACAGTGTGTGTGTGTGGGGGGACAGTGTGTGTGTGTGGGGGGACAGTGTGTGTGTGTGGGGGGACAGTGTGTGTGTGTGTGGGGGGGAAATGTGTGTGTGTGGGGGGGAAATGTGTGTGTGTGGGGGGGGAAATGTGTGTGTGTGGGGGGGAAAATGTGTGTGTGTGTGTGTGTGTGTGTGTGTGGGGGGGGGGGAAATGTGTGTGTGTGTGTGTGGGGGGGGGGAAATGTGTGTGTGGGGGGGGACAGTGTGTGTGTGTGGGGGGAAATGTGTGTGTGTGGGGGGGAATGTGTGTGTGTGGGGGGGAAATGTGTGTGTGTGTGTGGGGGGGAAATGTGTGTGTGTGGGGGGGAAATGTGTGTGTGGGGGGGAAATGTGTGAGTGTGGGGGGGGGAAATGTGTGTGTGGGGGGGGGAAATGTGTGTGTGGGGGGGGGAATGTGTGTGTGGGGGGGACAGGGGGTGTGTGTGTGTGTGTGGGCGGGGGGGACAGTGTGTGTTGGGGGGGGGGGACACAGTGTGTGTGTTTGTGTGGGGGGGGGACAGTGTGTGTTTGTGTGGGGGGGGGCAGTGTGTGTGTGTGGGGGGACAGGACAGTGTGTGTGGGGGACCCTCTGTGTGTGTGTAGAACACTGTAGGGGGGGGGGGGGGGGGGAGCTGCGCAGGGGGGTGGGGGAACACAAACAGAGGGGGGAGCGGAGAAACACATGGCGGGAGTGGAGAGAGAGGGGGGAGCGGGAAATTGTACTCCCGGGCAACGCCGGGTCTCTCAGCTAGTATATATATATACTAGCTGATATACCCGGCGTTGCCCGGGCGTGGAAGGGCAGGGGGCATGGAGTGGAAGGGCGGGGGGGGAGTGGAAGGGCGGGGGGGGGGGTTGTGGAAGGGCAGGGAGGGGCGGGGGGGCCAAAGGGCAGGGAGGGGTGGGGGGGGGCAAAGGGCAGGGAGGGAAGGAGGGCAAAGGGGAGGAGGGAGGGCAAAGGGCAGGGAGGGGAAGGAGGGCAAAGGGCAGTGAGGGAGGGCAAAGCTGGCAAAGGGCAAAGGGGCAAAGGGCAGGGAGGGCAAAGGGCAGGGAGGGCAGGGGGCAAAGGGCAGGGAGGGCAGGGGAGCAAAGGGCAGGGGGGCAAAGGGCAGGGAGAGCAGGGGGAGGGAGGGCAGGGGGGTGCAGGGGCCAAGGGCAGGGGGGGCATCAGGGAAGCGGTAAAGAACCCATTCCCCTGCGTTTCCTCACCTTGCACACGGCCGCGCTCCTCTTCCTCCGGGTACCGGCTGCCCTCCTCCTCCACCTCGGGCTCCTCAGCGGCGAGGCTGGGACGCTCCGGTGAGGAGGTGCTGTGCCTTGCACGGGAGAGCCGGAGAGAGCTGGAGGAGCGCTCTCGGGGATGGGGAGCTGGGGGAGCAGCCTATGTGAGGGGAGAGCCGCAGAGAGCATGCTGTGTGTGGGTGGGGGGAGTGGGGAGCGCGATCGCCGGGGAAGGTGAGAGCGCCGGGTGAGGGAGAGCGCCGGGGAAGGGAGCGGTTTGTGAGGGAGGAGAGCGCCGGGTGAGGGAGGAGAGCGCCGAGTGAGGGAGAGCGCCGGGGTGAGGGAGAGCGCCGGGGAAGGGAGCGGTGTGTGAGGGAAGAGAGCGCCGGGTGAGGGAGAGCACCGGGTGAGGGAGAGCACCGGGTGAGGGAGAGCAAAGGGGAAGGGAGTGGTGTGTGAGGGAAGAGAGCACCGGGTGAGGGAGAGCGCCGGGTGAGGGAGAGCGCCGGGTGAGGGAGAGCGCCGAGTGAGGGAGAGCGCCAGGTGAGGGAGAGCGCCGGGGAAGGGAGCGGTGTGTGAGGGAGGAGAGCGGTGTGTGAGGGAGGAGAGCGGTGTGTGAGGGAGGAGAGCGCCGGGTGAGGGAGGAGAGCGCCAGGTGAGGGAGGAGAGCGAGGGGGGGGAGGTGAGAAGCGTGGGGAGGGTGAGAGGCGTGAGGGTGAGGGCCGTGGGGAGGTGAGAGCTGGGGAGGTGAGAGCTGGGGAAGGGAGCGGCCTGTGGGAGGAGAGAGCATGAGATAGCGTGCTCTGGGGGGCCAATGAGAGCCGTGGGGGGCGGGACACAGGGGGGGGGGGCAGACACACCGGCCAATGAGAGCCGTGGGAGGGCGGGCGGACTGACGGACCAAGCAAATGGTCTACAGAGACTCACAAACAAGTTTTTCGATTATATATATATATATAATATGAAGAGAAATATATACTGTATCTATAATATGCAGAACAAAATCTAAATTGAAATGCACCTATTAAGCACGTGCACACACACACATATATATGTACTGTATATATGTGTCTGCATGACACACACACACACACACACACACACACACACACACACACACACACACACACACACACACACACACACACACACACACACACACACACACACACACACACACACACACACACACACACACACACACAATGTACCTGTGTGCCTCTGTCTGCCCTGTGCTGTATGAGCCTCTCCTCTTCCCCCTGTAGGTCTGTCCCAGTACAGCGGGGAGCCGCAGACAGACTGGGACCTCAACACGTTTTCTACGAAGGATGAAGTGTTAGAGGCTGTGAGGAGGCTGAAATATAAAGGAGGGAACACATTCACTGGTGTGTATGCTGTGCTCTCAAGTGCAGGGTGCTGTGTGTGTCCTGTGCTCTCAGGAGCAGGGTGCTGTGTGTGTGTCCTGTGCTCTCAGGAGCAGGGTGCTGTGTGTATCCTGCGCTCTCAGGAGCAGGGTGCTGTGTGTGTCCTGCGCTCTCAGGAGCAGGGTGCTGTGTGTGTCCTGTGCTCTCAGGAGCAGGGTGCTGTGTGTGTGTCCTGTGCTCTCAGGAGCAGGGTGCTGTGTGTATCCTGCGCTCTCAGGAGCAGGGTGCTGTGTGTTTCCTGTGCTCTCAGGAGCAGGGTGCTGTGAGTGTCCTGTGCTCTCAGGAGCAGGGTGCTGTGTGTGTCCTGTGCTCTCAGGAGCAGGGTGCTGTGTGTGTCCTCTGCTCTCAGGAGCAGGGTGCTGTGTGTATCCTGCGCCTCTCCGGAGCAGGGTGCTGTGTGTGTCCTGTGCTCTCAGGAGCAGGGCGCTGTGTGTGTGTCCTGTGCTCTCAGGAGCAGGGTGCTGTGAGTGCCCTGTGCTCTCAGGATCAGGGTGCTGTGGGTGTCCTGTGCTCTCAGGAGCAGGGTGCTGTGTGTGTCCTGCGCTCTCAGCAGCAGGGTGCTGTGGGTGTCCCGTATTCTCAGGAGCAGGGTGCTGTGGGTGTCCTGTGATCTCAGGAGCAGGGGGCTGTGTGTGTCCTGCGCTCTCAGCAGCAGGGTGCTGTGGGTGTCCCGTATTCTCAGGAGCAGGGTGCTGTGGGTGTCCTGTGCTCTCAGGAGCAGGGTGCTGTGTGTATGTCCTGTGCTCTCAGGAGCAGGGTGCTGTGTGTGTGTCCTGTGCTCTCAGGAGCAGGGTGCTGTGTGTGTCCTGTGTTCTCAGGAGCAGGGTGCTGTGTGTGTCCTGTGCTCTCAGGAGCAGGGTGCTGTGTGTGCTGTGCTCTCAGGAGCAGGGTGCTGTGTGTATCCTGTGTTCTCAGGAGCAGGGTGCTGTGTGTGTGTCCTGTGCTCTCAGGAGCAGGGTGCTGTGAGTGTCCTGCGCTCTCAGGAGCAGGGTGCTATGTGTATCCTGTGCTCTCAGGAGCAGGGTGCTGTGTGTATCCTGTGCTCTCAGGAGCAGGGTGCTGTGTGTGTGTCCTGTGCTCTCATGAGCAGGGTGCTGTGAGTGTCCTGTGCTCTCAGGAGCAGGGTGCTGTGTGTATCCTGTGCTCTCAGGAGCAGGGTGCTGTGGGTGTCCTGTGTTCTCAGGAGCAGGGTGCTGTGGGTGTCCTGTGCTCTCAGGAGCAGGGTGCTGTGAGTGTCCTGCACTCTCAGGAGCAGGGTGCTGTGAGTGTCCTGTGCTGTCAGCAGCAGGGTGCTGTGTGTGTGTCCTGTGCTCTCAGGAGCAGGGTGCTGTGTGTGTGTCCTGTGCTCCCTGGAGCAGGGTGCTGTGAGTGTCCTGTGCTCTCAGGAGCAGGGTGCTGTGTGTGTATCCTGTGCTCTCAGGAGCAGGGTGCTGTGAGTGTCCTGTGCTCTCAGGAGCAGGGTACTGTGTGTGTCCTGTGCTCTCAGGAGCAGGGTGCTGTGTGTGTATCCTGTGCTCTCAGGAGCAGGGTGCTGTGAGTGTCCTGTGCTCTCAGGAGCAGGGTACTGTGTGTGTCCTGCGCTCTCAGGAGCAGGGTGCTGTGTGTGTATCCTGTGCTCTCAGGAGCAGGGTGCTGTGTTTGTGTCCTGTGCTCTCAGGAGCAGGGTGCTGTGTGTCCTGTGCTCTCAGGAGCAGGGTGCTGTGTGTCCTGTGCTCTCAGGAGCAGGGTGCTGTGTGTGTCCTGTGCTCTCAGGAGCAGGGTGCTGTGTGTGTCCTGTGCTCTCAGGAGCAGGGTGCTGTGTGTGTCCTGTGTCTCAGGAGCAGGGTGCTGTGTGTGTCCTGTGCTCTCTGGAGCAGGGTGCTGTGTGTGTCCTGTGCCCATCTCCTATGTGAGGTCACTTTTCAGGCCTGGCTCTCACTCACGTGCTGGAAGAGAACCTCAGAGCAGCTTCCGGTGCCCGGGCTCAGGCTGGGAAAGTGCTGCTCCTTCTAACGGACGGAAAGTCACAGGACGAGGCCAACGCTGCAGCACAAACACTCAAAGAGGCCGGGATTTACATCTTCACTATCGGTAAGAAAGCATGGCCCTTGCTTATAAGAACAACCCTCTTACAAGGATACCTCAAAGCCCAATGAGCCTCTTCCTTTGAGAGTAACAAGAGTACCCCCCACCCTCCGGGCCGGTATCAAGGCTCCAGGTTGTACAGATTGTCCTTCTGGTGGTTCAGGGGTGAAGAACGTAGATGAGTTGGAGCTGAGACAGATGGCGTCGGAACCTG
>NC_134497.1:8715055-8828559 GCF_040206685.1 Ascaphus truei
CTGTTACATTACTTTCTCTCTGTGCCTCAAGCCCCCACACTGGAGCGTTGGGTCTGTGGGACAGGTGTCTATTGGGTTTGAACTGTGTGTGTGCACCAGTGGTGATTACATGAATACCTCTGACATGTGCTTTTACAAATGTGGCAGTTTTTTTTAACACATGTTTAATATTGAGGATTATTATTAAAAATGAATGAGGGTGTGACCTGTCATTGTCGGAGAGCCAAGAAAGGTAAGGGGAGGCAGTAGAGGGTTTTACCTGTGTAATATCATTGTTACACACACACACACACACTCCGAACCCTCCCACGTCGCCGTGTTTACCACGTTACTTTACAGACGTTGATAAGCCTTCGGTCACCCGGATATGATCCCTGGAACATGTCCCTGCCGTGGGAGGGTTACTGGTGGTTGAAGGTCCTGGATAGGTATAAAGTGGTTAGATTCTTTCTCAACCTCTAATGCAGTTAGACATATTTAACGACCGTGTGACCCGGGCTTCTTGATGGCTAAGATCTAGTTTGTTGATTTTTAGAATGATAGAAGTTCTGCTAATGCCACGTTCATTCTGTACTTTTTCTTTTTGTATTGCCATCCATTACTTTATTGATGATGTTGGCCACCTGCCTTATATTATTATGTTCACATGCAATGGACCTTTTAAAAAGTAAATAAAATGTCACTGCCATTAGTGCACTTTTGGTCCAAGGAGAGAGACTGTCCCTTTTGTGTGCTTTTTAAAAAGCATCACAAGGTCTCTTAATCTCCAGGTGACAGGTCTATTGTCCCTTGTTTCACCAAACCGGTACCTGCTCACCAGGAGTGGTTCCAGGCAGAGCATCCCTCTTACCCCTGTGCAGGTCCCCGGGGCTGTGCTCCGTTACATAATGAGACTTATTCATACTGTAACCGATGATCCTTTTTTGTTCAGTGTTTGTGGGTGGCACGGTTCTACATGGGCAGGGCAATAAGGCACTCGGGCTGTTGTGTTTCCTGCTGCAGGCTGCGGCTGCACGATGCCAAGCTGATTAAAGACCGGCGTTACCACCTGCGCACCTACCCAAACTGCTTTGTGGCCAAGGAGCTCGCCGATTGGCTGATGGAGCACAAGGAGGCTCCGGATAGAGAGACCGCTATTCGCGTCATGCAGAAACTCATGGACTATAACATCATCCATCACGGTGCGCCCTGCCCCTGCAGCTCTCTGCTGTAAAACGGGGGCCTGTGGGGGCACGCAATGAATGCTCTGTCCGTTTTCTTATGGGCAGGGGAAAAGTGGGGCGTCAATGGAGGCCGGGATGCTACCATTGTTTTCAGGGTTCTAGCTCAGTGTTTCCAAAACGGGGGGGGGGGGGGTGTAACACAGAGCAGATTCACTGCATCAATAACTAGATTTGTACATTGCAAGAAGTAAAGATCCTTCTGCT
The DNA here is from genome assembly GCF_040206685.1 of Ascaphus truei. Classification (NCBI taxonomy): domain Eukaryota; kingdom Metazoa; phylum Chordata; class Amphibia; order Anura; family Ascaphidae; genus Ascaphus; species Ascaphus truei. The sequence goes on from NC_134497.1 coordinate 8,716,483, forward strand.
GCCCGCCCCTCGCACCATGCCCACCCTTTGCGCTCTGCTGCTTGCCCCTCATGCTCTGCCCGCCACTCGCCCTGCCCACCCCTCGCGCTCTGCTGCTTGCCCTCCACTCGCTCTGTCCTGTCACCCCTCGCACTCTGCTGCTTGCCCCTCACGCCGTGCCCACCCCTCGCGCTCTGCTGCTTGCCCTCTGCCCTCCACTCGCTCTGTCCTGCCACCCCTCGCACTCTGCTGCTTGCCCCTCACGCCATGTCCACCCCTTGTGCTCTGCTGCTTGCCCATCGCAATCTGCCCTGCCTGGTAACTCGGTGATAAGAGCAGACCTGGAATAATGAGAGATCTCCTGGTAACCGGTGGGACAGGCGCTGTGACTTCAACCCCGGGTTAACCATTAACCTTCCCCTCTCCCCGCTAGAGTTTAGGAGCTGGCTGTGTGAAGCGCTCTAAGACAAGAAGGGGTTAATACAGCACTGCGGGGACCTTACATAGGAGATGGGGGGCAATGCTGATTTATCCCCAACACCTTCCTTGCCAGCTCTGCTCCTGCCCTCTTCTTTGTCATAATTCCCCCTGTCCCTTCTCCTTTCCTGTGTGCCCACACTCTGTGCCCCTACCCCCCCTCCATTCCCTGTGTCACGGCTCTCAGTGCCCCTCTGTCCCCAGTATCACGGTTACATGTAGCCCCGTCCCTGTGTGCCCTTGGTGTGACTGTCCCCTCTCCCCCCGCAGTGTGTGACGAGCACTCGGAGTATAAAGATGCCAAACTGCTGTATCGGTTTCGGAAGGACGATGGCACGTTCCCCCTGAACAAAGAGGTGAAAGTCTTCCTGAGAGGCCAGGGTTTGTACGAGACGTGAGTATCACCGAGAGGCCACAGGTACATATCCACACAGGCACCATATACACATGGGTACATATATACACACACACGGGTGTTATACACAAGGATACATAGGAAGGTAGTGATCAGGTGCCCCCCGTCACCGGCTGTGCCCCTCTCGCTATCAGGATGATGACGGGTAAGGAGGCCTCCATACTGAAGGTTCGGGAGCAGGGGTCTGAGCGGTACCACCGGACCTTTCCGGGCTGTGAGATGCTGGACTGGCTGGTGAAGGAGGGTGAGGTGCGGAGCAGGGAGGAGGCAGAGGAGCTGTGCCGGGCGCTGCTGGAGCATGGAGTCATACAGCAAGGTATTCTATAATCTCTCGGTGTGTATGCATTGGGCTGTGTCCACGCTGGCGCGTTGAGTTCAATGAATGTCAGTGTCCGGCGGCGCACGCTTGTGCCCGTACGCTCGCGGGCGCTAGGTGCTTGGCGAGACAGATGACATTGATTTCCAGGCTCTCTGAAGGGTCGCATGACATTCAGTAACCAATCGGCGCCAGTCACTGCTCGGCCGAGTGCTCATGCTTAGAGAGTTGGTGATGTCACTGCGCTGTTACCCTGTCATTTCCCCGCACACACACTACATTGTGACCCTGTTCCCGTGTGCAGTCTGTGCGCTCTGCCGCGACCTTGTCCCCACGTGCTCTGCCGTAACACTGTCCCTCCCCTTTGCACGCGCTGTGCAGTGACCCTGTTCCTCCCGTGCGCTCTGCACTATGCCCGCGCACTCTGTGCCGTGCCATGCTCCTGCCCGCGTGCTCTGCCGTGACCCTGTTCCTCCCCTGTCCCCACTCAGTGACCGGCCGGCATCACTTCTCCGACTCGGATCTGCTCTTCCAGTTCCGCATTAATTTCCGCCGCAGGAGGAGGCTGACGGAGCTGCTGAGCGAGAACCTGCTGCCCTCCCTGCACGAGTCCCCCGACTCCCCAGAAAGCCCCTTCTGCCTGCGCAAACTCAGTGCTGAGCTAACCAATGCCAGCTTCCTCTCCGGTGAGAACGGGTGGGATGATCTGTGGGTTGGGATCGCCAGCAGGGACTGGTTAATGAAGCGATGCTCTGCGGGTTTGTAGCACAGAGACCCTGTAGCACTGAGGTAATAACAGCTCATGGGCAGCAGGTGGCAGCATAGCCCAGCTGTAATATTCACTGAAATATTATTATAACTGGTAGCAGTGCAGACACCACAGGGAGGGAGGATAAACGTCACAGCTGTCTCTCCTGCGATAATAAATCGGCTTTTAAATAAAGAACGTGATGTAAGAAACGTCTCCCCTTTTCTCCTAGTCAACATCCAGCTCCAATCTAATAATGTCATGGTGTTTGCCATGTCTCCAGCATTAGTACAACTTTGTCAACATTATCAATCATGATGGGCAGAGAGAGATGATATTCGGTTCTCTCTCTGCGCCTCTCCTCTCTCTCCCTCTCTCTCGGCTCTTTTCCTGCCTCTCTCTCCTTTCAGTCCAGCCCAGCAAGGATCTTAAGGTTCTGTCTGCGGTTAGAAGGAGCAGCATCACCTCTCTGTCTGTGGGATCCGGTGCCAACTTCTTCTGCCCCCCTCCCTTGCTGACACTGCACCCCACAGCGGAATGCAACCCCCAGTCAGGTGAGGCTGTGCCAGGGCTCGCAAAGCATTCTGGGGGTTGTGGTCCTGTTACTCGTACTGGTCGAGTGATGAGGAGCTATTGTAGGACCACCTGGCAGGGAAGGGGTTAACTATAATGTTAAAGCCTTTGCTCCTAATTGAATCCCCCCCTCACTGTTTAATACAGATAAATGTAAGGTCATGGATTTGGGAAACTAACGAAACGGGCAAATTACAAATTACATGGGGATACATTTATGGGAATCCTTGACGGAGAAGGATTTATTAGTGCTTGTAGACAGCAGGTTTACCAATAGTGCTCAAAGTCAGGCAGTAGCTTCAAAGGCAAACCAGATCTCATCTTGCATTAAACGGGCAATGGATGGAAGGGAAGTCAACCTAATTATGCAACTTTTATAAAGCATTAGTAAGGCCACACCTTGAATATAGAGTACAATTTTGGGCACCACTCCTTAGAAAAGACATTCTGGAACTAAAGAGTGCAGAGAAGAGCCACCAAATTAATAAAGGGGATGGATAATCTAACTTATGAGGAGAGGCTAGATAAATTATATTTATTTACATTAGAAAAGAAGCGTCTAAGAGGGGATTTGATAACTATCTACTATATATTTCTGAAAGCGTCCTATGTGGCTATGTCTGTATGTGTCTCCCTGTGTCCCTCCCTGTGTCCCTAGCGGCAATCACATTGGACCTTTTGCCAGGCCAATGAGATTGCTCCCTTGGCCCGCCCGCCCCCGCACACCTCTCATTGGCCTGAGGCGGTGTGACGGGCCAAAGGTCACACACACACACACACACATACACACTTCCCCCCCACCCTCCCTCCCCCCCCCATCACGTGCACCGGCTCCCGGACGGAGGGGAAGCGCAGCCCTCCTGCCCCGGCCGCCAACTGCAGGTTCCTCCCCCATCGCTCTCAACCGGCTCCCGGAAACACGGAGGGTAAGCGCGGCACGGCCCTCCTACCCCAGCCGCCGGCGCTCCCTTAACTCCCCGGCGCTCCCTTAACTCCCCGGCGCTCCCTTAACTCCCTGGCGCTACGTTAACTCCCCGGCCGCTGGGGGGGCCAAGCAGCCTCCTCGGATGTGTGTGTGTGTGTGTGTACATTTTACTCCTGCTAACAATTTGTGCCTCACTTTCACCCCTACCCCTGCCCTTCCCCACCCCCCCCTACCCTTGCCCTTCACCCCCTCTACCCCTGCCCTTCACCCTGCCCCTGCCCTTCACCCTGCCCTTCACCCCCCCCGCCCTTCACCACCCCTACCCCTGCCCTTCACCCCCCTACCCCTGCCCTTCACCCCCCCTGCCCTTCACCCTGCCCCTGCCCTTCACCCTGCCCTTCACCCTGCCCCTGCCCTTCAACCTGCCCCTGCCCTTCAACCCCCCCACCCTTCACCCCCCCGCCCTTCACCACCCCTACCCCTGCCCTTCACCCCCCTACCCCTGCCCTTCACCCCCCCCACCCCTGCCCTTCACCACCCCCCCACCACCACCCCTGCCCTTCACCCCCCCCCCACCTCTGTCCTTCACCCCTGCCCGCACACAACCCGACAGCCACACGCACACACACCCTGACGCGCACACACACACACACTGACTGACTGACACTCACTGACTGACGCACGCACACGCACTGGCTGACGCGCACACGCACTGGCTGACGCGCACACGCACTGGCTGACGCGCACACGCACTGGCTGACGCGCACACGCACTGGCTGACGCGCACACGCACTGGCTGACGCGCACACGCACTGGCTGACGCGCACACGCACTGGCTGACGCGCACACGCACTGGCTGACGCGCACACGCACTGGCTGACGCGCACACGCACTGGCTGACGCGCACACGCACTGGCTGACGCGCACACGCACTGGCTGACGCGCACACGCACTGGCTGACGCGCACACGCACTGGCTGACGCGCACACGCACTGGCTGACGCGCACACGCACTGGCTGACGCGCACACGCACTGGCTGACGCGCACACGCACTGGCTGACGCGCACACGCACTGGCTGACGCGCACACGCACTGGCTGACGCGCACACGCACTGGCTGACGCGCACACGCACTGGCTGACGCGCACACGCACTGGCTGACGCGCACACGCACTGGCTGACGCGCACACGCACTGGCTGACGCGCACACGCACTGGCTGACGCGCACACGCACTGGCTGACGCGCACACGCACTGGCTGACGCGCACACGCACTGGCTGACGCGCACACGCACTGGCTGACGCGCACACGCACTGGCTGACGCGCACACGCACTGACTGACGCGCACACGCGCACTGACTGACGCGCACACGCGCACACTGACGCGCACACGCGCACACTGACGCTGACACGCGCACACTGACGCTGACACGCGCACACTGACGCTGACACGCGCACACTGACGCTGACACGCGCACACTGACGCTGACACGCGCACACTGACTGACACACGCACACTGACTGACACACGCACACTGACTGACACACGCACACTGACTGACACACGCACACTGACTGACACACGCACACTGACACACGCACACTGACTGACACACGCACACTGACTGACACACGCACACTGACTGACACACGCACACTGACTGACACACGCACACTGACTGACACACGCACACACTGATTGACACACGCACACTGACTGACACACGCACACACTGACTGACACACGCACACACTGACTGACACACGCACACACTGATTGACACACGCACACTGACTGACACACGCACACTGACTGACACACGCACACTGACTGACACACGCACACTGACTGACACACGCACACTGACTGACACACGCACACATTGACTGACACACGCACACATTGACTGACACACGCACACATTGACTGACACACGCACACATTGACTGACACACGCACACATTGACTGACACACGCACACACTGACTGACACACGCACACACTGACTGACACACGCACACACTGACTGACACACGCACACACTGACTGACACACGCACACACTGACTGACACGCGCACACTGACTGACACGCGCACACTGACTGACACGCGCACACTGACTGACACGCGCACACTGACTGACACACACGACTGACTGACATACACACACACACACTGACTGACACACACACACACACACTGACTGACACACACTGACTGACGCGCGCACACACATCCCCCCCCACACACACACTGACTGCCGCACGCACGCACACTGACTGAGGCGCACACACACTGACTGACGCGCACACACACTGAGGCGCACACACTGACTGAGGCACACACACGCACACACTGACTGTGTGTGTGTGTGCGTCAGTCTGTGTGTGTGTTTGTTTCTGCGTCACACTCACTGACGCGCGCACACACACAGTGACTGACTGACGCACACACAATGCATGAAGCTGTAAAGGGGGACAAACATAGCTGTAAAGGAGGGAGGGGGGGGACTGGATTGATGTGAATGGGGGACAAACAGAGAGGGGGGGAGGGGTGAGGAGAGAGAGAGAGGAGCGGGAACATTACATCCCGGGCAACGCCGGGTCTCTCAGCTAGTATACAAATATATTTCGAAACAATACAAGGAGCTTTCAAAATAATTCATCCCACGGGCAGTACAAAGGACTCGGGGCCATCCCTTAAGGTTGGAGGAAAAGATTCACCAGCAACAAAGGAAAGGGTTCTTTACAGTAAGGGCAGTTACAGTGTGGGAATCACCCATTGAGACTGTGTTGGCAGATAGAATAGATTTGTTCAAAAAATAGGTTGGGCTTCTTTTTAGAAAGGAAAGGTATACAGGGATATACCAAATAAGTAAACATGGGAAGGATGTTGATCCAGGGAGTAATCAGTTTGCCAATTCTTGGAGTCAGGAAAGAATTTATTTTCCCCCTTATGAGATATCATTGGATGATATGTCACTGGGGGTTTGTGTTTGCTTCCTCTGGATCAATATACTGTAAGCACGGATATAGGATAAAGTATCTGTCGTCTAAAATTTAGCATAGGTTGAACTTGATGCATGTCTTATCAACCTCATCTACTGTGTAAGTGTATCTGAAGGAGCAGAGAGAGGAGGACTGACCCCCCGACAATGGGCTTGTATAACAGAGTGGGACTGACTTTTTTCTGTACTCTTTCCCAGTGCTAACGAAGCCAGTAACGAATGAGGAGCTGCTGTCACCGGGAGCCCCCTACCTCAAAAAGGCTCTGACTGTGAGTGTGAGCGACGGGTGTGAGAGTAGGGAGTATCACACAGGGTTCCTGGGGGGAAGCAGTTATCAGGAAGAATCCAGGATGCAATTAGATACAGCGAAGATTGGAGATAGGTTGGGGTGCAGAGGCTGACGGGGAGTTTGGGGAGAGGGCGGGGGGTGCAGTCACTGGTGGGGAGTGGGGTGCAGACACGGGCAGGAATCCGGTGCTGTAGGATCAGTCCCAGTTAGTTTCTGGTCTCTCTCTCGCACAGATTGTTGGGGACGCTGTTGGTTGGGGGTTTGTGGTCCGCGGGGGACAACCCTGTCACATTCAGGCTGTAGATCCTGGGGGGCCGGCAGCTGCTGCTGGAATGAAGGTAAAGGGACCCGGTGCTGTGATGGTCTGACCCTGTGACACATTGACGCCTGCTTGGTGGGCCTTGTGCTGTGATGCCTGCTTGGTGGCCCTTGTGCTGTGATGCTTGCTTGGTGACCCCCTGTCCTGTGACTCTTGCTTGGTGACCCCCTGTCCTGTGACGCTTGTGCTGTGACCGCCTGCTTGGTGACCCCTGTGCACCATGACGGTAATAATTATTAAATGCTCTTTACGTAACTGGTATAAACCATTTTTGGACGTGCTTTTGCCTCTAATTGTAAGCTCTGCAGACCTGCTTGTAAAGCCCCCCAGTATAACCCAGCATGAACTCTCCCCCCCCCCCCCCCCCACAGGTGCGGCAGTTTGTGTATTCCGTTAATGGGGTCTTATCCCTCCACCTCGATTACCAAACCATCAGCAGCCTCATCATGACCGGGCCTCGGACCCTCGTCCTGGAGGTTATGGAGACCATCGAGGGGACCCCCTAACTCTCTCTCGGATAAAGCAATGCATGATCTTTTGTCCTCCCCCTGTGCCCTTAACCCCATCACAGGAGGGTTTAAGGGAGACTTGCCGTATCCAGGTCTCATTGTGTCTGGGTTAAAAATCCGAACCTGGCCTTTTTTGTTACATAGTAATCGGGGGGACTGTGCAAATAGTATCAACCAGTCCTGTTGGATAAACAGTATGTATATAGAATTACTATAATAAGATTTCCACATTAAACCTCAGAAATGTATATTTCATACTCTGGTCTCACTCTGCTGCTTTATTTCATGTAATGATGTAAAAAGGCAACAAATCCTCAGGAATCCCTTTTTCGTTATGGTCAATTATGAAAAACTAATCTTATCCGGAATCCTTTGTTGGTTACAAAGAGAAACAAACCCCCCAGTGACATGGAAATCCTTTCTTAAACTCTTCCCTTAATTGGCTAAGTGTTCATTTTCATTAGTCTGCATTGTGTTATCTGGAGCTCTGTGTGCATCGCGGTGTAAATACATTGTCCATGTAATAAAGTCCTTTTTTATTGTGGATAATGGCTCTGAAGATGATGTTGATGATGTTGTGTTCTAGAACACCTTGTATTGTTGTGTTCTAGAACACTTTGTATTGTTGTTGTGTTCTAGAACATCTTGTATGAGTGTTTTTATAGTTTATTTGTAACGCGCCAACATATTGCGGGGGGGCGGGGGGGGCACAATGCTCTGATCCTGAGAGCTTACACTCTAGAGCAGGGGTGTGCAAAGTTGGGGTGGCGTGAGATTTCTCTGGGGGGGGCGCGGGCGGTTGCAGAGGCCCCACGCTCTTCCCCCCCCCCCCCCCCCCCCCCCAAGGCATTTAACTTAAATGCCGGAGGATCGCGTGCGGCCTCTGTAACTCACTTACCGAGATTCAGATGTGTGGTGGGACGCGTCGCTGCGGGGTCATGCCGTGATGTCACATGACCATGCGGCATCATTTGACGCTGGAAAACTAGGTAAGGGGGGAGCAAGCAGGGAGGGGCGCAGCTCCAATGATTTGTACACCCCTTCTCTAGAGCAGTGTTACCTTTTTATTTCGTTTTTATTTAAGAAACCCTATAATTATATTGAGAAATTCTGAGGAACCCCGCCCATAATGTGTCTGAGATCAGATGCATTGTAAGGAACCCCAACCCTCTCTAATAGCGCGTCTGAGATCAGATGAAAATTTAAAGTCTTCTGTATTTGGTACAAACTTCTAATGACACAAAAATTGCAGGGAACACTCTAGGGATGCCCTTGGAACACCTGTTGAAAACACTGACTTAGAGGGAATAAGCGCCAATGTTGAAACAAAAAGTAAAGTGACTGCTCATTTTGGGACGACGTATATTAGGATGGAGTATGGTCCAGTCAACCAGCTCATTTTAGTTTTGGGTGGGGAGGGAGAATGTTAGTGGGGGGGTTAGCCTGCAGATTGGTCCAGCCGCTCAGCTAGTCCCAGTAGGGTTGTTGGGGTGCGGGTGGCTGTCGGAGGTGTGCCAGACAGGCGTCCTTGAGATGGTAATGTTTTAAGGGAGGTTTTGAAAGTTGGGGGAAGAGTCCCATGATGGGTGTGGTAGGAAGTCCCAGAGACGAGGGCAGCACAGGAGAAGTTATGTAGGTGGGAGTTATTTCTACGTCATTGTGCAGGAATTGGTGGGAGCCTGGACACAAGTCCAATTGTTCGTTCACAATTTATTATTGTATTTTCACATGCTCTCCGTGTGAATATACAGAAGAGCGAGAATACAGGACCGCCATCCGAACAGCAGCCATTGAAGTGCCAAGAACCTGCAATGTAAAAACAACCAATTATTAAACAGAACCGCATCCCTCCAAACATTGCACATACGGGCTGCCCCTCTAACTCCAGGAAAACAGCAAAGGGTTAACCAATATCTCACTGCTCTCAATGGGATTTCTCTGCTAAATCTGATCCTGTTTACAGCCGAGCGACTTTAGTAAAGTCTCAATCATTAATGTATTATCATTTCTTTTTTTTAAAATATGGCAAAAACGTATTCCGTAGCGCAGTACAATGTGGGAGTATAATAACATCGTATGACGAGTCCATGTTAGGACAGATCGAGACAGGAAGTAGGTATCTGCCCCAAGGAGCTTGCAATCTAGAAGGATGGGAGTGGCGACACAAGGAATAGCGTGTTTCTCAGCGAGGGGTTGGCCATCACCCTCAGTACTGTGTTTTATGCGGTTAAAGGATGAGTGCTAGATAAGTCTCCTGGCGAGTGTGTAAATGTATATAAGTTAGGGGAGAGTCTGATTCTGTGGGGTAGATAACTCCAGAGTTGCGGGGCAGCACGGAAAGTCTTGGAGGTGGAAGTGAGGTGGAGAGATGTAGGCTGCATGTGGAAGAGTACTTGGACATCAGCTCAGAGATGTAGAGGAGCGGGGTTATGTATAGCCTTGTAGGGGTCTTTAGTGTGACTGTGTATGGTGAGAGTAGCCAGTATAGTGACTCATAATGGGCCATCGGAGGAGAAGCAGTAAGTGGGCCCGGCGGCTGCAGAGGGGAGCAGACTGGAAGCAGATTGCAGTAGTCCAGTCGGGATATAATGAGGGCGCGAGTAAGAATTTTGGTAGATTGTTCCATGAGGTAGGGACGTATTTGAGCCACAATGCTGTGGTGGAAACGACATGATTCAGAGAGGTACTGAATGTGGGGGACGCAGGAGAGGAAAGAGTCAAGAATGACACCTAGGCATCTATCTCGGGTTATCGGAATAAAGGCGCAGTACTATTACAAGTGATAAAGTCGGTATATGTATAGAGTTAGGAGGAGGGGAAATTGCGAGTTTAAGGTAGTGATGGGACATCCTTCAGGAGATAGAAAGTCAGTGACACGGCGTGGAGAGTTACATGTTGGGATCATCGGCATAGAGTTGATCATGAAAACCAAATGACTGCCCAGGTTGGGATTGATTCGGGTTGTTACTGAGCTACTTCCCTCAGCAGGAGCCGGACTAAGCACACGAGGCAGGTTTCTGTATCGTCAGAAAGCTCATTATTATGGATTGGGGGAAGTACCGCGGGTGGGATGGGGCCAGTCTCCGAAACGTTGCCCCCCTGGATCCTTTCTGTAAATACGTCTCACTTTGCATTTGATCAAACATCTGCCCTACAGTATATAGCTTTTGTGCCTCCGCATGAAATTATTTAGCAGCTGTCTTACAATACCACGTCCGGTGGTCAGCCACCATTGTGCTTATCGCATCTACGACATTAGTGGATAAGTAATGTGGCTCTGTCTCTCTCTTCTGATGTTGTAAACATTTTGTATACAATATTGACTGGCTTTGTAAATGTGCTATTTGCGTGGGTGATATGGACTGAGTAAAAATGATTCCTTTTTCTGTATTTCTTGGTTGATGCTGAACGGTAAATTTATTCTTAACTGAGGGCTGGATACCATCACAAAGTTACAAATGACTGTATTGGTTCACCAAGGGAAGAAGCCCTAGAACAGAGGTGGGGAACGTCAGGCCCGAGGGCCGTATAAGGCCCCCGAAATAATTTGGTCTGGCCCTGCTAAGGCAACTGCAATAACCGGGGTCATGCTAATTTTTAACAAAATGGCCGCCGCGCGCCCGATCGGGAGGAGGTGGTGTGAGGCGCCGGCAGCCCTACACGATCCCCAGCAGCCACTGTACTAGCCCCAGCAGCCACCGTACTTCCCCCCCGCACTTACCCCAGCAGCCGCCCTACACGATCCCCCCAGCAGCAGCAGCAGCAGCAGCAACTACCAGACGTAGGGGGGCCGGGTTATGTGTGCCTGCTGTGTGCCTGCCTGTGTCTGTATGCCTGCTGTGTGCCTGCTGTGTGGCCCGCGAACGATGTTATAAATATCCAAATGGCCCTTGGCAGACAAAAGGTTCCCCACCCCTGCCCTAGAACATAGCCCTGCGGTACCCCAACTGTGAGTGGGAGTGGAGAGTGCCCCAGGAACGGAAACTAAGATTTAAGGAGAGGCATTATCCCGGAGGCTAAGAGAATGGAGGGTGTGCAGAATGAGGGGTGATAGCAGCCGAAAGGTCCAGTAATGTGTGCTAGTAATGTTTGTGTCAGTAATGTCTGTGTCAGTAATGTGTGGCAGTAATGTGTGCCAGTAATGTGTGCCAGTAATGTGTGTCAGTAATGTCTGTGCCAGTAATGTGTGCCAGTAATGTGTGTCAGTAATGTCTGTGTCAGTAGTGTGTGCGTGTCAGTTAGTAATGTGTATCAATAGTATGCAGCATGTTAGTAGTGTTTGTCAGTAGTATGTCTGCGTGTTAGTATTGTGTGTCAGTTAGTAGTGTGTGTCAGTTAGTAGTGCATGTTAGTAGTGTGTGTCAGTAGTATGCTGCATGTTAGTAGTGTGTGTCAGTTAGTAGTGCAGGTTAGTAGTGTGTGTCAGTAGTGCAGGTTAGTAGTGTGTGTCAGTTAGTAGTGCAGGTTAGTAGTGTGTGTCAGTTAGTAGTGTGTGTCAGTTAGTAGTGCAGGTTAGTAGTGTGTGTCAGTTAGTAGTGCAGGTTAGTAGTGTGTGTCAGTTAGTAGTGTGTGTCAGTAGTATGCTGCATGTTAGTAGTGTGTGTCAGTTAGTAGTGCAGGTTAGTAGTGTGTGTCAGTAGTATGCTGCATGTTAGTAGTGTGTGTCAGTTAGTAGTGCAGGTTAGTAGTGTGTGTCAGTTAGTAGTGCAGGTTAGTAGTGTGTGTCAGTAGTATGCTGCATGTTAGTAGTGTGTCAGTAGTATGCTGCATGTTAGTAGTGTGTGTCAGTTAGTAGTGCGTGTCGGTAGCATGCGTGCATGTTAGTAGTGTGTGTCAGTTAGTAGTGCAGGTTAGTAGTGTGTGTCAGTTAGTAGTGCAGGTTAGTAGTGTGTGTCAGTTAGTAGTGCAGGTTAGTAGTGTGTGTCAGTTAGTAGTGTGTCAGTAGTATGCTGCATGTTAGTAGTGTGTGTCAGTTAGTAGTGCAGGTTAGTAGTGTGTCAGTTAGTAGTGCAGGTTAGTAGTGTGTGTCAGTTAGTAGTGCAGGTTAGTAGTGTGTGTCAGTTAGTAGTGTGTGTCAGTAGTATGCTGCATGTTAGTAGTGTGTGTCAGTTAGTAGTGCAGGTTAGTAGTGTGTGTCAGTTAGTAGTGCAGGTTAGTAGTGTGTGTCAGTTACTAGTGTGTGTCAGTAGTATGCTGCATGTTAGTAGTGTGTGTCAGTTAGTAGTGCGTGTCGGTAGCATGAGTGCATGTTAGTAATATGTATCAGTTAGTAGTGTGCGAGATGTAAAAAAGATGGGTATTTGGGGCTGGGCTTTGGGAGGGGAATCTCCTCTCATCCCCGTATCAGATCAGAGACAGAGATCCGGCTGTGCAGCCCCCCTCCTCACATCACATACAGGGTGTGGGACTACCCTCTGCAGTGTCTGTCCCCCCCCCCCTCCCCTCTCCGCCAGAGAGAAGAGGAATTATCTCAGGGCACTGGGTGAGCGCTCTCCGCAACACCTGCACCCACATACACTTTCTGCAACCTGGATGGGGTAAGAGGGGTAACACTGGGGTAAGAGGGGTAACACTGGGGTAAGAGGGGTAACACTGGGGTAAGAGGGGTTACAATGGGGAGGGTAAATAAGGGAGTGTTACAATTTGTCCCATCTGTTGCCAGAGGGGCCAGCAACGTGTTGCGGAGTAAGGAAGGGGTTAAATAGTTAATGGTCAGAGAGAGCCCAGTCCCTGAGACCCGCAGATTGAAGGGCTCATGCTCCCCATCCGATCCTGTGTGTAATGCAGCAGCAGCTAACGCGGCAGGCACACCTGAGACAGGTATGTGAGTGCTGGGGTGTGATGGAGAATAAGCAGCGTCCATGCTCTGTAGCGTACGGTGTGCATGTCCGCACAGGCACAGACCAGAGAGCCGTCTGGCCATCCCCTATATACCAACATACGGGAAGAGGATTCCTTCCTCCCCGAGATTATCATCGATATTCCAAGTATCTGAGACAGAGAGATAAAGCCATGGGTTACCTGTGGTTACGAGGAAAATAGTGTGTCTCACTTCAGAGACCAGTGCGTTATCCACAAGGCTGCTCCTCGCTTATTCCTGAAGGGGATGGAAATGTACCTGGTGAGACGCACCTTACTCCTGATAGCAAGGCCTCCAAACTCTTATTCACACTGGGGTCTAAGTGACTGTGTGTCAAGCTCCACATATATCCCGGGCATTGTGTTATGGGCGCACAGACGGTTATTGTGAATAAGTGTCTCTTAGCATCAGGATTTGTGTTCTTCTTGTACCCGTGGAGGATAGGAGGTTTCAGGATGTTATACTTTTATATACACACATTATATTCTCAGCACATTGGTCTCCTAAAATAAATAGTTAGAGCAGATAGATTGTAAACCTGCATTAAATGCAAACACATGGATCTATCACTATGGTGCAGATACACGGCGCTCGGCGACGTCCGGGCTCATAACGTCATGTTATCTAAATCAGTAACGGGCGCATCTATATCCCCTCAAGCACACATTAAACACGTGGAGAGACTGCTGTACACAAAAAGAAGCACACCTGGGATATATGCTAATGAGATATGCAAAGTATATCTGAATGACTTGTCAGCATATATCCTGATTCTCGGGTATGTCAGGTGTGCACCTTTATGTCGGGATATATATAGCACTCTAGTAAAATAGGAATCTTTCCTCTCCCCCACTCTCCAGGGTCCCGTATTTCAGGGTCTGGATGGAAGTTATAACCTAACTCACGTAGTGTTACATCCCCAAGTTATATCTACATCCCAGCGTTACATCCCCGCATTACATCCCCGCGTTACATCCCCGCGTTACATCCCCGCGTTATATCTACATCCCCGCGTTACATCCCCGCGTTATATCTACATCCCCGCGTTACATCCCCGCGTTACATCCCCGCGTTACATCCCCGCGTTACCTGTAACAGATGTCTGTGGATATGCGTTGTTACAGGGAACCCCTTTCAAGGGCTCATTACGGCTGTAAATAGCACTTAACACTGCGTTCGTTAGCTTTGAAGATACCCGTTAGCATTTAACGAAGATATTAACTTAAGTTAATGCGTTAATAAAGGAGCTTTGTGTATCTGGGCCTGTCTGTCAATCTATATTACTATGTCTATCTATCGGTAGCTATCGATATCACTACAGTATGTGCCTATCTTTAGCTGTCTCTATCTATCTATCTATCTATCTATCTATCTATCTATCTATCTATCTATCTATCTATCTATCTATCTATCTATCTATCTATCTATCTATCTATCCAGGTCCCCATGACAGCCATGAGTCTCCCTTTGCTTGTGTGTGCAGTGATACTGACCCAGATTACCAGCAGTGCCCAAACCCAAGGTAAGAGGCAGCAAGAAGCCAGTCTCCCCAGTGAGGCAGAGCTTATCCTGGTGAATGCATTTAATGCATGTAACTATATAACGATATAACTATGTAACGATAAAACTATGTAACGATGTAACGATGTAACGATGTAACTATATAACTATGTAACGATGTAACTATATAACTATGATGATCGGCCACATCTGGGGACCCCTTTTTTGAAGTTTAAAATTGACCAGTTTTGTACATATCTAATTCCCACTGATGCACTCATGTAACGAGACTCCTTTGCACCATTGTTCTCCCCCTAATTAGTTTCCTATGAACCCCCCGAGTCTGTTCCGCCGCCGGTAACACTAAGTGGAGGGTTAGGAAGCAGAGTTGGAACAGAGGGGGCTCTTATGTCCTATAGGAAGTCATTAATACCCCCCCCGGCGCTCTCTGCTATTTGTGGGACAGGAACCGGGACATCACACAGCTATTTTCTGCCACATTCTTGTTTCCACTGAATAGTGTCCCCAGTAACAGGGATACGTGCTGGGGATGGGGGAGATGGGGTGGGGTGAGGGGGGATACGTGCTGGGGATGGGGGAGATGGGGTGAGATACGTGCTGGGAGAGGGGGCTGAGGGGGGACACGTGCTGGGGGAGGGCGCAGAGGGGGGACACATGCTGGGGATAGGGGGGTGAGGGGGGACATGTGCTGGGGATGGGGGGGTGAGGGGGGACACGTGCTGGGGATGGGTGAGATGAGGGGGGACACGTGCTGGGGATGGGGGGACATTGCTGGGGAGGGGGGACATGTGCTGGGGATGGGGGGTGAGGGGGGACATGTGCTGGGGATGGGGGGGTGAGGGGGGACATGTGCTGGGGAGGGGGGACATGTGCTGGGGATGGGGGGGGGTAAGGGGAGACACGTGCTGGGGGGAGGGAGGGTGAGGGGGGACACATTCTGGGCAGGGGGTGTGTGAGGGGGGACACGTGCTGCGAGAGAGGAGGGGTGACACGTGCTGGGGGTGGCAGGGACACATGCTAGGGGAGTAGAGGGAGGTGAGGGGATACGTGCTGGGGGGAAGGGGGGGAGGAAGGACACGTGCTGGGGGGGATGGGGGAGGAGGGGGGACACGTGCTGGGGATGGGGGGGAGGAGGGACACGTGCTTGGGGGGATGGGGGAGGAGGGGGGACACGTGCTGGGATGGGGGGGATGAGGGATACGTGCTTGAGGGGATGGGGGAGGAGGGGGGACACGTGCTGGGGATGGGGGGGAGGAGGGACACGTGCTTGGGGGAATGGGGGAGGAGGGGGGACACGTGCTGGGGATGGGGGGGAGGAAGAACACGTGCTTGGGGGCATGGGGGAGGAGGGTGGACACGTGCTGGGGATGGGGGGGGCGGAGGGACACGTGCTTGGGGGATGGGGGAGGAGGGGAGACACGTGCTGGGGATGGGGGGCAGGAGGGACACGTGCTTGGGGGGATGGGGGAGGAGGGGGGACACGTGCTGGGGATGGGGGGAGGAGGGACACGTGCTTGGGGGGATGGGGAGGAGGGGGGACACGTGCTGGGGAAGGGGGGGAGGAGGGACACGTGCTTGGGGGGATGGGGGAGGAGGGGGGACACGTGCTGGGGGGGCAGAGGGGCTGTGAATCTCCTTGTTGTGGCTCTCTCCCTCTCACTGTCTCTGACCTCTGGGACACGCCAGTGTCTCCTGCTCACGGCCCAGCTGTGTTACAGCGTGTGCCCCTGTGTGCCCGCGCTGAATGGAGGCTCTGTCCTCTCGGGACAAGCGCTGCTTGTTCTCTAGGCGGGGGAACCTCTGCCCTAAGGGGTCACTGAGCGGAAATTATCTGGGCACGATGGGCAGGGAGGACCCACAACCAAGGGAGCCCTAGTCCTTTAGCTCTGCAGCACATTGCACTGCAACCCCTAGGACCCTGAACACCGCAGTGATTAAGGGGTTAATCTGGTTGGGAATGTGCGCGCTCCCTACAATGAATTCAATCTGATTTTAGGGATGGGACATGGGAGGTATAAGAGGGGACTGCCCCCAGATCCCCCCCAAAACACATGCAGTGCTGGAGAATGGATCTCCTTCCCGGCAGACAGTTTATTACATACGTCCAACGTTGGGTTGAAGCCTCACTTATCTCATTCCCCCCGGCCTGTTACATCCACCCCCCGGCCTGTTACATCCACCCCCCGGCCTGTTACATCCACCCCCACTATGAGATCTGTCCGATCATTTCCCCCACTGGAGATTGCCGTGTGCTGACGCTCGGATGCAGCTCGGAGTTTGATTAGCATTGAAAAGGAACTTCTCGTTCTCCCTTTCATTTCGTGCCTGAGTCTCATCTCTCATTCATGCAAGCAGATCCCTTCCTCCTTTTCTGTTTCCTCCCCCTCCTCTCCCTCTCTCTTCACTCTATCCCCACCTCTCTCTTTTTCCTCCTCTCTCTGTTTCTTCTCTCTCGCGCTCTTTCCTCTCTCTTTATCTCTCTCCATTTATCTCTCTCTCTCTGATCTCTCTCCTCTCTCTTTATCTCTCTCCCTCTCTGTTTCTTCTCTCTCTTTCCTCTCTCCCCCTTTATCTCTCTCTCTCTCTCTCTCTCTCTCTCTGACCTCTCTCTCTCTTCTCACTTTCTCTCACTGATCTCTCTATCTCCCTCTTTTCCTCTTCTCTCTCTGATCTCTCTCCTCTTCTCTCTCTCACTTTCTCTCCCTCTCTCCCTCCCTTAACTCTCTGTTTCAGGTGCAGGATTCACACCTATATCCTGCTCTGAACCTGCCACACTCTCAGCTCATGTCCCTGCAGGAGGCAGACTCCCTGCTGGAGATGTCTTGCTGCAGGACAGTGACAGCACCCGAAATGAATTATTATTATTATCGTCTTTTGTTTGTATGGTACCGACATATTCCGCAGTGTGGTACAACACGGAGGTAAAGACTAGAATAAAATACATTGAATTTAAAACATAATGAAACAATAGGAAATGAGGTCCCTGCTACAAGAAGTGTACACTCCCCAAATATATCCATGTAAGTGTTTTACTGATGCAGAGAAGCTTATTGTGAATATATATAAAGCTCAACCCCATTATAGCGCGATCTGCTACAACGCGGATCCGCTTATAACGCGCTCTGAGCGTGGCTCTCGATTTAAAAACGTCTCCATTTTTTTTAGCAAAATGGCCGCTGCGCGAGGACACCCGGCATCTGCAGCTCTCTCCTATCCCTGCTTCATCAGGCTGCTGTGCGGCGCACATCTCCAAGGTTTTTTTCCCCCATACCATGCAGGAATCGAACCTATGACCCTTCATACACTGGTAGCGCGCACGCGTGTGTGTTATAAATTGGAGATCTACACATGTGGATGCAGCCTGATGAAGCAGGGAGAGAGGAGAGAGATGCAGATGCCGGGTAAATTCTCACACAGTGGCCATTTTATGATCCCGGTTATAACGCGGTCTCATTATGTGGACCGTGAGCACCACGTTATAACGGGGTTCAGCTGTGTATATATATATATAATATAATTATCACCTCTTTGCTGACGACACACAAATATACTTTCAACCCCTGACCTTACATCTGCTGTACAAATCAAAGTTTCTGAATGTCTCTCTGCTATATCATCCTGGATGGCCCTCCGCCGCCTTAAACTCAACATGGCTAAAACAGAGCTCCTCATACTTCCTCCCAAACCTGGCCCTACTACCTCCTTCCACATTACTGTTGGAACTACCATCATTCACCCAGTAGCCCTAGCACGTTGCCTAGGGGTCACACTCGACTCCTCTCTCCTTTCGCCCTTCACATTCAAAATATTTCTAAAACCTGTCGCTTTTTCCTACGCAATATAACAAAGATACACCCTTTCCTCTGTTGCTCGACTGCTAAAACTCTGACTCAGGCCCTCATTCTCTCCCGTCTTGATTACTGTAACCTCCTGCTGTCCGGCCTTCCTGCCTCTCACCTGTCTCCCCTACAATTTATCCTAAACGCTGCTGCCAGAATCACTCTACTCTTTCCTAGATCTGTCTCAGCATCTCCCCTCATGAAATCCCTCTCCTGGCTTCCGATCAAATCCCGCATCTCACACTCCATTCTTCTCCTCACTTTTAAAGCTTTACACTCTTCTGCCCCTCCTTACATCTCTGCCCTAATTTCTTGTTATGCACCATCCAGACTCTTGCGTTCTTCTCAAGGATGTCTTCTTTCTACCCCCTTTGTATCCAAAGCCCTCTCCCGCCTTAAACCTTTTTCACTGACTGCCCCACACCTCTGGAATGCCCTTCCCCTCAGTACCCGACTAGCACCCTCTCTATCCACCTTTAAGACCCACCTTAAGACACACCTGCTTAACGAAGCATATGAATAGCCCTGTGGATATTCTGAACACAGACGCACTTACCAGAACTCCCTCCTACTGTCTCTGTACGTTCTCCCTACCTACCAATTAGACTGTAAGCTCCTCGGGGCAAGGACTCCTTTTCCTTAATGTTACTTCTATGTCTGATGCACTTATTCCCATGACCTGTTATTTATATTATCTGTTATTTATTTGATTACCCCATGTATTACTACTGTGAAGCGCTATGTACATTAATGGCGCTATATCAATAAAGACATACAATACAATACACATATATATAAATATATATATATATATATATATATATATATATATATACATACATACATACATACATACATACATACATACATACATACATACATACACACACACACACACACACACACACACAATGACATTTTAAGTTATGGTGGGTGAAAAAGGCAACAAGAAACCTCCGCCATTTTTGTGCTCCGCAGAAGGGAATCAGGTGCCAGCGGTGTGGGATGACCCAGAGCAGAGTCTAATGCAAATACTACAGGGGGTGCTGAGAGTATCCCAGTCATGATGGGTAACAATACTAAGGGCAAAGTTCAAGCATGCACACACCTCTTATGGTGTGCTTGACCTTTGGTCCTAGTGTCCATCCTAACTATACATTAGTACAGCATCCCCTCCACTTGCTACCCTCTTCCCCCCGCTAGGAAATATTTATTCCCCAAACCCCTAATTAATAAATCTTATCGCTGACTCATCAGACTATCGCTAACAAACCTGTGTGGCCGATCCCAGGCAGTATAGTGTCCTGAGCTCGTGGGGGGAACACACGCTTAATAATCCCCCAAACTGCCCCTCAGTGTGTGCAGGCAGCATGGGGGGTTATGTCTGTCACTCACTGTGGGAGCTTCCAAAGTCATGCCCCACAATGCCTTGCTGCTGCGGATGCAATGCATTGTGGGGAGTGACTTTGAAAGGTCCTGCTGTATGTGGCAGTGATACCCCCCACGCTAAGGTGCAGTTTGGGGCCTTACTAAGTGCGCTGCCCCCACACGGGCTCAGGACCCCGCTATACTGCCTGGGATCCAGCATTGCAGATTTTTGGGGGGATAACACCTTGAAGACATCTCACAAACTCCTATGGGCAGTGGCAGATTTCACCTTTTGCTGCCCATAAGATCACACTGGCAGCGTGCCATGACAACGCGACACTGGAATAGCTGGGAGAAGTGTGTGCACAGGTCTCAACACACACACACTCAAAAACTACCGCCCCCCCAGCCTTGCGGGAAAACCGCCTCCGCCTGTGGATTCCCGAAACCCCTTTTGGGAATCACTGGATTATTCGTAGAGTAGCTGCATTCTGCAGCGTGGCCACAAGGTGTCACAATAACTCCGACCACATACAAACAAGAATCTGTTTAACTCGGCAGACCAAGCAATATCCTACGTGCGTCTTTTTAATAAATGAGTTCTGTACTATGAGAAAATACTTGTAGCACTTTTTATTTATTTGTTAAAACCCACTGTGAATGACATTTTGAATGTATTATAATGTAACAAGCATTTTTTGTTTCTTTAGCAACCATTTACAAAGTCACACCCCCTTCCTCTTCTGAAACAGGCTCTGGCACACCCCTTTTTGAGCCCTGCCCTCTCTCTAGCAGTGCACCAATTGTATCTAGTGACTGCTTGCTCACATGATTTTCCCCACAGAACTTTGCATCTGTGTCTGCACTGACAGCCATTTAGCGAACCCCCAAGCCGAATCTTCGCCGATCGAACACAGGAGAATGGATCGATCGTCAGCGTAGCTAATTACTTATCACTGTGTGGATTGTATTGATGCATATATTAAAGGGGATTTTTAATTTTTTTAAGCGGCAGCTTGTACGGCTGCTGTAAAGAAGCCGTACAGCACATTTCTCCAGCTGACCGGACACTGTCACTGATTTCTCTGAGTCTCACTGATCCAGAATCAGCTGGTTTTTAGAAGCAGAATCACACAGACCAGTGGAGTTTCACTGCTAAAAATCAGCACTTTTCCATCAGTTTATGTTGACTCCATATGTCACTGATTTGGGCGTTTGGACGGTGACGGAGCCTTGTTAGGACACAGCCCTCGCTCGCTAACGTGCTGCATTCCCGCAGGCTCGGGCCGGCTGAGACTCGCTGTCCTTTCAGAGGACAGACTCCAGATGAAATGGAAGGAAGCAGAGGGACTGACCAGCGGGTACAAAGTGCTGGTGAAGCCCATGGCAGGTGGGGGATGAAGACGAGGAGAGGGGAGGGTGGGTCCACTCCACTCACAGAGCACTCACCAACATGTCCCCTCTCTGACCTCAGGGGACCCCGAGCAGGAGGTGATGCTGAAAACCAAAACCCCCAAAGTGACGGTGGGTGGTCTGGACCCCGGGAAGGAATATATCCTGCAGATTCATGTCATCCAGGGGACGCAGGACACCCTGATAGCCAAGAAGAGGTTCATCAGTGAGTAGAAAAGAAGTTAGAGAGGGCAGCCAGGGGTGAGGTACCACCACGTGGGGGATACACGGGGGTGTACATCCCAAATCTACAGGGGTCAGTGGTCAATGGAAGGTGCACAGAAATGGCACAAAGCAACCACAACCACAGCTGCAGGCTCACAGACAGATTAATAGACTGCAAGCTCTTCAGGGCAGGGACTCCTACCTTCAAATAATTACTTTACAAGGAATGCATCATTTAATATCACATGTATATACAAATACAGAACACATCTTTGTATAGGAAGTGTTACTCATTACCTGCGCTCCTGTAAGTTTAACTAGATCCTCTTCATCTAGTTATTCCCTCCAAAAGGATTCGTTGTATGTGGTTCCTTCCTCACCCCTCTAGCCCCTCAAGGCCTCTTCTACCCCCACCTCCTGCCCAAGCTCTCCCCTTGCCCGCTGACCTTATCTCTGGCTCTCTGCAGTTGAGGATTTGAAGGCTCTGGTCAGAAACAGCAGGAAGAAGCCAGAAGAGGGAACGCCAGTGCCCAGGATCAGCGGGACGCTGCCATCCTCACCCTCTGCGGGCACAGGTCTGCATGGCACTGGCACTGCCAGGGAAGAGGGTAACTGGGCTCCCTATGTGCACTGTGATTTCATGTTAGGACTGTAGAGGCCCCGCTGTCTCTCACCTGCAGAACCCTTTACACTGGCGTAACCCCTACTTTACCCAAGCGGCCTGCAACACATTGCTTTATAACCATAAACATCTAGTTTTATTCCTTGTATTTTAGTGCCGGAGAGGGTAGCAGAGAATGAACCGCTGGGGGTCCCGGACACAGCGTCCCAGGGGTCTGATGGAAAGAGGATGACCCCCCCAACCACAGCCCTGACACCCAAACCCACTCAGAGAAGCCCCCCCAAGGCAGAGAAGGAGGTGTCCGCTACCCCCAAGACCTCAAAGAAGGGTAATGTTTCATAGGTGTATGTGGTATGTTTGTGCATATCTATCTATCTATCTATCTATCTATCTATCTATCTATCTATCTATCTATCTATCTATCTATCTATCTATCTATCTATCTATCTATCGTATCTGTCTCTCTGTCTCTCTGACTGTCGCTATCTTTCTTTCCTCTCTCAATGTATCGGTCTATCTATCTGTTTCTCTTTCATTCTGTATTCTTTGAATCCGAGTTATTTGTCCCTGTAGTAGAGTCTCCTCCCCAGTATCTTGCTGTCCTCCCTGTGTACCCAGGCCTGGCGTATCAGTGTGACACGGTGTCAGAGTGGGACATTGTGCTGCTTGTGGACAGCTCCTGGAGCGTGGGACGGGCCAACTTCCGGCTTGTCAAAAACTTCCTTGGAGGGATACTCAGCCCACTTAATATCTCGCGGGACAGGATCCGGATAGGTACCCCACACTTCCTCCCGGAATAATGACAGAGATAGGGGACGGTCTCAGTGACGTAGGGACAGGGATAGTGCTGCGATGGGGACACTTTAGTTAAACCACTTCAATGTCAGACAGGACAGTTATGCAATAACAAAGAACTTGCAGAGCAGTTTATACTGTGTGTATATATATATATCTATCTATATATATCTATATCTATAAGTCTCAAATAATGTTTGTGTGTGTATGTCTTCCCCCTGTGTGATTGGCCCTGTGTTCCCCCTGTGTCATTGGCCCTGTGTTCCCCCTGTGTCATTGGCCACGGCGCAACACCCACCCCCCCCCCTCACCCCACCCCTCACATTGCAAGGACCATCTCACTTGCAGTTGGAACCTAAGGAGAACAACTTGGCGAACCCACACTCCTCACCCCCCACACACTTCCGCCTCTTCTCGGCGCAGGCCTCAGCTCTCCCCCACCACCAACCCCCCACCCTCCGGTCACGCCACTACCGCGCAGGCCTCACCTCTCCCCCACCACCAACCCCCCTCCCTCCGGTCACTCCACTCCCACCCGCCGCTCCTCGGCGCCGTCCTCACCTTGCCCCCACCAACCACCCTCCCTCCGGTCACTCCGCTCCTCGGCGCTGTCCTCACCTCTCCCCCACCAACCCCCCTCCCTCCGGTCACTCCGCTCCTCGGCGCTGTCCTCACCTCTCCCCCACCAACCCCCCTCCCTCCGGTCACTCCGCTCCTCGGCGCCGTCCTCACCTCTCCCCCACCAACCCCCCTCCCTCCGGTCACTCCGCTCCTCGGCGCCGTCCTCACCTCGCCCCCACCGGTCACTCCACTATCAGACGCTGCAGCCACCACTCCAAGGCGACGCCTCACACTACATCAGCGCCACTACCCGGTAAGAACAGTCATCTAACTACGCTGACATGACGTTTCACGACCTACTACACAAACAATTTGTGTGTGTGTGGGGGGGGAAATGTGTGTGTGTGTGTGGGGGGGGAAATGTGTGTGTGTGTGGGGGGGGGAAATGTGTGTGTGTGGGGGGGGGGAAATGTGTTTGAAATGAAATGAAAAATTGAAATGCACCTATTAAGCACGTGCACACACACATATATATGTACTGTATATATGTGTCTGCATGACACACACACACACACACACACACACACACACACACACACACACACACACACACACACACACACACACACACACACACACACACACACACACACACACACACACACACACACACACACAGACACACACACACACACACACACACACTATGTACCTGTGTGCCTCTGTCTGCCCTGTGCTGTATGAGCCTCTCCTCTTCCCCCTGTAGGTCTGTCCCAGTACAGTGGGGAGCCGCAGACAGACTGGGACCTCAACACGTTTTCTACGAAGGATGAAGTGTTAGAGGCTGTGAGGAGGCTGAAATATAAAGGAGGGAACACATTCACTGGTGTGTATGCTGTGCTCTCAGGAGCAGGGTGCTGTGTGTCCTGTGCTCTCAAGAGCAGGGTGCTGTGTGTGTCCTGTGCTCTCAGGAGCAGGGTGCTGTGTGTGTGTCCTGTGCTCTCATGAGCAGGGTGCTGTGAGTGTCCTGCGCTCTCAGGAGCAGGGTGCTGTGTGTGTGTCCTGTGCTCTCAGGAGCAGGGTGCTGTGTGTATCCTGCGCTCTCAGGAGCAGGGTGCTGTGTGTGTCCTGAGCTCTCAGGAGCAGGGTGCTGTGTGTGTCCTGTGCTCTCAGGAGCAGGGTGCTGTGTGTGTGTCCTGTGCTCTCAGGAGCAGGGTGCTGTGTGTATCCTGCGCTCTCAGGAGCAGGGTGCTGTGTGTTTCCTGTGCTCTCAGGAGCAGGGTGCTGTGAGTGTCCTGTGCTCTCAGGAGCAGGGTGCTGTGTGTATCCTGTGCTCTCAGGAGCAGGGTGCTGTGTGTTTCCTGTGCTCTCAGGAGCAGGGTGCTGTGTGTGTCCTGTGCTCTCAGGAGCAGGGTGCTGTGTGTGTCCTGTGTTCTCAGGAGCAGGGTGCTGTGTGTATCCTGCGCTCTCCGGAGCAGGGTGCTGTGTGTGTCCTGTGCTCTCAGGAGCAGGGCGCTGTGTGTGTGTCCTGTGCTCTCAGGAGCAGGGTGCTGTGAGTGCCCTGTGCTCTCAGGATCAGGGTGCTGTGGGTGTCCTGTGCTCTCAGGAGCAGGGTGCTGTGTGTGTCCTGCGCTCTCAGCAGCAGGGTGCTGTGGGTGTCCCGTATTCTCAGGAGCAGGGTGCTGTGGGTGTCCTGTGATCTCAGGAGCAGGGGGCTGTGTGTGTCCTGTGCTCTCAGGAGCAGGGTGCTGTGTGTATGTCCTGTGCTCTCAGGAGCAGGGTGCTGTGTGTGTGTCCTGTGCTCTCAGGAACAGGGTGCTGTGTGTGTCCTGTGTTCTCAGGAGCAGGGTGCTGTGTGTGTCCTGTGCTCTCAGGAGCAGGGTGCTGTGTGTGCTGTGCTCTCAGGAGCAGGGTGCTGTGTGTATCCTGTGTTCTCAGGAGCAGGGTGCTGTGTGTGTGTCCTGTGCTCTCAGGAGCAGGGTGCTGTGAGTGTCCTGCGCTCTCAGGAGCAGGGTGCTATGTGTATCCTGTGCTCTCAGGAGCAGGGTGCTGTGTGTATCCTGTGCTCTCAGGAGCAGGGTGCTGTGGGTGTCCTGTGCTCTCAGGAGCAGGTTGCTGTGTGTGTCCTGTGCTCTCAGGAGCAGGGTGCTGTGTGTGTGTCCTGTGCTCTCATGAGCAGGGTGCTGTGAGTGTCCTGTGCTCTCAGGAGCAGGGTGCTGTGTGTATCCTGTGCTCTCAGGAGCAGGGTGCTGTGGGTGTCCTGTGTTCTCAGGAGCAGGGTGCTGTGGGTGTCCTGTGCTCTCAGGAGCAGGGTGCTGTGAGTGTCCTGCGCTCTCAGGAGCAGGGTGCTGTGAGTGTCCTGTGCTGTCAGCAGCAGGGTGCTGTGTGTGTCCTGTGCTCTCAGGAGCAGGGTGCTGTGTGTGTGTCCTGTGCTCCCTGGAGCAGGGTGCTGTGAGTGTCCTGTGCTCTCAGGAGCAGGGTGCTGTGTGTGTATCCTGTGCTCTCAGGAGCAGGGTGCTGTGAGTGTCCTGTGCTCTCAGGAGCAGGGTGCTGTGGGTGTCCTGTGCTCTCAGGAGCAGGGTGCTGTGTGTGTATCCTGTGCTCTCAGGAGCAGGGTGCTGTGAGTGTCCTGTGCTCTCAGGAGCAGGGTGCTGTGTGTGTATCCTGTGCTCTCAGGAGCAGGGTGCTGTGAGTGTCCTGTGCTCTCAGGAGCAGGGTGCTGTGTGTGTATCCTGTGCTCTCAGGAGCAGGGTGCTGTGTTTGTGTCCTGTGCTCTCAGGAGCAGGGTGCTGTGAGTGTCCTGTGCTCTCAGGAGCAGGGTGCTGTGTGTGTCCTGTGCTCTCTGGAGCAGGGTGCTGTGAGTGTCCTGTGCTCTCATCAGCAGGGTGCTGTGTGTGTCCTGTGCTCTCAGGAGCAGGGTGCTGTGTGTGTCCTGTGCTCTCAGGAGCAGGGTGCTGTGTGTGTCCTGTGTTCTCAGGAGCAGGGTGCTGTGTGTGTCCTGTGCTCTCTGGAGCAGGGTGCTGTGTGTGTCCTGTGCCCATCTCCTATGTGAGGTCACTTTTCAGGCCTGGCTCTCACTCACGTGTTGGAAGAGAACCTCAGAGCAGCTTCCGGTGCCCGGGCTCAGGCTGGGAAAGTGCTGCTCCTTCTAACGGACGGAAAGTCACAGGACGAGGCCAACGCTGCAGCACAAACACTCAAAGAGGCCGGGATTTACATCTTCACTATCGGTAAGAAAGCATGGCCCTTGCTTATAAGAACAACCCTCTTACAAGGATACCTCAAAGCCCAATGAGCCTCTTCCTTTGAGAGTAACAAGAGTACCCCCAACCCTCCCGGGCCGGTATCAAGGCTCCAGGTTGTACAGATTGTCCTTCTGGTGGTTCAGGGGTGAAGAACGTAGATGAGTTGGAGCTGAGACAGATGGCGTCGGAACCTGTGGATCTGACGGTGCACACGGTACCGGACTTCCCGCTGCTCAGCTCGCTGGTAGCACGCGTCTCTCGGGCGCTGTGCATGAGGCTGAAGGAGAAGAGGAAGGAAGCAGAGATGGGTGAGACATTGCTCAGGACATTAGACTAAGGTCATTTTATTTATCCTCATTGCCTTTCTTTCTGCCCCCTTCTCTCTCCCCCCTTCTCTCTTCTCTCTCCTCTCTCCCTCTCTCTCTCCTTCACCCTCTCCCTCTCTCTCCTTCAATTCTCTCTCTCCTTGTCTCTCTTTCCCCTTCTCTCTCTCCCCCACCTTCTCTCTCTCCCCCCCTTCTCTCTCTCTCCCCCCCTTCTCTCTCTCCCCCCCCCCCATTCTCTCCCTCTCTCTCCCCCCTTCTCTCTTTCTCTCTCCCCCCTTCTCTCTCTCTCTCACTCCCCTTCTCTCTCTCTCCCCCCCTTCTCTCTCCCCCATTCTCTCTATCTCCCCCCCTTCTCTCTCTCCCTCCTCCTTCTCTCTCTCTCCCCCCTTCTCTCTCTCTCTCTCTCTCTCTCTCTCTCTCTCTCTCTCTCCCCCCTTCTCTCTCTCTCTCCCCCCCTTCTCTCTCTCCCCCCCTTCTCTCTCTCCCCCCCTTCTCTCTCTCCCCCCCTTCTCTCTCTCCCCCCCTTCTCTCTCCCCCCCCCTTCTCTCTCCCCCCCCTTCTCTCCCCAGGGCAGAGATTTCCTTTCCTATTGTCTTGCGCTTTTTGTATTATAATTCCTTGTATTTTATTGTCTTTGTTTAGTGTTGAGTACACTGTGGTTGCTATATAAAGATATATATATACATACATACATGTTACCAGAGCGGTAAGGCAGGCCTGATGTGTATCCTGTTAACCGCATGTATATCTTTATTTATAAGAGCACCCTGTCTTTCTTCCCTCTGCTAAGTGTCTGTCACCCTTCCAGAAGATGACATAATATGTTTCACTCCCAGGGGGTCCGATTGTAGCCCTGCTGGACACCAATGATCCTCACCCCAGCCCCACACACCTGGTGGTCTCGGATGTGACAGCAAAGAGCATGCGCCTCTCCTGGACCCCCCCACAGCAACACATCCGGCAATATCGCATTGTATACTACCCCTCGCGAGGAGGGACACCCCAGGAGGTATGAGACCAACCCACCCCAATCACACAGTACAATGACTTCTCGACCCCAGCCCCTCAATTTCCCCCCTGCTTCTCCACCACACATTATATATCTGCCCCAACACTTCTTGCCCCTCCTGTCTCACTTGTCTATCTGCCCTAGCACTCCTGCCCCTCCGGTCTCACAATGCTATCTGCCCCATTACTCCTGCCCTTCTGGACTTGCTCCTCTATCTGCCCCAGCACCCCTGCCCCTCCCGTCTCACTCCTCTATCTTCCCCAGCACCCCTACCCCTCCGGTCTCACTCCTCTATTTGCCCCAGCACCCCTGCCCCTCCTGTCTCACTCGTCTATCTTCCCCAGCACCCCTACCCCTCCGGTCTCACTCCTCTATCTGCCCCAGCACTCCTGCCCCTCCGGTCTCACTCCTCTATCTGCCCCAGCACCCCTGCCCCTCCCGTCTCACTCCTCTATCTTCCCCAGCACCCCTACCCCTCCGGTCTCACTCCTCTATCTGCCCCAGCACTCCTGCCCCTCCGGTCTCACTTCTCTACCTGCCCCAGCACCTCTACCCCTCCGGTCTCACTCCTCTATCTGCCCAGCACTCCTGCCCCTCCAGTCTCACTTCTCTATCTGCCCCAGCACCTCTACCCCTCCGGTCTCACTCCTCTATCTGCCCCAGCACTCCTGCCCCTCCGGTCTCACTCCTCTATCTGCCCCAGCACCCCTGCCCCTCCCGTCTCACTCCTCTATCTTCCCCAGCACCCCTACCCCTCCGGTCTCACTCCTCTATCTGCCCCAGCATTCCTGCCCCTCCGGTCTCACTTCTCTATCTGCCCAGCACTCTTGCACCTCTGGTCTCACTCCTCTATCTGCCCCAGCACCTCTACCCCTCCGGTCTCACTCCTCTATCTGCCCCAGCACTCCTGCCCCTCCAGTCTCACTCCTCTATCTGCCCCAGCACCACTGCCCCTCCGGTCTAACTCCTCTATCTGCCCTAGTACTCCTGCCCCTCCGGTCTCACTCCTCTATCTGCCCAAGCACTCTTGTCCCCCCGGTCTTGCTCCTCTGTCTGCCCAGCACTCTTGCCCTGGTCTTGCCCCTCTATTTGCAGGTGGTACTGGATGGCAGCCTCTCCTCTGCTCTCCTCCTGAACCTGACCTCACGCACAGAGTATCTGGTGTCCGTCTTCCCCATCTACGGAAGCTTTGTGGGCTCCGGGCTGCGTGGCATCACCTCCACACGTGAGTGTCTGTTCACTCTCTAGTCACTCACCCACGCTAGACACCGACCAACCAATGAGCCTGATTTCACTGCTCTGCAACGCGAACTAATGCTCTGCAATGCAGCATAAAGCTCTGCAACTTGGCCCAATGCTCTCGAATGCTGCAGCAGGAGGCTCTATAACTCGGCGCAATGCTCTGCAATGCAGCAGCCAGCTCTGTAACTCGGCGCAATGCTCTGCAATGCAGCAGCAGGCTCTGTAACTTGGTGCAATGCTCTGCAATGCAGCAGCAGGCTCTATAACTCGGCGCAATGCTCTGCAATGCAGCAGCAGGCTCTGTAACTCTGCGCAATGCTCTGCAATGCAGCAGCAGGCTCTGTAACTCTGCACAATGCTCTGCAATGCAGCAGCCAGCTCTATAACTCGACGCAATGCTCTGCAATGCAGCAGAAAGCTCTGTAACTTGGTGCAATGCTCTGCAATGCAGCAGAAAGCTCTGTAACTCGGCGCAATGCCCTGCAATGCAGCAGCAGGCTCTGTAACTCGGCGCAATGCTCTGGAATGCAGCAGCAGGCTCTATAACTCTGCGCAATGCTCTGCAATGCAGCAGCAGCAGGCTCTGTAACTCGGCGCAATGCCCTGCAATGCAGCAGCAGGCTCTGTAACTCGGCGCAATGCTCTGCAATGCAGCAGCAGGCTCTATAACTCTACGCAATGCTCTGCAATGCAGCAGCAGCAGGCTCTGTAACTTGGCGCAATGCTCTGCAATACAGCAGCAGGCTCTGTAACTCGGCGCAATGCTCTGGAATGCAGAACCATGGGGTTCACAGGCCACTGTGCCACCTTCCCAGGAGGGTGGCAGAGGTAAGGTGCCTTGTATCTTGTCTCCCCCAGTGCCGCTCTCTGCTCCCCGCGTCCTCTCCATGGATCATGTGACCGACACCTCTATCCATCTCCGCTGGCCGCCGGCCGAGGGAGCGTCGCAGTATCTGGTCCTATACTCGGCAGAATCTGACCGGGAGGAGGAGGTCACTGAGGTAAATCAGGGTCAGAAAGTGCCTTCTGTCAGTGTCACCGTGTCACCGGTCAGTGCTGGCCAGACTGTATCAACTACAGACCACGGGTCCTATCTGCCCCATGTCACCATGCAGTGGACCATACGTCTGTCTCTGTGAATTTGGGGGGGTTTGTTTTTCAGATGAAGGTGGGTGGCACAGATGTCCTGTTGTCTGACTTGTCACCAAGCACTCTGTATAGTGTCACTGTGTATGCTGTGTCTGGGGACGAAGCCAGTGACCCGGTGACTCAACAGCAGCTCACAGGTGAGTTCCATCTTCCAGGCGCTGTGGGAGTCATTGCTGCGGCAATAAGGCACACAGGATTGCTTTTGATCTGTTGCAGAACCTGCCAGGGCTTCCCAGGACCTGCGCTTCTCTGACATCACACACAGCAGTGTCACTGTGCACTGGGACGGGACATCACCCGATGGCAGCTCACGACATGTCACCTACGCAGCTCACGGGAGCAGCATGAGCAGTGGCAAGGTTTGTGTGCAGAACATCAGCTGTGTCACTCTGAGGTCCCCCTCACACCCTGCCCGGCCCTGAACATGTGCGACTGTCACAGCCGGAGATATTGTCAGCTTCGTGCAAACGACAGTGTGACACGGTAGACAATTCTTAGCACTTTGAGATGTAACAATAATACTGGGAATTTGTGACATCGAATCCTTAGGTTGATAGACCCAGAGGTGAAAGTGATGGTAGGGGTGAATATGGCTACTGCTAATACAGGTCAAGCCTGCCATTGCCCCTACTTGTTAATAATACAGTGTATTATGTTCGGTTATACATATATGTATATCTGTACTGTAAACCTGGTTCCAGCAACTCAGGGACCAGGGGTTAATGTGGTTGCAAGAGAAATGTTGCAAAATGATCTGTGACCTGTCCCTGTAACAGGTTATACGTTTCTCTTTTTAATGTTACGTTTCTATCCACCAATCAGGGACCTGGGCACGTAGACAGCACCTGGCCCTGAATGTTTCTAAGTGGTGGGTTAAGGGTATAAAAAGGTGGGGAGGGAGACCCCTTGCTAGCTGAAGCTCCAGTTCTGGGGGTGATTGCCAGCTGCACATACAGAGCTCCAGTGCTGGTCCCAGGGCTGAAAACCAGTCTCTGTAGGCACTGTGCAAGAAGAAGGAAGATAACAGGGGAAATCTCTGCAAGTGGATCCCTGCAACTAGGACTGCAGGGTATCCCCAGTTTTTCCCAGTTGTGAGTATGTGTTGTCTGTTTATTTGTACAGTTGTGGATACTGATTTCCAATAAATTAATTTGATAAACCCTTGTGTTTCTGTCTGGCGATATTGATCCCTGGTATTAGTTCTGGTCTCTCGTGATAGTGGCACGATGCATAATCTGATTCATCATGCTCCAGAGGTGACAGGCTTGGTGTCCCTAAACCAAATAGTTCAATGGGTACGATAACATTTTATCCTGAGCTCCAGTAAAGCTGGACGTGCAAGTCTGTGCCCCATCGCACTGCTCCTCTGAGCTGTTTATTTATTTATAAAATGTTTTACCAGGAAGTATTACATTGAGAATTGCCTCTTGTTTTCAAGTATGTCCTGGGCACAGAGTTATGGTTACAAATACATAGTTACATAAATGAACAGGGTATGCATTATAAACAAGACATTGCATGCACAGTTAGAGACAATATACTGTATATTATAGGAGTATGTACAGTAACAGTTACAGACCAGATTAAAATGTGAGACAGCTTTAGTTTTTAAAGAACTTAGACGACTGGTGGCGGCCGTGAGAGTCTCCGGTAGATTGTTCCAGTTTTGGGGTGCACGGTAAGAGAAGGAGGAGCGGCCGGATACTTTGCTGAACCGTGGGACTATGAACAGTCTTTTGGAGTCTGATCTTAGATGATAAGTGCTGCATGTGGTAGGGGTGAGGAGCTTGTTCAGATAGACGGGTAGCTGGCCCAGAAAGTATTTGAAGGCAAGACAGGAAAGGTGAACTTTGCGCCTAGACTCTAGTGATGACCAATCTAGTTCTTTGAGCATTTCTCAGTGATGTGTGTTGTAGTTGCATTGGAGAACAAAATGGCATATTGAGTTGTAGATGGTATCATGTTTGCCAAGGTGGGTTTGGAGTGCTGAGCCGTATACTATGTCCCAGAGGTGCTGGGTCTGAGGGAGGAACACATTAGTCCTGAAACGTTACCTTTATTAGCTCTGATGCTGTGAATACTTTATTGAAGATTTTTCAAACTCAAAACAAGTCTCCTGTGTGCTCCTTCTTCTCGTCTATTTTGTGCCTATGTTAGAATAGTCGATAATTGGCATTAGCATTTGCTGTGCGATACGCTTTCTGACCAGCAGACTTAGGGAGGATTTGTTCCTGAAAAGTACACCTAGTTTGGCATAGGTTTTGGATGTCAGGGTATCAATGTGCATCCCGAATGTTAAGAGGGAGTCAAATCATATGCCCAAGTATTTAAAACTAGTAACAGGGGCTAGACTGGTATTAGCGTTTGTTCTGATTTTGAGCTCAGTCATTGGAACCTTTAAAAATGTAGCTTTGGTCCCAAATACCACTGTTACAGTCTTGTCAGTGTTTAAAAACAGTTTGTTTTGGGAAATCCAATTTTCAAGTCTCAAAAAAGTCAGATTGAAGTGCGTGTTCAAGGTCGGAGACGCTAGGGCTGTGTGCATATAAGATTGTGTCATCTGCCTACATGTGTATTGAGGCTTCCTTACAAGCTGTAGGAAGATCATTGATGAACACTGAGAAGAGTAGGGGCCCCAGAACAGAGCCTTGTGGGACACCACAGGTGATATCCAGGGGGTTGGAGTTAGAGCCTGAGATGGACACATGTTGGGATCTTCCTGATAGGTAGGAATTAAACCAGTTTAAAGCATGCTTCCCTATTCCAGAGCTCTGGAGTTTGTTAAGCAGGATAGCATGATCAACAGTATCAAAAGCCTTTGCAAAATTTAGGAATATTGCACCAGTGAGTTGTCCCTGTTCCATTCCACACTGGATCTCGTTGCAAACTTTTAGCAGGGTAGTTACGGTGGAGTGTTTGGGACAAAAGCCAGATTGGAATTGGCTAGGGAAATTTGTCTTGGTATAGTAATTGCTTAATTGGGAGTGGACACATTTTTCCATGACTTTGGATAGAATTGGGAGAAGAGAGATGGGCCTGTAGCTTGAGACAGTGTTTTTGTCCCCACTTTTGAAGATTGGGACAACTCTGGCAGTTTTCCAGGTCTTAGGGATATGGCCTGCAGACAGAATAGCTCTAGACATGACAGTCTTCAGCTGGTTGGATACTTGTCACCTTTTTTGTGCCATGATATTACCTCACCTTGTGATATGTGCACCTACTATGTCTGTCCCCTGCAGGCAGAAGTCCCTGGGGACACGTCATCTGTGACTCTGAAACCACTGAGCTCCCAGACTCTGTATTCAGTCACTGTGAGCTCCATACACAGAGGACCAAAGGCAGACGCTCTTATGACTGGGAACATTACAACATGTAAGTGACCTGAAGGAAGAGCCACCTGGAGAGGGATATTAACATGTCGTGGCACTGTAGTCCTAGAGGTCCTGTAGTGATGAAGTGCTGTTGGCTGGCAGATCATGCCATTCTCCTCGCTCATGCTGAAGTTATTTAACTTTGAGAGTCTTTGCTGCCTTATGTTTCCGCGCAGGGAAATTCTCAGGCTTCAAACACGCCCGTCAGTTAGTGTTAATTACAGAGTCGCAGAATGTCACTTCTTAATGGCAGGTCCATTGGGTACAGCGGATAACAAGACTTGTCACCTAGCAAGGACACGGACATATGTGTTTGTTTGCGTGTGCTTATGTGGTTTGTGTGTGTGCTTATGTGGTGTGTGTGTGTATTTGTATGTGTGTGCTAATGTGGTGAGTGTTTGTGTTTATTTGTGTGTGCTTATGTGGTGTGTATTTGTGTTTATTTTGTGTGTCTGCTTATGCAGTGTGTTTGTGTTTATTTGTGTGTGTTTGTGTGTCTGCTTATGTGGTGTTTATTTGTGTTAATGTACTGTATGTGTCTGTGTGTGGTTATGTGATGTGTTGTTGTGTTTATTTGTGTGTGTGACTGTGTGTGCTTATGTGGTGTGTGTTTGTGTTTTTATGTGTACTTATGTGATGTTAATGTGTGAGTGCTTATGCAGTGTGTTTGTGTTTATTTGTGTGTGTTTGTATGTCTGCTTATGTGGTGTGTGTTTTTGTTAATGTACTGTATGTGTCTGCTTATGTGGTTACGTGATGTGTTGTGTTTATTTGTATGTGAGTGTGTGTTTGTGTTTTTATGTGTACTTATGTGATGCTTATGTGGTGTGTGCGTATGTGAGTGTGTCTGTATATCAGATGCAGATTAGGATTATTTGCAATTAGAGGATGCATGTGCAGTATAAATGCTACTTTGTCTGTTTGTAGGGTCTCTTTCAATCTGATTCTCTTCATTGTGGAAATGGGTATTTGTAACCCAAAAATCCCTTCTCTGCTTTGCAGTGAAGGTCCCCTCCCCGACCGGTCTGAAAGTGACAAGTCTCTCTGGTGACAGCGCCAGTGTCACATGGGACCTGGGAGCAGCTGATGTCACCTCTTATCTGATCAAGTGGATTCCTCTCAGTGGGGGAAAACTCAGCCAGGTACCATTATTATTTAGGGCCAGTGGCTGTTGTCCCTTAGAAAGTAGCGTTGATAATTCCCAACCCCCACTCAGCCTGAAAAACAAATCCAGACCTCTAAGGACCTGATCCAATATTGACCTTGTTTTCTGAAAGTTTATTTGTGAATAAGAGAGAAGGTTCCATCACACGTTCTGCACGGGTTTGGGTTGTACCTGTGAACGTCCCAACCTCACCATCCTGCACTGGTTGTAGTTGCTTCATTACAAATCGGATCCCAAGAGTGACTCTCTAACAAGTCGAACAAAAAGAAAAGTCCCACTAACTTAGGCACAAATAGGAATACAGCATCCCAGTGAGGAATCAGTCCTTCGGCAATCTGGTCATTGGAAGAGTGTCCTCTTGTTCAGTGTTAGGGGGAGGTGTCCCTGAGGTCAGACAGGTGAACTCTTCTCTCACCTGTCCTTTGGTTTCCTCCGGCAGCTCTCGGTCCCGGGGGGGGAGCACATGGCTCTGATGTTTGGGATGGTTCCCAGCACGGAGTATCAGGTGTCTATCTCTGCACGGTTTGAGGATGGAGCTCAGAGTGATGCCTCCTCGGTGAGGTACAGCACAGGTGAGGAAGCATGGGTCAGACGAGGGAGAGAGGGGAGAGGAAGCATGGAGAGGGGGAGGAGAGGCAGGAGAGAGGCAGGGGGAGGGGAGGAGAGAGGAGATAGTGCATAGAGAGGAAGAGGAGAGGCACAGAGAGGGGAGAGGGCAGGAATGAGGGGTGGAAGAGAGGGGAGAGATAGGCAAAAATACTCAGAGAGAGAAGGATGGAGCAATAAAAGCGTTCAGAAAAACATGGAGAGGGAAGAGAAATAGAGAGGGAGAGGAAGAGGCAAGTGACAGATGAGGGAGGAATGAGAGTAAATAAATATTATTATTTATTTTGTTTAGGTACAGTATATGTTTGTATCAGTAATAATAACATATTTAGATTATTCTGATAATAGTGAAGCATTATGCTGCAGGCTCCTCGGCAGTTAACACGGATTATGTATTACTTCTCTTCGGCACAGATGCCCCCCATATGAAGGTGCCCGCGGCACGTGGGGGCTTTATACCAAGCAGGACAGAGGGTGAGTCAGTAATATGAAGCTGTGATAAGCTCAGTATAAGGTGCCCCCTATCTCATGTGTGTATATGACCTAAGCCTGCTAAGGGTTCTATGCATCAATCCAATTTTAGAGCAAAGCCGGTGCATTTTCACCCTGCACCTATGTATCGCACATTTTTCTCTAGTTTTGCCATGTCTGTCCCAGCTTGCACCTTGGGGAGAGTCAGTAGGAGGAGTTGGGGGGAGTTACATAGCGCACAGATTATAATGAGATGTATCACATGCTGCGTCTCTGCCCCAGCTTGCACCTTGGGGAGAGTCAGTAGCAGGAGTTGGGGGAGTTACATGGGGCACAGATTATAATGAGATGTATCACATTCTGTGTCTCTGCCCCAGCATGCACCTTCGGGAGAGTCAGTAGCAGGAGTTGGGGGAGTTACATGGGGCACAGATTATAATGAGATGTATCACATTCTGCGTCTCTGTGTCCCAGCTTGCACCTTCGGGAGAGTCAGTAGTAGGAGGAGTTGGGGGGAGTTACATGGTGCACAGATTATAATGAGATGTATCACATTCTGCGTCTCTGCCCCAGCATGCACCTTGGGGAGAGTCAGTAGGAGGAGTTGGGGGAAGTTACATGGTGCACAGGTTATAATGAGATGTATCACATGCTGCGTCTCTGCCCCAGCTTGCACCTTGGGGAGAGTCAGTAGGGGGAGTTGGGGGGAGTTACATGGTGCACAGATTATAATGAGATATATCACATTCTGTGTCTCCTCCCCAGCTTGCACCTTGGGGAAAGTCAGTAGGCGTTAGGGAGGAGTTACATGGTGCACAGATTATAATGAGATGTATCACATTCTGCGTCTCTGCCCCAGCATGCACCTTGGGGAAAGTCAGTAGGAGTTAGGGAGGAGTTACATGGTGCACAGATTATAATGAGATGTATCACATTCTGTGTCTCTGTCCTAGCTTGCACCTTGGGGAGAGTCAGTAGTGGGAGTTAGGGGGGAGTTACATGGTGCACAGATTATAATGAGATGTATCACATTCTGCGTCTCTGCCCCAGCATGCACCTTGGGGAAAGTCAGTAGGAGTTAGGGAGGAGCTACATGGTGCACAGATTATAATGAGATGTATCACATTCTGCGTCTCTGCCCCAGCATGCACCTTGGGGAGAGTCAGTAGGAGGAGTTGGGGGGAGTTACATGGTGCACAGATTATAATGAGATGTATCACATTCTGCATCTCTGCCCCAGCCTGCACCTTGGGGAGAGTCAGTAGGAGGAGTTGGGGAGGAGTTACATGGGGCACAGATTATAATGGGATGTATCACATTCTGCGTCTCTGCCCCAGCTTGTACCTTGGGGAGAGTCAGTAGGGGGAGTTGGGGGGGAGTTACATGGTGCACAGATTATAATGAGATGTATCACATTCTGCGTCTCTGCCCCAGCATGCACCTTGGGGAGAGTCAGTAGGAGGAGTTGGGGGGAGTTACATGGGGCACAGATTATAATGAGATGTATCACATTCTGCGTCTCTGTCCCAGCTTGCACCTTGGGGAGAGTCAGTAGGGGGAGTTGGGGGGGAGTTACATGGGGCACAGATTATAATGAGATGTATCACATTCTGCGTCCCTGCCCCAGCGTGCACCTTGGGGAGAGTCAGTAGGAGGAGTTGGGGGGAGTTACATGGTGCACATGTTATAATGAGATGTATCACATTCTGCGTCTCTGCCCCAGCTTGCACCTTGGGGAGAGTCAGTATGAGGAGTTGGGGGGAGTTACATGGGGCACAGATTATAATGAGATTTATCATATTCTGCGTCTCTGCCCCAGCTTGCACCTTGGGGATAGTCAGTAGGAGGAGTTGGGGGGGAGTTACATGGTGCACAGATTATAATGAGATGTATCACATTCTGCGTCTCTGCCCCAGCTTGCACCTTGGGGAGAGTCAGTAGGAGGAGTTGGGGGGGAGTTACATGGTGCACAGATTATAATGAGATGTATCACATTCTGCGTCTCTGCCCCAGCTTGCACCTTGGGGAGAGTCAGTAGGAGGAGTTGGGAGGAGTTACATGGTGCACAGATTATAATGAGATGTATCACATTCTGCGTCTCTGCCCCAGCTTGCACCTTGGGGAGAGTCAGTAGGAGGAGTTGGGGAGGAGTTAAATGGTGCACAGATTATAATGAGATGTATCACATTCTGCGTCCCTGCCCCAGCTTGCACCTTGGGGAGAGTCAGTAGGAGGAGTTGGGGAGGAGTTACATGGTGCACAGATTATAATGAGATGTATCACATTCTGCGTCTCTGCCCCAGCTTGCACCTTGGGGAGAGTCAGTAGGAGGAGTTGGGGGGAGTTATATGGGGCACAGATTATAATGGGATGTATCACATTCTGCGTCTCTGTCCCAGCTTGCACCTTGGGGAGAGTCAGTAGGAGGAGTTGGGGGGAGTTACATGGTGCACAGATTATAATGAGATATATCACATGCAGTGTGATGTATACTGTAACATGCAGATCACTTTTGTAGCTCACTATAATTTTCCTTCTGAACATTATATTCAGAGTGACCTGTGCTGGCTCCCCCACATTGCTCCCTTGTGTTTTGCAGAAAGCTGTCCTCTGATTGAGCCCAGCGAGGGAGCAGACTCTGTTCGGGGTAAGGAATCCGTGAGCCTGAGACCAGGACCTCCCATCTCTTGGGGATTGTGTGGGAATGACACCCCCCGCAGACAGGAGGAAGCCAGCGATGGCAGCTGAGCTGTAACCAAGTCCCAGCACCAGAGAGATCCCTTTAATCATTACTTTCTCTGCAGTCTGGGAATCTCCCAGAGAGTGGTACAATCGTCATTAAACGAGGCAAAATGTGCAGCGAAAACCACACCATGTGACAAAAGCCATCATCAAATCTGCAGATTTTATGGGCGTTTCATTGGGGCGAGATATTCGCCTCTGGTCATTTTAGCGTGAAAAACCAACATTTCGGAAAGTTGTTTATTTTTTAAAAAGATTGGCAGTTTTGTAAAGCTGTTTAAACGTTTGAGCCACATCTCGACCAGGTGACATTAAATAAAGACTATTCTCGTTATACACGGAGAGACACATCTCTCCGTTCCTTTGTTCTAAGAAGGTTTATGTCTTATTAATGAGAAAAGAACGGCTAGACGTGTCTTTT
This sequence comes from Ascaphus truei, assembly GCF_040206685.1. Classification (NCBI taxonomy): domain Eukaryota; kingdom Metazoa; phylum Chordata; class Amphibia; order Anura; family Ascaphidae; genus Ascaphus; species Ascaphus truei. Next base: position 8,755,970 of record NC_134497.1, read on the forward strand.
TTTTGTTTTTTTTTTAACGCAAATCTGTTTTCTTTAGAAATGAGGTGAAGTTGTAAGTTTGCTAATAAAGAAATAGCAGTGCCGAGTATCACCTCCTGTCATCACACCGGTCGCCGGTGAAAGGGTTAATCTCGGAGGAACGCCAAAACGTGCGCATTCGTTGTAGTTAATAGCACCCGTTATAAAATCTGTGGGCAGCGATCACCCCAAAACATGCAGTGACCCCCGACTGCAGTGTGAGAGGCTTCGGGGGGCCTTGAAAGGTTTGTTTAAAGGCTGCTTCGATATAACAGAAGGATGTTTGAGCCTCTTAAGTGGGATCAGATGTGAGGAGGATAATAAAGCAACTTTCTCATTTGTTTGAATTTGTCATTGAATAGGTTTCCTTTCAACATCAAAGAATTCCCATGATGCTTTGGTCCGATGGCTCTGTGCATCTTGCACTGGGGAGTAATTAAGGCCCTCTCCTCGTTTGACTTTGAAGGAAGCTTTGTTCGTTAAATAAGAGCAGGGACGTACTGATAGGAATGAACATGAGATTGTGCGGTGTGTGCATGTGCAGAGCATCTCATCTGTGAGTGTACAGAGCAAGACATCTGTGTTCAGAGCACCCCATCCCTTCACATGCTTGCAGAGCACTGCATTTCTCCATGTTGCTGCAGAGCACTGCATTTCTATACGTTGCTGCAGAGCACTGCATCTCTTTAAGTGACAGTGGAGCTCTGTATGTCTCTCCTGCAGCGCAGTGCATTGCTATTTGTTCCTGCAGGGCATTGTGCCTCTCCTGCAGAGCACTGCATCGCAATTTGTTCCTGCAGAGCACTGTGTCCCCCCTGCAGAGCACTGCATCGCTATATGTTCCTGCAGAGCAGTCTCTTCTGCAGAGCACTGCATCGCTATATGTTCATGCAGAGCACTGTGTCTATCCTACAGAGCACTGCATCTCTGTATATACAGTAGCTCATCACATGTCTGTACAGATCACTGCCCCTCTGTGTGAATTTGCAGGTCAGTGCATCTCTGTATAAGTACACAGAACATTGAGGAGTGTGCAGGATTATGTATGTGTGTGTGCAGAGCAGTGTGTTTCTGTACACAGAAATCTGTGTGTGTGTGCAGAGCAGCGCGTTTCTGTACACAGAGATCAGTATGTGTGTGCAGAGCAGCGCGTTTCTGTACACAGAGATCTGTGTGTGTGTGTGTGTGCAGAGCAGTGCGTTTCTGTACACAGAGATCTGTGTGTGTGTGCAGAGCAGCGCGTTTCTGTACACAGAGATCAGTATGTGTGTGCAGAGCAGCGCGTTTCTGTACACAGAGATCTGTGTGTGTGTGTGTGTGCAGAGCAGTGCGTTTCTGTACACAGAGATCTGTGTGTGTGTGCAGAGCAGCGCGTTTCTGTACACAGAGATCTGTGTGTGTGTGCAGAGCAGCGCGTTTCTGTACACAGAGATCTGTGTGTGTGTGTGTGTGCAGAGCAGTGCGTTTCTGTACACAGAGATCTGTGTGTGTGTGCAGAGCAGTGCGTTTCTGTACACAGAGATCTGTGTGTGTGTGCAGAGCAGCGCGTTTCTGTACACAGAGATCTGTGTGTGTGTGCAGAGCAGCGCGTTTCTGTACACAGAGATCTGTGTGTGTGTGCAGAGCAGCGCGTTTCTGTACACAGAGATCTGTGTGTGTGTGCAGAGCAGCGCGTTTCTGTACACGGAGATCAGTATGTGTGTGTGCAGAGCAGCGCGTTTCTGTACACAGAGATCTGTGTGTGTGTGCAGAGCAGCGCGTTTCTGTACACAGAGATCTGTGTGTGTGTGCAGAGCAGCGCGTTTCTGTACACAGAGATCTGTGTGTGTGTGCAGAGCAGCGCGTTTCTGTACACAGAGATCTGTGTGTGTGTGCAGAGCAGCGCGTTTCTGTACACGGAGATCAGTATGTGTGTGTGCAGAGCAGCGCGTTTCTGTACACAGAGATCTGTGTGTGTGTGCAGAGCAGCGCGTTTCTGTACACAGATCTGTGTGTGTGTGCAGAGCAGTGCGTTTCTGTACACAGAGATCTGTGTGTGTGTGCAGAGCAGCGCGTTTCTGTACACAGATCTGTGTGTGTGTGCAGAGCAGCGCGTTTCTGTACACAGATCTGTGTGTGTGTGCAGAGCAGTGCGTTTCTGTACACAGAGATCAGTATGTGTGTGTGCAGAGCAGTGCGTTTCTGTACACAGAGATCAGTATGTGTGTGTGCAGAGCAGTGCGTTTCTGTACACAGAGATCAGTATGTGTGTGTGCAGAGCAGTGCGTTTCTGTACACAGAGATCAGTGTGTGTGTGCAGAGCAGCGCGTTTCTGTACACAGAGATCAGTATGTGTGTGCAGAGCAGCGCGTTTCTGTACACAGAGATCTGTGTGTGTGTGCAGAGCAGCGCGTTTCTGTACACAGAGATCTGTGTGTGTGTGCAGAGCAGTGCGTTTCTTTGTCGGTGCAGAATTTGAAAGGAAAAATCATTGTTATAATCTCCTTTACTGTTGACCACTGGTAGCCATAGTGCAGTGCAGGAGTTGGGCTACCATCACATAACCCTTCCCCTGTGACCAACCTGAATGTACTTTCTCCCCCCACCTGCTAGGCTTTGACATGATGACAGCTTTTGGCCTGGTTGGGAGACAGTACGCTTCCATTAGTGGAGTGTCCATCGATGCCTTTGTCCTGGGAGGCTCCCGTATTTATACAATCTCTGAAGATGCTCAACTGACCATCTGGACCAGGTAGGATGCTCAGCGAGTGGGCCAGGGGACCACACCCAATGCTTACTGCTCTTGGCTGCTTTTCATAGAGGGAGGGATATATATATATATATATATATATATATATATATATATATATATATATATATAATCTCTGATATTTAATACAACTGCTGTGTGTACATATTTGTTCAATTCTTCTCTTTTATTTAATTATAATCTCTTTTTTCCCCGTATTTATCTCTTAAACCTCTGATTCCTCTTTCATTTCGATCCCATTCTTGTCTATCTTTTATTATATTTCTCCACAGCGCCCCCTCTCTTCACCCTTTCTCACTGTATCTGTGTCTCATTCTGCCTGTCTCTATTTCTTCCACACAGAACCCCTCATTACTCTCTCTCTAGGTCCCCCTCCCTCCTCCTCTTTTCTCTCTCTCTGTCTTTCTGTCTCTCTCTTTCTCTGCCTGTCTCTCTGTCTCTCTCGCTCACTCTCTTTCGCGCTCTTTTTCTCTCTCTCTCTCTTTCTCTCGCTATCTTTGTCTCTGTCTTTTGCTCTCTCTCTGTCTTTCGCTCTGTTTTTTCTCTCTCTCTGTCTGTGTCTCTCTCCCTGTCTGTCTGTGTCTCTCTCTCTCTCTCCATTTCCAGCTTGCTGCATTTCACTTTTCATCTGCTTCGAAATAGGAGAAAGTCTCATTTTCTCTGCCTGGCCGAGACCTTTTTCTCCTGGATAGGAAGTTAATTGGAAGCGTGGGATGTGAGGGAGTCTTAGGGAGGGGAGAGAGGGGCTGCTCCTTTCATGTCACACACAGCCTCTGAGTCCTTAATCTGTCCTTTTTATCCCATACAGCGCAGATAATATTAATCTCCTTTATAGCAGCAAAGCTGCTAAACCCGCAGCTTGAGTATCCAAAGCCCGAGACGCTCTGTTCCCTTCAGGGACATCTGACCTGTTCTGCATGCTGACCCATTACCTATATTTAAGTCTTGGGGCACCTCAGGAGGGAGTTACCTTTGAGAAATTATCTAACACTATGCAAAACCTTAAAGTATCCCATTATCCCCATGCGTTATCACTACCACGCTGTACTATACCTCATCCCCACTGCAAGCACATCCAACACAAGTCAGGCCAGCATGGAAGACCCACCATGACTCCAGGTGTGAAACATCTGCATACATTTTATTGAGGGACTTCACGCCCCTTTGCTCCAAAGCACAAGTGGATATAATTTAGTTCTTGTCATTGTTCTATACATAAAACTATATCTGTGAATATAGTACGGGTATCATCCCAATTCGAATTTCTCCAAGGCTGAACTTGGTGGACACGCATCTTTTTTTCAACTTATGTAACAAATAATGCTGCATTTCCATTGGCGGCTTGGTATCCAGATGCCTGCTGGTTATTGTGTTGTTCTCGGTGCACTAAGGCAGGTTTCCCCCTCTCCCTGTTTGTCTCTCCCAGGGAAGTCCATCCTAATGGGATCCCCGCCCAGCACACGCTCAGCTTCCTCCTCCGCCTGCCCGCACACTCTGCCCGGGAGCCCTTTGCCGTCTGGCAGCTGGTGGATGAGGATTTCCAGCCACTGTTGGGGATGATTCTGGACCGTAAGATTTCAAGTGTAGAGGTGTTCAGAGCTAAGATAGGTCAGGGTGACCTCAGGGTCATTGCCTGGAGGATATCTCATTCTACCATGGTGCATTGTGGGGATTGCAGTCATAAGGACACAACACCTTTTTCAGGTTGGGCAAAAGTTGTGAGTGGCGTACCTCAGGGATTGGTACTGGGACCCCTGCTTTTAACTTGTTTATTATCTTTCATGACAAACAAAATTCTGATCACAATTTGTTTTATCTCTCTTTGGCAGCAACTAAAAAATCCTTGACCTATTTCAACCATGACCACGAGGGCAGTTTACAGGAGGTCAGCTTTGATCAGCAGGAAGTAAAGAAGATATTCTATGGGAGTTTTCACAAGGTTCTCACTGGAACGTTACCACTTCAACATCACCTCAACACCCCTCAACATCACCTCAACACCACCTCAACACCACCTCAACACCACCTCAACGTCTCCTTAACACCACTCAACATCACCTCAACACCACCTCAACACCACCTCAACATCACCTCAACGTCTCCTTAACACCACTCAACATCACCTCAACACCCCTCAACACCACCTCAACACCACCTCAACACCACCTCAACACCACCTCAACACCACCTCAACACCACTCAACACCACCTCAACGTCTCCTTAACACCACTCAACATCACCTCAACATCACCTCAACACCACCTCAACACCACTCAACACCACCTCAACACCACCTCAACACCACTCAACACCACCTCAACATCACCTCAACGTCTCCTTAACACCACTCAACATCACCTCAACACCACCTCAACGTCACAGTGTCCTTCCAAACACTGGATACTATGCAGCATAAAGCCCAGGAACGGATACTTTGACAGAGCGCTCATGTATCATTTATTTACGGGGGCTCTGTAGGTTACAATGACACATTTTGAGTCCTATTGACATGCCGATTCCCAAGATAAAGCAGCAGGTGACTCCTCAGTAAGGCATGGCGTATACAGATAGTAGGCGACAGAGTCCTGTGTATTGCACGGTCATCTCACTACAAGGACTAGTCCCACAATCCTTTGCCTTTTGACACAGACCCCTAAAGACTCAGGCTGTATAATGGTTCTAGCACAATTTTGAAGCTTGCTGCAATACGTTTTCACACATTAAGGTTCTATTTTAGGATTATTTAGCTGCCGGTGTCACCAGTAAGTGATATTTGGGGTGTTCTGAAGGGTAATGTTGTAATGGGATATAGGGAGCTCCCTGCATGTTATGAGTGGGGCTGATGTCCTACGAGTGATAAATGAGTTTGACCTTCTCTGACCTTGCCCATCTCCCCTCCAGGTGCAAGTGTCCGTCAGTGGAGAGAGCGTCCGGCTGTATGTGGACTGTCAGAGAGTAGCTGAGAGGACCATAAAAGGCATGGGAGGAGTGACCAATCGTGGGTTTGAAATGCTGGGGAAGCTGACCAGAACCAGAGGCCCACGGAGCGGCTCATCAGCAGTGAGTACACCCAGAGCCACTTCTGCTTCATCTTCCTCATCCTCACCTCCTCTGTATGTCAAAAGAAATCTTAAAAAAGAGGCGCAGGCTCCGAGCTAAAGCAATAGGTGACATGCTGTAGTCACCTAGCATTAATGGTTGGAACTAATTAGGATGTAACCACCTGAGTGCCTTTGCTGTTCAATGCTTTCAAGGATCCCCTGGGATGCACAAATGATGGGACATGCGCGTGCAAAAGGTTGACGCCTTGCGTTTGCGCTTGCATATCTCTTTGGTCACCCTCCCAGAGCACTGGTGTGGTTAAGGAGTTGGTGGCAGTCTCTTTAACCGTTGCGTTGCTGACACCTGTTTTGCAGTCACTAGCAGCACACGGTCCTTACTAAAGTCTTGCAACCCTCGGACACAGAAGGGGCTCCATTTATTTTATTTACCGTCCAAGAATGTGTCATCCCTCCATCCCCATAATACAATGTCACCCCGGTGTCACTGCAGCCTTTCTGTGTGTGTTAGACAGGAGACAGAGTGCCTCATTTCCAGCTTTATTTAACTCGAGACATTTTAAATTTCCCATGATCAATGGGCCTCATTTGGAACAAATTCTCACTCTGTCTCCTCGAGCAGAGAAGAAAGAGCCGGCTCTCTAGAGGACATTTAAAGAGAAGTGATAGCATCTCTCTATTTATAGCTGGCGTGGGTCAGAGGAGCCCCGTGTGCAGGAGAAAGCCGCTGCCGGTGACAAAAAGAGAGCGCCTCACTCAATCTATGTATGCATTTCAATATTAACTCTAGGCTCTGCCTCAGGGACACTCTCTCTGCCTCGGGGACACTCTCTCTGCCTCGGGGACACTCTCTCTGCCTCGGGGACACTCTCTGCCTCGGGGACACTCTCCCTGCCTCGGGGACACTCTCCCTGCCTCGGGGACACTCTCCCTGCCTCGGGGACACTCTTTCTGCCTCGGGGACACTCTCTCTGCCTCGGGGACACTCTCTCTGCCTCGGGGACACTCTCTGCCTCGGGGACACTCTCTCTGCCTCGGGGACACTCTCTCTGCCTCGGGGACACTCTCTCTGCCTCGGGGACACTCTCTCTGCCTCGGGGACACTCTCTCTGCCTCGGGGACACTCTCTCTGCCTCGGGGACACTCTCTCTGCCTCGGGGACACTCTCTCTGCCTCGGGGACACTCTCTCTGCCTCGGGGACACTCTCTCTGCCTCGGGGACACTCTCTCTGCCTCGGGGACACTCTCTCTGCCTCGGGGACACTCTCCCTGCCTCGGGGACACTCTCCCTGCCTCGGGGACACTCTCTGCCTCGGGGACACTCTCTCTGCCTCGGGGACACTCTCTCTGCCTCGGAGACACTCTCTCTGCCTTGGGGACACTCTCTCTGCCTCGGGGACACTCTCTCTGCCTCGGAGACACTCTCTGCCTCGGAGACACTCTCTGCCTCGGAGACACTCTCTCTGCCTCGGAGACACTCTCTCTGCCTCGGAGACACTCTCTGCCTCGGAGACACTCTCTCTGCCTCGGAGACACTCTCTCTGCCTCGGAGACACTCTCCCTGCCTCGGGGACACTCTCCCTGCCTCGGGGAAACACACTCTGTCTTGGGACACCCTCTCTGCCTCAGGGGACACCCTCTCTGCCTCGGGGGACATCCTCTCTGCCTCGGGGGACACCCTCTCTGCCTCGGGGGACACCCTCTCTGCTTCGGGGGACACTCTCCCTGCCTCGGGGACACTCTCCCTGCCTCGAGGAGACTCCATGCCTCGAGGAAACTGTCCATGCCTCGAGGAGACTGTCCATGCCTCGAGGAGACTCTCCCTGCCTCGAGGAGACTCTCCCTGCCTCGAGGAGACTGTCCATGCCTCGAGGAGACTATCCCTGCCTCGAGGAGACTGTCCATGCATCGAGGAGACTCTCCCTGCCTCGAGGAGACTCTCTTCCCCGGGGACACTCTGTTGTTAAATAGCTTGGCTTACTGCTGCATCTCCTACGTTGTGTTACTTGACCAAATATTGGTGGAGTTTTAGCTTCCTTTGTTGCTGGGTAATGTCCTGCGGATATCACATAGGATGAGATTACACTTGCTGCTTCGTTGCTTTGTAGATATAAATACGCGTGCGTCCGTTCTGCTGGGGCGGGATTCTTCTTCCCTATAGAGATCCGTTCTCCTGGGGCGGGATGCTTCTTCCCCATAGAGATCCGTTCTCCTGGGGCGGGATGCTTCTTCCCCATGGAGATCCGTTCTCCTGGGGCGGGATTCTTCTTCCCCATGGAGATCCGTTCTCCTGGGGCGGGATTCTTCTTCCCCATAGAGATCCGTTCTGCTGGGGCGGGATTCTTCTTCCCCATAGAGATCCGTTCTCCTGGGCCGGGATGCTTCTTCGCCATAGAGATCCGTTCTCCTGGGGCGGGATGCTTCTTCCCCATAGACATCCGTTCTGCTGGGGCCGGATGCTTCTTCCCCATAGACATCCGCTCTGCTGGGGCGGGATTCTTCTTCCCCATAGAGATCCATTCTCCTGGGGCGGGATGCTTCTTCCCCATAGAGATCCGTTCTGCTGGGGCGGGATGCTTCTTCCCCATAGAGATCCGTTCTGCTGGGGCGGGATGCTTCTTCCCCATAGAGATCCGTTCTCCTGGGGCGGGATGCTTCTTCCCCATAGAGATCCATAGCTAAATACTACGGATTTCTCATCAATCATTGGTTTTATTGCTACAATAGAAGCCAACGTTTCGGCTGCTGAAGTCTTTATCAGAACAATGGCAAACGTTGTAAACCCACAGAACCCACTCCTCATCATTTAGATAGTATTCTGGACTCGGTGGTAACGTTTGGTGGTACGAGGGTACTACTTTTTTGCTTTACAAATCCAGAATGCTGCTAGTAATGTTTTTGGAAAGTTTGCAGCAAACCTGTAACATGCCTTACTGCACACGCCTGTAACATGCCTTACTGCACACACCTGTAACATGCCTTACTGCACACGCCTGTAACATGCCTTACTGCACACGCCTGTAACATGCCTTACTGCACACGCCTGTAATGTGCCTTACTGCACACACCTGTAACGTGCCTTACTGCACGTACCACTAACATGCCTTACTGCACACATATGTAACATGCCTTACTGCACACGCCTGTAGCATGCCTTACTCTAGTCACCTGTAGCATTCCTTACTGCACATGCCTGTAGCATATCTTACGGCACTTGCCTGTAGCATATCTTACGGCACACGCCTGTAGCATGTCTTAATGCACACATCTGTAGCATGTCTTACTGCACACACCTGTAGCATGTCTTACGGCACACGCCTGTAGCATGTCTTACTGCACACGCCTGTAGCATGTCTTACTGCACACACCTGTAGCATGTCTTACTGCACACACCTGTAGCATGTCTTACTGCACACACCTGTAGCATGTCTTACTGCACACACCTGTAGCATGTCTTACTGCACACACCTGTAGCATGTCTTACGGAACACGCCTGCAGCATGTCTTACTGCACATGCCTGTAGCATGTCTTACTGCACATGCCTGTAGCATGTCTTACTGCACATGCCTGTAGCATGTCTTACTGCACACATCTGTAGCATGTCTTACTGAACACATCTGTAGCATGTCTTATGGCACACGCCTGTAGCATGTCTTACTGCACACATCTGTAGCATGTCCTACGGCACACACCTGTAGCATGTCTTACTGCACACACCTGTAGCATGTCTTACTGCACACACCTGTAGCATGTCTTACTGCACACACCTGTAGCATGTCTTACTGCACACACCTGTAGCATGTCTTACGGAACACGCCTGTAGCATGTCTTACTGCACATGCCTGTAGCATGTCTTACTGCACATGCCTGTAGCATGTCTTACTGCACACATCTGTAGCATGTCTTACTGCACACATCTGTAGCATGTCTTATGGCACACGCCTGTAGCATGTCTTACTGCACACATCTGTAGCATGTCCTACGGCACACGCCTGTAGCATGTCTTACTGCACACATCTGTAGCGTGTCTTATGGCACACGCCTGTAGCATGTCTTACTGCACACACCTGTAACATGTCTTACTGCACACACCTGTAGCATGTCTTACTGCACACACCTGTAACATGTCTTACTGCACACATCTGCAGCATGTCCTACGGCACACGCCTGTAGCATGTCTTACTGCACACATCTGTAGCGTGTCTTATGGCACACGCCTGTAGCATGTCTTACTGCACACACCTGTAACATGTCTTACTGCACACACCTGTAGCATGTCTTACTGCACACACCTGTAGCATGTCTTACGGCACACGCCTGTAGCATGTCTTATGGCACACATCTGTAGCATGTCTTACTTTCCATGAGAGCAGACAAGGAACAGTAGGAGTATCTGTGTCTGTGAATAGGGTCAGTGTCCCGGGACAAGGATAGAAAAAAACGGAGCACTATCCAATAAAATAAGGATTCAGAGGGCTCCCCCGTGTATCTCACTGGATAGTGCTCCGTTCTTTCCTATCCTTGTCCCTGCTACTTTCCCACAGCGGACGCGCATCCCAGGATTCAACAGGACTCTGCAGTGAGTTACTCTGCTGCTATTGTTTTATTCAGCATATATGGCATACTGTGCCTCATTAAGGAGATTTATTAGTGTGTCTAACCCACGGAGACTCTGGGCACCGTTCTCCATGCACTCTGTATTGGATCTCAATACTTAAAATAAAGGGAGCCATTTTTTTTCCAAATATTCTGGATTGTTTATCAACTACACGGGATAATTGATTGTTTGGGCACCAGATCTACTCATCAGTGTCCCGGGAACCTGCAAAGCGGGGGAGTGTATTAGGGAACCTGCAAAGCGGGGGGGTGTATTAGGGATCCTGCAAAGCGGGGGAGTGTATTAGGGATCCTGCAAAGCGGGGGAGTGTATTAGGGAACCTGCAAAGCGGGGGGGTGTATTAGGGAACCTGCAAAGCGGGGGAGTGTATTAGGGAACCTGCAAAGCGGGGGAGTGTATTAGGGAACCTGCAAAGCGGGGGAGTGTATTAGGGAACCTGCAAAGCGGGGGAGTGTATTAGGGAACCTGCAAAGCGGGGGAGTGTCCCGGGAACCTGCAAAGCGGGGGGGTGTATTAGGGAACCTGCAAAGCGGGGGGGTGTATTAGGGAACCTGCAAAGCGGGGGAGTGTATTAGGGAACCTGCAAAGCGGGGGAGTGTATTAGGGATCCTGCAAAGCGGGGGAGTGTCCCGGGAACCTGCAAAGCGGGGGGGTGTATTAGGGAACCTGCAAAGCGGGGGAGTGTATTAGGGAACCTGCAAACCGGGGGAGTGTATTAGGGAACCTGCAAAGCGGGGGGGTGTATTAGGGAACCTGCAAAGCGGGGGAGTGTATTAGGGAACCTGCAAACCGGGGGGGTGTATTAGGGAACCTGCAAAGCGGGGGAGTGTATTAGGGAACCTGCAAAGCGGGGGAGTGTATTAGGGAACCTGCAAAGCGGGGGAGTGTATTAGGGAACCTGCAAAGCGGGGGAGTGTATTAGGGAACCTGCAAAGCGGGGGAGTGTATTAGGGAACCTGCAAAGCGGGGGGGTGTATTAGGGAACCTGCAAAGCGGGGGAGTGTATTAGTGAACCTGCAAAGCGGGGGAGTGTATTAGGGAACCTGCAAAGCGGGGGGGTGTATTAGGGAACCTGCAAAGCGGGGGAGTGTATTAGGGAACCTACAAAGCGGGGGAGTGTATTAGGGAACCTGCAAAGCGGGGGAGTGTATTAGGGAACCTGCAAAGCGGGGGAGTGTATTAGGGAACCTGCAAAGCGGGGGGGTGTATTAGGGAACCTGCAAAGCGGGGGAGTGTATTAGGGAACCTGCAAACCGGGGGGGTGTATTAGGGAACCTGCAAAGCGGGGGAGTGTATTAGGGAACCTGCAAAGCGGGGGAGTGTATTAGGGATCCTGCAAAGCGGGGGGGTGTATTAGGGAACCTGCAAAGCGGGGGAGTGTATTAGGGAACCTGCAAACCGGGGGGGTGTATTAGGGAACCTGCAAAGCGGGGGGGTGTATTAAGGAACCTGCAAAGCGGGGGGGTGTATTAAGGAACCTGCAAAGCGGGGGAGTGTATTAAGGAACCTGCAAAGCGGGGGAGTGTATTAGGGAACCTGCAAACCGGGGGAGTGTATTAGGGAACCTGCAAACCGGGGGAGTGTATTAGGGAACCTGCAAAGCGGGGGAGTGTATTAGGGAACCTGCAAAGCGGGGGAGTGTCCCGGGAACCTGCAAAGCGGGGGGGTGTATTAGGGAACCTGCATAGCGGGGGAGTGTCCCGGGAACCTGCAAAGCGGGGGGGTGTATTAGGGAACCTGCATAGCGGGGGAGTGTCCCGGGAACCTGCAAAGCGGGGGAGTGTATTAGGGAACCTGCAAAGCGGGGGAGTGTATTAGGGAACCTGCAAAGCGGGGGAGTGTATTAGGGAACCTGCAAAGCGGGGGAGTGTATTAGGGAACCTGCAAAGCGGGGGAGTGTATTAGGGAACCTGCAAAGCGGGGGGGTGTATTAGGGAACCTGCAAAGCGGGGGGGTGTATTAGGGAACCTGCAAAGCGGGGGAGTGTATTAGGGATCCTGCAAAGCGGGGGGGTGTATTAGGGAACCTGCAAAGCGGGGGAGTGTATTAGGGAACCTGCAAAGCGGGGGAGTGTATTAGGGATCCTGCAAAGCGGGGGGGGTGTATTAGGGAACCTGCAAAGCGGGGGAGTGTATTAGGGAACCTGCAAACCGGGGGGGTGTATTAGGGAACCTGCAAAGCGGGGGGGTGTATTAAGGAACCTGCAAAGCGGGGGGGTGTATTAAGGAACCTGCAAAGCGGGGGAGTGTATTAAGGAACCTGCAAAGCGGGGGAGTGTATTAAGGAACCTGCAAAGCGGGGGGGTGTATTAAGGAACCTGCAAACCGGGGGGGTGTATTAGGGTTTCCGGTCTCTGTTTATTTTTTTTTTACGTAAAAACTGTTTTTATTTATTTTGTTTTCCATAGATTTCATTTTATTCGTGTTTCTCAGTGTTAACAATATATATATATTTGACACGCATTGGAATTTGGAGTTTATCAGTGCACTTTCTTCAGTATATATATACTGTATACTTTATACGCAGAGCGCACAGGGATCAGATTGGGAGGCCTGGAGCTGCCCCTTCTCCTCCCCCCTCTCCCTCCTCCTCCCCCCCCCCTGTATTTTTGCTGGTAGGGTCTGTTTGCTTCCGGCTGCTATCACTTCACCTCAGGACCCTTTGATATGAGACCACCCGAGTCTCCCCAAAGCCGTCAGCGTTTGCTGATGTTAGAGATGCTGTTACAATCCCCATACTCCTTTATTATCTGTAACTGTCCATGAAATGTCTGCAAACTGAATGTATAACCTCTGCTCATTTAATGTACCTCCCGACCATGTACCCTATGTATGCCCTTACCCTATAGATTGTGAGCTCCCTGGGGCCGGACCCTCCTTACTTAAAATAACAAACATAAGCATACATTGTTACAGTATTGTTTTCGTCCCCCCACCCCTATTGTACTGCGCTACGGAATATGTTGGCACATAATAATAATAAAAATTATAATTCTGGCTTTATTTTGTATATTTGAAACAAAATAATTGTATTTAATTGTAGTCGTTCTCAAACTGGCTGTAAAGTTTTGCGATGCCCCCATAAGTGGAGGCGTGCACAGTATTTACTTAAAAAATAAATGATGATGGTGATGATCAGGGGCGTAGCTAAAGCCTGGGGGCCCACAATCTTGGGGGACCCGCTCTGCTGGGGGACCCATGCTCTTTGGGGACCCGCTCTCTTGGGGGCCCGCTCTGTAATGTGAACAATGCTTATTTTTGCTGCTGCGTATGCGCGCCGGCACTTAGCTACTGCGCATGTGCGATAGGCACTTGGCTACTGCGCATGCGCGATCGGCGGTTCCTGGTCGCTCATGCGCATGCGCGATCAGAGCTTGCCACATGCGCAGTAGGAAAAAGCCGGTCGCCACTGGTGATGATGATGATGATGATCCCTTCCCAGCTCCAACTCCAGTCCTTCCTGATTATCTGCAGCGGGGCCTGGCCTGAAGAAGACGGGTGCTGTGATGTCCTAGCGAAGGTCAGAGTCGTGGTTTGGGATGTTACCATGCTGGGCTATGAGCACAGACATCCCCTCTTAATACTGATCCCTTACACTTTCCTGTCAGTGCCTTATATTCTGCAGTCAGAACCTCCTCTGCTATTCCTGTACAGTCCTCCCTCTCCGCTCACACAGTCTCCTCTGCTATTCCTGTACAGTCCTCCCTCTCCGCTCACAGCTCACACACCCTCTGCTATTCCTGTACAGTCCTCCCTCTCCGCTCACACAACCTCCTCTGCTATTCCTGTACAGTACCCCCTCTCCACTCACAGCTCACACACCCTCTGCTATTCCTGTACAGTCCTCCCTTTCAACTCACAGTCTTCTCTGCTATTCCTGTACAGTCCTCCCTCTCAACTCACACAGTCTCCTCTGCTATTCCTGTACAGTAGCCCCTCTCCACTCACAGCTCACACATCCTCTGCTATTCCTGTACAGTCCCCCCTCTCCGCTCACAGCTCACACACCCTCTGCTATTCCTGTATGGCTCCCCCCTCTCCGCTCACAGCTCACACCCCCTCTACTATTCCTGTACGGCTCCCAATCTCCGCTCACAGCTCACACACCCTCTGCTATTCCTGTACAGTCCCCCCTCTCCGCTCACAGCTCACACACCCTCTGCTATTCCTGTACGGCTCCCCCTCTCTGCTCACAGCTCACACCCCCTCTGCTATTCCTGTACGGCCTCCGCTCACAGCTCACTCCCCTCTGCTATTCCTGTACGGCCCCCCTCTTCGCTCACAGCCTACACCTCCTCTGCTATTCCTGTACAGTCCCCCCTCTCCGCTCACAGCTCACACACTCTCTACTATTCCTGTACGGCTCCCCCTCTCTGCTCACAGCTCACACCCCCTCTGCTATTCCTGTACGGCCTCCGCTCACAGCTCACTCCCCTCTGCTATTCCTGTACGGCCCCCCTCTTCGCTCACAGCCTACACCCCCTCTACTATTCCTGTACAGCCCCCCCTCTCCGCTCACAGCTCACACCCCCTCTGCTATTCCTGTACGGCTCACAGCTCACACCCCCTCTGCTATTCCTGTACGGCTCTCCGCTCACAGCTCACACCCCCTCTGCTATTCCTGTACGGCTCTCCGCTCACACAGTGCCTTTTGCTCAGTTACTATAAGGACAGATGTCTCTGCTCCTCCCTGACAGTCTGTCCTCTGCCTTCCAGCGAGATGAGAGCACCTGTCCTGCACCCCCCTCCGCCTGCACCTGCAGCTCAGACACGCCGGGACCCCCAGGCCTGCCGGGACCCCCTGTAAGATAAAGCCACCTACATTTTCCCAATTGGAGCAGTTGGGGGATGGCCTCCTAGGGAGGGAGTTATTTATTGGAACTGTAGCACAATATGGGGTCCGGGGATATGGGATGATCACAGGGAGGCAGTTAGGGTGGGATTATAGAGAAGAAAGGGAGGTAGTTATGCTGGGTGTTGCAAATGTTGATCTAATGTAGTTGCAGTATATATCGTGTATTCCACGGATAGAATTATAATGTTCAGCGTTAAAGTGGGGTGAGGACAGAGAGAAGGGGGTTCAGATGTCCCATTCCTTGTAATGTTCTATAACTGTCCTGCTGAGTGGTCACTCTCTCTGACATCTCTCCAACAGGGGCCTGCAGGAGCAAGAGGACTAAAAGGAGAACAAGGGGAACCTGGGCCAAAGGTGCACACTCTAGGGGAGGAGATGGGGGTCCATCAGGGGGAGATGGGGGTCCATCAGGGGGAGATGGGGATCCATCAGGGGGAGATGGGGATCCATCAGGGGGGAGATGGGGATCCATCAGGGGGAGATGGGGATCCATCAGGGGGAGAAGGGGATCCATCAGGGGGGAGATGGGGATCCATCAGGGGGGAGATGGGGATCCATCAGGGGGGAGATGGGGATCCATCAAAGGGGAGATGGGGGTCCATCAGGGGGGAGATGGGGGTCCATCAGGGGGAGATGGGGGTCCATCAGTCCATCAGGTGGGAGATGGGGATCCATCAGGGGGGAGATGGGGATCCATCAGGGGGGAGATGGGGATCCATCAAAGCGAGATGGGGATCCATCAAAGGGAGATGGGGATCCATCAGGGGGAGATGAGACCCATCAGGGGGGAGATGGGGATCCATCAGGGGGAGATGGGTACTGCAGGGTGACAACGTGACAGAAGGGATATATGTCACAGCGCTTTACTGTACACCTGCAGTATCTCTATCTGAGTGTCACAGCGCTGTACTGTACACCTGCAGTATCTCTATCTGAGTGTCACAGCGCTGTACTGTACACCTGCAGTATCTCTGAGTGTCACAGCGCTGTACTGTACACCTGCAGTATCTCTATATGAGTGTCGTGTCAATCTTTTTCCTGCCACAGGGAATAATCTGGAAGAATTTGGGGGGATAAATGCAGATTGTGAAGGAAATTTGCTGATTAGAGAGAAAACCGGGTTAATTATGAATTTTTAAGTGGGTGCAAAACGGGCCTGAAAATGCTCAGTGGCCACAAATTTAATGCAAAGCATTTTTGGCTCTGGTTTGCAGGGAAGCTCAAAGATCTCACCCTATTCTTCTTTACCTCATTTCTCAGGGTGAAATTGGACTTCCAGGCCAGTGGGGTCCGGAGGGTCTTGGGGGTCACATGGGCTCCCCTGGGCTGCGTGGGATGACAGTTACAGGACCAATGGTATAGTCCCCTCTACTTCCTCCCTGGTCCTGAGTATCACATGTTACTTAATGCTATTGCCTGATGGTGTGATTACACAGTAACTGAGATTGTACTTGCAGTGCAATAAATCCTTTAGCTGCCACATTGTTGCAGAGCCATTTCCCGCAGAGGCGGGTTTAAAGCTGCAGAGCAAGCAATATCCTACATGTGTGTTTAATAAATCAGTTCTGCACTATGAGAATATACTTGTAGCATTTTTTTAAAAATTACAT
The DNA here is from genome assembly GCF_040206685.1 of Ascaphus truei. Taxonomy (NCBI): domain Eukaryota; kingdom Metazoa; phylum Chordata; class Amphibia; order Anura; family Ascaphidae; genus Ascaphus; species Ascaphus truei. The sequence continues at coordinate 8,772,880 of NC_134497.1, forward strand.
TTTTTAGGTATTATGATGTAACAAGCATTGTTTGTTTCTATAGCAACCATTTACAACGTCACATCCCCTTCCTCTTCTGAAACAGGCTATGGAATACGCCTTTTTGAGCCCGCCCTCTCTAGCGGCGCGCCAATTGTATCTAGTGACTGCCTGGTCACATGATCTTCCCCACAGAACTTTGCATCTTTGTTCCTCTTCTGCTGCATTGACAGCCATTTAGTGAACCCCCGAGCCGAATCTTCGCCGGTCGATCACAGGAGAACGGATCGTTCAGCAACTTAGCTAATTACTTATCATTGTGGGGATTGTATTGAGGCACATATAAAAGGAGGGGTAAAACCGTCAGCTTGGACTGCTGCTTTAAACTAACCATTACCTTACCTACAATGCACTCCAAGAGTTGGGCTACCACTGTGCAGCATTGACTAATGGCTCAATTTGTTCTTTCCCTCCAGGGACCGCCAGGTATGAAAGGGGAGAAAGGTGACATGGGGAGTCCTGGCCTACAGGTAATTAATATGTGCTAATCAATCTCATTGAGTGCCAGGGTGGAGTGCAGGCTGCTCTGGCACACAAGGGGTTAACAATTGCCTGTCGGACGGGTTCATTCCCCCCTCCTTGTACTTACCCCTAGTCTGGTCTCTTTAGGGTTCTCCAGGCCCAGATGGAGCTTCGGGGAGAGACGGAACGGCAGGTCCTAAGGTATCTGGCACATAAGTGTGAGGGAGCCACTGTGTGTGAGGCCTGACGTCTGTGTGTGAGGCCTGACGTCTGTGTGTGAGGCCTGACGTCTGTGTGTGAGGCCTGACGTCTGTGTGTGAAGCCTGACATCTGTGTGTGAGGCCTGACGTCTGGGTGTGATAAATATCTGTGATTATGTGTGTGTGTGTGAGGCCTGAGCCCTGTGTGAGGCATGAGGCCTGTGTGTGATACATATCTATGATACTGTGTGTGTGAGGCCTGATGTCTGCATGTTATACAGATGTAGCCAGGTCCTCCGGTAGCACCCCTTCTTACCCTGGTGCTAGTGGGAGCTGCCGGGGCGGCCGCGTCACCGGGGACTCCCGGAGGTATTGGCTCAGGGCGCCGCCATGTTATGCGCGATTCTCGCCTGCGCAGTAGTGCGATAGTTGAGGCGGCCCCTACAGATAGAGTTGTGTGCTCTGTGTGGGACTACAAGTCCCATGAGCCTCAGGGAGTTGGGATGCGTGGTGGTCACAGCAGCCAATGGGGTTGTCAGAACTCTCTGCTCTCTGATTCTGAGACATTCTGCGCGCTGGAGAAAACAGGCAGTTGGTGCCAGTTGGTGCTGGGAGTGCAAGGGGAGAGTAGGTGCATAGTGCAGGGGGTCAGTGACCCACTGCATAAGCCAGAATATTCCCCTAGGCCCCAGCGCAGGCCCTGAGTCACCACCAGCTTGTGGTACTGCAGGGAACAGCCCTAGATAGGGACTTTACACTTACTATGGTAGCAGTCAGGGACACAGCAATTTCCTGCGCTGCATGGTGATCTGCAGTTTGGGCTCATACTGCAGTATTGAGTCAAGACTCGTGAGAGACCATGCTGGATCGGCGGATCCTTTTCGAAGTAACAGCTACCGGGTGCTGGAGCGCCCGGCAGGTATTATAATAAGTGCACCAACACCAGTACCTGCAGGCCCTGAGTACGCCTTGGGGGTGGGTTCTTTAGGGACAATGGGGGTTAAGTGACCAAGGAACTGGTCCAGTACGTTGGACATGGTGTGTGTGAGGTGCACACGGTGGTGGGAGAGGGACACTTATACATTGGAGTGCATTCTGGACTATTGATATATAGTTATATTCAGTGGTCGACAAATCACCAAAAAATCTACTCGCCACACAAAAAAATCTACTCGCCACACAAAAAAATCTTCTCGCCACCTAGTACCAAACGTGTGCTGCTTGGGCCAATAGGAGCTTGCCACGATGTTAAATCCACTCGCCCGGGGCGAGCAAATGTATAGGTTTGTCGAACACTGGTTATATTCATCATAGAAGTGTATGTGTTTGCTATAGTTGTATTTTCCATATATGATATATGTTATATGCTGTTCAGTGTCATATGCAATATATGTGTATTCATGCCACAAGTATATAGTAAATGTTACAGAGTTGTGGATTGTTATTATTATTCTTGTCCAGGGTAATCTCACATATCGGGGATCCTGGGCAAGTGGAGGCGCTGCCAAATTACTTATTGTTGCCCCAGGCTCCCAGTTAGCAGAGGCTCAGATCTCTGTGAGCCACAGGTATATACAGCATCAGTAGTCCCATATAGTTATAAGGAAAGAGGGCTACACATATCTATGATACTGTGTGAGGCCTGACGTCTGTGGGTGATAAATATCTGTGATAGTGTGTGTGTGATAAATATGTGTGATATAGTGTGTGTGATAAATATGTGTGATATAGTGTGTGTGAGGCCTGACGTCTGTGTGTGTGTGTGTGTGATAAATATCTGTGATAGTGTGTGTTATATATTGTGTGTGAGGCCTGACGTCTGTGTGTGTGTGTGTGTGTGTGATAAATATCTGTGATGCTGTGTGTGTGAAACCTTACGTGTGTGTGTGATAAATATGTGTGATATAGTGTGTGTGAGGCCTGACGTCTGTTTGTGTGTGTGTGTGTGTGTGTGTGATAAATATCTGTGATACTGTGTGTGTGAAACCTTACGTGTGTGTGTCTGTGATAAATATCTGTGATAGTGTGTGTGATAAATATGTGTGATAGTGTGTGTGAGGCCTGACGTCTGTGTGTCTGTGTGTGTGTGTGTGTGTGTGTGTGTATGTGTGTGATAAATATCTGTGATACTGTGTGTGAGATAAATATCTGTGAAACTGTGTGTGTGAAATCTTACGTGTGTGTGTGTGTGTGATAAATATCTGTGATAGTGTGTGTGATAAATATGTGTGATATAGTGTGTGTGAGGCCTGACGTCTGTGTGTGTGTGTGTGTGTGATAAATATCTGTGAAACTGTGTGTAAATACAATGTACATAACTCCACATATTCATTGAGCCTGTGTATGACCTCTATGTTCAGAAAAATAATAAATGCAGTTATATGATAATAATTATCTGATGTGAGAGTAATTATAAGCACATAACAACATTATCACTGAGTTTCCATGGGATTGAATGGCAGTGCTGATAGCCTGCCAGGAGGGAACACTGACACCGGATACACCTGTATGTCACTTTACAGCTTTGCTTTGAATGTGCTAAACTTCTGCACACGTTCGCAAAACTGACTCTTGCTGCTGGAGAACATTTCACAAAGTCGGCAACATTGGCACATTTTCACCCGAGCATAATCCAGGCGTTCACATGTTAGGAATTTGCCAGAATTCGCTGACCTCTTCAAAGTCACTCGGATTTCACTTACTGCAGGGACATGCCCTGGGTCAGATGACCATATCATTACATTCTGCATAATTTAGGCTAAAGTCACAGGAACTGGGGAAAATGTTGTGTCTATGGTGACTATCTGCCAATGTCAGAGCAAAGAAATGTTTAGCCAAATCGTGAAATTGAAGGAAAAGTCTTGAAACGTTTTGCCGACAGAACTGCAAGAGGTTCACAGACCTAGAACCCGGGACAGTCGCCATATGAACACCTGATATCTCTAGGGCTCGATTCTAGTTTCTATGTTTGCATGATATGTGCATCTGTCGCTGTGTACAGTGGCACTGAGGCTCTCATTCTCCTATTTGTCCTTGGCTCCCTTTTATATCTCCAGGGGATACGAGGAGTAGAGGGGACAACTGGGCTACCTGGACCTCCTGGGCCACGGGTAAGAACCCGGACCACCCCACCCCCCCCCCCCCCATTTATTCCCTTTGAGCTTGAGTTTAGTTTGAATCTGGAATTGTATCAGCCGTATAGTCCTCTGATCTTCCTGTAGTAGCCAGTCCAAGCTTGATCCCGCACATCTCTTCATCAATATGAATTGTGATCTTCAGATGGTCTTTAGCTGCAGTTCTGACACAGAGAACGAGCTTGTCAGTAGTTTATCTGGATACATTATAGTATAATTGAAATGTATATTCTATTGTGTGTGCCAGGGATTTAATATTCTAAATCGGTGATCCCCAACAGGGAATTTGTGACTCGCCAAATAAAATCTGTACTGGCGGATCCCAGGCAGTATATCGGGTTCCTGAGCCCGTGTGGGGGCTGCGAACTTAGTAAGGCTCCAAACTACACCTCTGCGTGGGAGGTATACCTGTCACTTACAGCAGAAGCCAAAGCCACTCCCCACAATGCTTTGTATCCGCAGCGGCAAGGCATTATGGGGCGTGACTTTGGAAGCTCCCGCAGTGAGTGACAGCGATACCCCTCATGCTGCCTGCATACACCGAGGGGCAGTTTGGGGCCTTATTGTCCCCCCTCTACGAGCTCAGGACACTATACTGCCTGGGATCGGTCGCACAGTTTGTTAGAAATAGTCTGAGTAGGCTATAAACTGTAATCATTAGGGGTTCCTCAACCTTTTGCAGCAGGGGGTGCACAATGTAAAAAAGGTTGGGAACCCCTGTGGAGATCAATGTAAGTACAATACAGTCCTGTCCCAAAGAGCTTGCAAACTAATATTAGATACCCGAGACATACAATGTGACTTGCACAAGACGCAGACAAGGAGCTGGCATCTAAACCTGTGTCAGTTACACAAATGTCACAAATCATCAGTGGGTAGGTCTTCTATGGGTGGGATTATGGTGAAAGGGATAATATGTCGCTTTAATGGATCCTTTGATTCTGGCCCTCTAGGGAATACAAGGGATTCCAGGGATAAAAGGCAGCCCTGGTGACCGAGGTCCTGTAGGAGACGTTGGGCCAACAGTGAGTATCGGAAGGAGGGGAGGAAAGTGTTCCCTCTTGTTGGATCAGAGACCTGTGTCATACAGTACTGGTTAAAAATCTCCTCTTTTCTGAAGAGAATCGGCACCGGAAGTTGCAGTGTAGTATGACCAGGTCATAAAGTATCGGAGTAACATTGTCATTCAGTCTTCACTGTAAACAAGTCCCATTGGGCAGTGCCGCTCATTGGAAGGCAGTGTCACTCATTGGAGGGCAGTGTCACTCATTGGAGGGCAGTGTCACTCATTGGAGGGCAGTGTCACTCATTGGAGGGCAGTGTCACTCATTGGAGGGCAGTGTCACTCATTGGAGGGCAGTGTCACTCATTGGAGGGCAGTGTCACTCATTGGAGGGCAGTGTCACTCATTGAAGGGCAGTGTCACTCATTGGTGGGCAGTGTCACTCTTTGGTGGGCAGTGTCACTCTTTGGTGGGCAGTGTCACTCATTGGTGAGCAGTGCCACTCATTGGAAGGCAGTGTCACTCATTGGAAGGCAGTGTCACTCATTAGTGGGCAGTGTCACTCATTAGTGGGCAGTGTCACTCATTGGATTTTGGGAGTTTGTCTTGCTCGTTGGGATCGAGTTCCTCTCAATGTGAAGGGCTCGTGCACTTCTGGGGAGTTTCAAATCAAAATTCCTCCACTCAAAGTTGCAAGAACTAATTTATTTCCTCTGCCTCTCCCAGGGTCTTCCGGGCACTCGCGGAGAGAAGGGGGAGAAGGTGAGTCCTGACTTGCACTGGGTTGCTAATTACACTGAGAGATAAGGGGCTTTTATCAGCTGAACGTCTTCTCCTCACACATTATAACACTGCTACCATACTTTACAAGGGCAGAAAGGGGGTTACGACATTTCTTAAGGTACAACTAGGGGGCAATAAAAAGCTCTTAAACATAGAATGAACTCCTTAGGTGCTCATCATTGATTTGCAGTGTGTTGTGGGACTCTCAGGGCAACATAAATGACCCACCTGCCCGAAGTTCAAACCTTTGTCCTGCATTTAGGGGGAACCTCAGTCTGTGGCCACCATTTACCATTTGGTGAATCAGGTGTGTGAGAGGCTCATTCAAGGTAAGTGGTCACTCTCTTTTCACCCTTTCTATCTGTTGGTTGTTTTGGTGTTAAGCTGCCGTTAGTCCTCGTGTTGCGGATTTAACACTATTATCAGACACAAAACTGTGATGAAGATTAGAGCAATGCAAAATGGCGAGCCTCACCAGTCCCTCATTAGAGGGCTCATCCTCTATACCCCAGTATTCTCCTCCTCTCTGGAATCCTACAATCCCCCCTCTGGCTTCTGGTCTGCCTGGTGGTCTCCATGATGACCCCGATGAAGGGAGACACATGTTAGCGGCTGCATCATAAGATATCAGTCTGTGAACACGTCGCCATCTTTGTCACCCCCGCTCACGTTCATCTGTCGCCTTCTCCAGCCCATATGGTGAAACTGGACACGGTCCTTGGGGAGCGAGAGAGGCAGCCGGTACCTGTGCGAGAGGATATGAAGATAGGAGAGCCAGGCCCCCCCGGACCACCCGGCACCCCCGGGGAGAGTGGGGAAGCCGGGGTAAATGGGGCATCCGGGCAATCAGCCCGGGATGGGTATCCAGGCGAATGGGGTAAAGATGCTATTTCTTTGTGCATAATTACATTTCTGTCTCTAAACCTCATCCCTACAGCATCCTCTAGTATTCCAGTACTGACCCCACCCACACCTCTTCCTTCACTCTGCTATTCCAGTACTGTTCCCCCTCCACTTCTCCCTTTGCATTAACACACACACACACACACACACACACACACACACACACACACACACACACACACACACACACACACACACACACACACACACACACACACACACACACACACACACACACACACACAGCTTTGCCACTATACCTCATCCCTGAAGGCTCCTCTGCTATTCCAGTACTGACACCCCACCCACACTTCTTCCTTCACTCTGCTATTCCAGTACTGACGCCCACCTCTCCCTACACACACACACACACACACACACACACACACACACACACACACACACACACACACACACACACACACACACACACACACACACACACACACACACACACACACACACACACACCTCTGCTACTATACCCCATCCCTCCAGTACTATTGCTTATTGAATACAATTTCAATTACATTTAATATTGCTATTCCAGTACTGAACCTCATACACACACCTTTCTGTGTCCTCTGTATATAGTTACATAGTTACATAGTAGATGAGGTTGAAAACAGACATACGACCGTCAAGTTCAACCTATGCTAAATGTAGACGACAGATACTTTATCCTATATCCCTACTCACAGTATATTGATCCAGAGGAAGGCAGGTTACATGTATAATTATTTGTTTGTATGTGTCAGGGAAACAAGGGCTTACAGGAGAGAAGGGAGAGCCAGGAAAAAGCAGGGAGGGCCCCCCGGGGCCCCCAGGCACAGCAGGTAAACACACCTCACATTGTTTTATACAGGGGGGAGGGGGGGTACACATACCTGTGTGTAGCAAGAAGTGGGCATCGCCTTCTCAGTACAAGTCCAACTTAATGCTCTTTATACATGGTCCCCAGGGAGTCACACACAAGGAGAGCAACGTGACCCAGCTTCTCCGCTGCCTAAAAACTGGGCGGTTCCCCTTGTTACCTTTTCAGTAGGCAACTGAGTACAGCAGAGTCTTCCAGCAAGGATGGGGTTAATGCCATGGCAGAGACTTTTTCCGTTTGCACCTCCACCCTCCCTACTTTGAGGCAGAAAGGTGCCTTATTGCCCTGTCTCTGAGGCACAGGACACACTTCCCATGTGCTTTAAACAGGAGGGGGACCTGCTGCCTGTTTCTCTCCTTTTCTCTTTATAATTGTCAATGTTTTTTTCTTTCTCGCTTGTATAGCGCTGACTGTATACGCAATGCTGTACGTAGACTTTTTGGAGTCCCTACCCCATAGAGCTTACAATCTATGTTTTTGGTGCCTGAGGCACAGGGAGATAAAGTGACTTGCCCGAAATCACAAGGAGCTGACACACTATTAATAAAAATGTAATTAAAGCTGCTTCATTAGCATAGTGGATAGCCGCTACGGTAATGAATTTATTTGAATTGCTATTGGGATTTTTATAATAGTCTACATGAGCAGGGGGTCTCCGGAGCTAAACCGCCTTGGTTTCAGCCTCGGGGACCCCCTACTTTATGAGATACAGGCCCCATAGTCGGACGCAAATGCACTGATTTTATCACTGCTTTGTGAATGGGCCCCATAGTTACATAGTAGATGAAGTTGAAAAAAGACATACGTCAGTGAAATTCAACCTATGCTAAATTTAGACGACAGATACTTTATCCTATATTGTTATTTACAGTCTATTGATCCAGAGGAAGGCAAACACACAACCCCAGTGAAATATCATCCAATCATATCTCATAAGGGGACAAATAAATTCTTTCCTGTCTCCAAATAATGGCAATTGGATTTCTCCCTGGATCAACATCCTTCCCATGTTTACTTATTTGGTATATCCGTGTATACCTTTCCTTTCTAAAAAGAAGTCCAACAGGTTTTTTTTTTAACATATCTATTGTATCTGCCATCACAGTCTCCATGGGTAATGAATTCCACATTGTAACTGCCCTTACTGTAAAGAACCCTTTCTTTTGTTGCTGGTGAAATCTCCTTTCCTCCAACTATAAGGGATGCCCCCGAGTTGTGTGTACTGCCCTTGGGATGAATAGTTCATTTGAAAGCTCCTTGTATTGACCCCGAATATATTTGTATATAGTTATCATATCCCCTCTTAGACGCCTCTTTTCTAATGTAAATAAATCTTTCTCTTTGTTCTATTCCTTTCTCTTCTCTCTCTTTTCCTTTTCTACCTTTCCATACACCACCATCTACACTCCTTCTTTGTCTCTGTATCTTTCCTCCCTCTGCTGTTCCTCTTCTTCTCTCCATCACGCTCACCCCGTCATTCCCTCTCTCAGGCCCCCCAGGGAAGGAGATATTTGGGAATGTAGGCCCTGTTGGTTCTCCTGGAATTCCTGGACCTTCTGGATCTCCTGGAAGCCCTGGTCAGCATGGAGCGCCCGGACCTCCTGGGAGCTGTGACCCTTATCTGTGTTTTGGGGCAGACACTGGGGGTTAGTACAGGTAGAGTGGAGGAGAGGCATCGAAGCAGGGCAGGGAAAGTGTTCCTATTCATAATAATTTTAGTGTATCCAGCAAATAAATCCCTGATCTGATGAGCTCCCAATCTAATTGTGTATGCATGAGTCACAGGGACATCAATTGACTTACTCAATGTCCCTATTATACTACCTTGATCACAAGGACGCTCCTACAGTTCCTCATATGATTTATCCCTCATAACAATATTGCTGCTCCATTTTTAACTAGCGTGTTTCAACTTAACCAAATGTGAGCTGTGTCTTTAAAGCAGAGACATACCTGTGTGACACCAGGAGTGGGGCATACCTGTGTGACACAAGGAGTGGGGCATACCTGTGTGACACATGGAGTGGGGCATACCAGTGTGACACAAGGAGTGGGGCATACCTGTGTGACACAAGGAGTGGGGCATACCTGTGTGACACATGGAGTGGGGCATACCTGTGTGACACCAGGAGTGGGACATACCTGTGTGACACCAGGAGTGGAACATACCTGTGTGACACCAGGAGTGGGACATACCTGTGTGACACCAGGAGTGGGACATACCTGTGTGACACCAGGAGTGGGACATACCTGTGTGACACCAGGAGTGAGGCATACCTGTGTGACACCAGGAGTGGGACATACCTGTGTGACACCAGGAGTGGGGCATACCTGTGTGACACCAGGAGTGGGGCATACCTGTGTGCCACCAGGAGTGGGGCATACCTGTGTGACACAAGGAGTGGGACATACCTGTGTGACACCAGGAGTGGGACATACCTGTGTGACACAAGGAGTGGGGCATACCTGTGTGACACCAGGAGTGGGGCATACCTGTGTGACACCAGGAGTGGGGCATACCTGTGTGACACAAGGAGTGGGGCATCCCTTCCCGGCGCTTCCTAATGCTCTTTATTTCAATACATGATCCCGAGGGAGTAACGCACGACCAGGAGATGTGACCCTGCGCCTCCGCGGCCTGAAAACTGGGGATACCGCAGTGTCTTCCAGCAAGGAAGGGGTTAATGCCACGGCAGACACTGCTTCTCCATTTGCACCCCTACACCGGTGTCCGCTCTCGCTTCCCCCATCACCCCACACGCTCTACCACTTTCAGGCAGAGGTGCCTTATTGCTTTGTCACTCACAGCTCAGGACACTGTTCCCTTTGTTAGCAGGTATCCCGGACCTGGCGCTATCCCCTGAATGATCCCAGGACTCCCCTCCCCCAGGACGCAGACGGGGGGCCCGTGAAGTCCGCTGTGCCTCGGAAGTGTTATTTCAATATAAACACATCTGTATAACCATAAGGTGGGGGGGGGGGGGGTTGGAGGGCTCATGCCCTGTACCTATTTTGACCCCTTCCCTGCCAGAGAGGCGAGCAAATCATTACAAGATTGCCCTGTAATGCATTGCCCTATGGCAGTTAAGGGGTTACGGCCAGCTGCACAATACGCAGTGTAGATCCAATGGCACTTACTGTATATTGGGTGAAACTACCCCGGCACGCTGGGGGCGGGTTTATAGGTCTGAGCAAACAGACTGTGAACAGGGAAACACATCGCCTTATTTTTCTGTTCGGCAGAGAAGGGGTTAATCTGCGCTTATTAGACACGTGAAAAGCAATTGTTTTTTTGGACTTAAAGATCGCTACGATGGTCAAGTGCTGAGCAGCTCTGAGTATACGTGCAGTATATGCAGTGTACGAATTCCATATGCAGTGTACAAATTCTATATGTAGTGTACGTATTGTATATGCAGTGTATAAATTGTGTATGCAGTGTACAAATTCTATATGTAGTGTACGTATTGTATATGCAGTGTATGCAGTGTACGAATTCTATATGCAGTGTACGTATTGTATATGCAGTGTATGAATTGTATATGCAGTATATATTAAGGGTCAGTGGACGTTCAGATGTCTGAGTAAAATCCGACCCCAAAACCTGCTCATCCTCCTTTTGATTTTTATAAACAGAGAAAACTTTTGGGTTTGGGTACACGCTGTAGACAGCGGGTTCAGTATACAGCGGGGGCAGTATACAGCAGGGGGGGGGGGGGGTATATATGCAATAACAATTACTCTTTCCAAAAATGAATCAAAGTTTTTGTGTTACATATTTCAGCACTTTGGTACTTCACACAGAAATGCCTCGCCTGTCTCTATTTGGTAAAATATTGGTGTGAAATCCTGATTAGGGGGTTAGGATTAGGGGTTTAGATTAAGGTTAGGATTCGGGGTTACGGTTAGAATTAGGGGTTACGGTTACAATTAGGGGTTAAGTGTAGGATTAGGAGTTAAGGTTAGGATTAGGGGTTTAAATTAAGGTTAGGATTAGAGGTTTAGGTTAGATTTAGGGGTTAGGGGTTAAGTGTATGATTAGGAGTTATGGTTAGGATTAGGGGTTTGGATTAAGGTTAGGATTAGAGGTTAAGGTTAGAATTAGGGGTTAAGTGTAGGATTAGGAGTTAAGGTTAGGATTTGAGGTTTAGATTAAGGTTAGGATTAGGGGTTACGGTTAGGATTAGGGGTTAAGGTTAGAATAAGGGGTTAAGTGTAGGATTAGGAGCTAAGGTTAGGATTAGGGGTTTAGATTAAGGTTAGGATTAGGGGTTAAGGTTTGGATTAGGGGTTAAGTGTAGGATTAGGAGTTAAGGTTAGGATTAGGAGTTTAGATTAAGGTTAGGATTAGGGGTTAAGGTTAGGATTAGGGGTTAAGGTTAGGATTAGGGGTTAAGGTTAGGATTAGGGGTTAAGGTTAGAATTAGGGGTTAAGGTTAGAATTAGGGGTTAAGGTTAGAATTAGGGGTTAAGGTTAGAATTAGGGGTTAAGGTTAGAATTAGGGGTTACGGTTAGAATTAGGGGTTACGGTTAGAATTAGGGGTTACGGTTAGAATTAGGGGTTACGGTTAGGATTAGGGGTTACGGTTAGGATTAGGGGTTACGGTTAGGATTAGGAGTTAAGATTAGGGGTCCAGGTAAAGATTAGGCAGTAGTTTGCATTTATCGGCATTACCCAAAATGTCCCGGAAATACCCAGACTCCCTGGGTCACTTGTCCAGCGGACAAATGGCCGCGGCGAACTGTCCAATACCTGCCCTTCACAGATAATAAAAGATCCCACACTCCGTGTCGCATGGCTGAGTTCTCTCCTGTGTCCCCATGGGTTTGGGTCCCCGGCACTGAAAGACAGTTCAGCTAATCCTGCCGTGTACCTGCCATGCCCTGGGCTCGAAGCTAAGCTCGTCACACGCACACGTCCCCAACCTTGAAAGTGTCCTTCACATGATGTGTGCTGTCCTCAAACCTTCTACCTAACCCAGCTGGGACCCCTAATAAATCAGAGAGAGGGGCGACGGGATTACAGGGGCCCATGCTGCCCTTTGTGGTGGGTTTTTAGGAAATACAAGGAAATCGAAGCTCTGGGAAATACACGTTCTCTTTTTTTCTTCCTATAAGTAATAAATCCAGTTTTAAAGTTAGTTTATAAACACAATGAGCTGAGACTCTGGAGCGATTTCCCTTCCCCTGACTCCCCCTCTCCCCATCTACATTAGTTTAAGGGCACCAATTAGATTGTTAAATTGTTTACAGAACGTTGTGTTTTTCGCTGGCTATGTGGGATTGCACCTTTAACGTCTCACGTTACGCAGTTCTCTCCACACAGTGCGTATTGGGGGGGGGGGGAGGGGTCAGTTATCCCACTGTCCGCATTATAACACGACAGAGTGACACCGATTACAAGCATAACAGGGGAAGCAACGCCTCTCTGGCAGTGAAGGGGTTAAGGGACCTAAATGGCCCCGGGTGCCGAACCCTTTCATTGCCTCGAGTTTTCCGGAACCTTCCCGGCCACGAAGACGTTTAAATTTGCCCTTTGAGCGTGCGGCGCGCGCGCTCTCTTGACGGCTCCAGGGAAACGAGAGGAGACGCTCCCAAATCATGTTTATTCATTTACCTGCCGAGAAGCGACTGTTACATGTCTGGAATTTCACACACGGTGCAGTGAGTTGTGCAAAAGCAAATATTAATAAGGGGTTCCCGCCCTGGAAGGCAGGGGCTGCCTGTGAAACGCTCCTCTACCCCGAGGATGTCCCCAAGAGTCCTCTGAGCCCACTCATGCAAGGCAGACACAGGCTAAATAATTTATACATCGCAGACACTCTGTCACAAGCACACTCTCTCCCCCACTCAGGAGAGCGCCTCTGCTCATGTCTCGTTTGTCTCTCTGTATTTCCCCTCTGCGTTCCTCCTTCCACTCCTTTCCTCTATTTCCACATTCACTCTGTTTCTTTGCATCTCTTTTCCCATCTTTGTGACGCTCTCGCACTTTTTTTCCCACTTTCCATAATATTCACCTCTTTCCGTTCACTCATTCGCCTCTCAAAGTGATCTCCTATTTCCTCTCTCCCGCGGTCCTCCCCGCCTCTCTTCCTGACACAGTAGCCTATGTATGCTGGTTCCCCCATGTTATATCATCCCAGCCAGCCAGGGCGGGAGGAACAGTCCGACGGTTCCCAGCAGGCAGACAATGATGAACATCCAGAGGAAGATCCGGTCAATAACCATGGCCACGTATTTCCAGTCCTGTTTCACCTGCGGGACGAGAGAGCGAGGAGCTGAGCACGGAGACAGGAAGGGTAGCCAACAAGGATGAAATTCCAGGCACAGTGCTGAATGGGGCCTGTCTAACCCCCCAACTTCTGGGGTTCTGCAGGCCGCCATACCCCTTATCTCTTTAGCACAATAGGCGTGCTGGCACAACCCCCACCCTGCTCAGCTGGCACCCCCTGCCAATCTCTTCCCTGCTCAACACTTCCTCAATGCCCAGGCTGTTTTCCTGGGCTCTGGTTATCCTGATAGCGGGCAAGGTAGAAGGCGAGCACAGACACAGGGGCCCGGGCACAGAGACACACAGGGGCCCGGGCACAGACACGGGGGCCGAGCACAGAAATACATGGGGGCTGAGCACAGAGACAAAAAGCCAAACACACAGGGGCCGAGCACAGAGACATACGGGGGCCGAGCACAGAGAGACACATGGGAACCGAGCACAGAGACACACGGGCCGAGCACAGAGACACACGGGCCGAGCACAGAGACACACAGGGGCCGAGCACAGAGACACACAGGGGCCGAGCAGAGAGACACACAGGGGCAGAGCACAGAGACATACGGGGGCCGAGCACAGAGACATACGGGGGCCGAGCACAGAGAGACACGGGCCGAGCACAGAGACACACAGGGGCCGAGCACAGAGACACACAGGGGCCGAGCAGAGGGACACACAGGGGCCGAGCACAGAGACATACGGGGGCCGAGCACAGAGACATACGGGGGCCGAGCACAGAGAGACACATGGGAACCGAGCACAGAGACACACAGGGGCCGAGCACAGAGACACACAGGGGCCGAGCAGAGGGACACACAGGGGCAGAGCACAGAGAGACACACACAGAGGCCGAGCACAGAGACATACGGGGGCCGAGCACAGAGACACACAGGGGCCGAGCAGAGGGACACACAGGGGCAGAGCACAGAGAGACACACACAGAGGCCGAGCACAGAGACACAGGGTCGAGCACAGAGAGGCACAGGGGCCTACCACAGGGCCTAGCACAGAGACACACGGGGGTGAGCTCAGAGAGACACACGGGAACCGAGCACAGAGACACACAGGCCGAGCACAGAGACACACAGGGGCCGAGCACAGAGACACACAGGAGCCTAACACAGAGACACACAGGCCGAGCACAGAGACACACGGGCCGAGCACAGAGACACATAGACCAAACACAGAGACACATAGACCAAACACAGAGACACAGGGGCCGGTGCAAAGAAAAGTAACTAAACACTTGCACTTACACTGATATACACATATACACACAGCGGCACATACATTCTTTGCAACATGCACACACTGTCAGGGCACTCTCCATAGTGACAACACAGCTGATCTCCGTATAATAAGCAGTGTGTCACAATATATTCAAACATATACTGCCAAAGCAGCCAATATGACCTATATATGTGAGGGTACAAAGGGGGGAGCTGACCAGGAGCATGTTCAAGTCTCATGGGGGCACAAAGGTTATATTTATAGTAGCTACTATATAGATGAAGAGATGAAGGTGAGAGGCCTCACAGGTGGGAAACAAACCCTGACAGGATAAGGTGCCTACAGAAACACATAAAGCATGAAGGATAGCAAGAGATAAGCAGGAGAGAGGAGAGAAGACAGGGGGGAGAGGAGACAGAGGGGAGAGGAGCAGGTAAACGGAACACCTACCACAAGAAAGAGGGAGGAACTGGTCCCCAGAATGTGAGGGATGGAGAGATTTGAGGCAATTGAGAGGCACAGTGCAATAAAACAGATAACAGCCACTTGAGATGGAAATAGACTAAATGATTGCAGGCTGTGCGCTCACTTTATCACACTGAGTGCAGCTCAGGCTTCAAGTTATCAGAAAGCACAGCATGCACCTGCTGTGTAATGACCACAGCTGAATCATCCAGGCCAGCAAACACCACCAAGGTAAGCGCTGTTTGGTTTAACGACGGAGACAACCGTGATGAGAGGTTTCTGTCCCAACATTTCCACTGGGGCAGCAAAATGACCCCCCACCTACTACACAGGCATCAGTGACACTTCCTCCGAATACACAAAGATAAGGGACACATAGCTCTCACCTTTTATATCAGAATATTATTAATATTACTTTCCTAGGCAGTGATAATACTCACAGAGAAGTCAGCATCCTCTGCTTTCAGGTGGTCAGCGATGTAGTGGACGCCCTCTATGGCCAGCTTCAGGGATGGGGACATCAGGAGCACGTGCTGCTCTTTGGCATTGAGAGTCTTGGCAACTTGACTGGTGCTACTTGGCGTTTCTTGTTTCTTTGGCTTGCATTTGCACTGGGATGTCTTCTGACTCCCTGGCTGCCCGTCATGCACACGACACCTCTGGGACAGCGGGGAGCTGCTGGACTGGCCGTTGGTCTGGGAGGAATCCTCGTGCAGGTAGCAGTACTGGATGCTCCTGGAGCGGCAGCGGATGCTGCCCTCATTGGTTTCCTTTGGGCTGTACATCTGCTGGACACTCACAGAACGCATTTTTGGCATTAGGTTGGATGGGGCATCTCCCAACAGATGGGTCTGAGTCTGTGGGGAAGGGCAGCTGGTCAGCATGGATTCCTCACACAGCATGGAATATTGTCCAGATGGCGACTTGCAGACTACTTGGGAGTTGGCCGTCTGCTCCAACTGGTGACAGCAGGAGGATGACGGTGATGCCCGCTGGCTGGCAGGGCTGACAGAAGATGAGCTGGGGAAAGCTGGTTCTATCTCTGTCTCGGACCAAAGCCTAGGTGGGGGGCTGGATCTTCTGGCATGCATGGATTCTATCAGCTTCTTGCAGTTATCCTTCACTGGTCTCTTCATGAACAGCACGCGGGGCACCACATCTAGAAATATCCGGCGTACCCAGGCTGGCATGGTGTGAGTGCGGGGAGAGCGGTGGTGGACATTCAACACAAAAACAGTGATGATGATGGAGAGCGTGACAAAGATCATGGTGAAGAGAAGATATTCCCCGATCAACGGGATGACCAGGGAGGTGGAGGGGATGATCTCAGTGATCAGGAGGAGGAAGACGGTCAGGGAAAGCAGCACTGAGATACAGAGGGTGATCTTCTCTCCACACTCTGAGGGCAGGTAGAAGACCAGCACGGTCAAGCAGGAGATGAGCAGACATGGAATGATGAGGTTAATGGTGTAGAACAAAGGAAGTCTCCTGATGATGAAGGAATAGGTGATGTCTGAGTAGATCTCTGTGCAGCACTCATACTTCTTGATGTTGTAGTTGCCCACGGCATTGACTATGACCCACTCACCACTCTCCCAGTAGTCTAACTGGTCCACATGGCTGTGCATGCTGACCAAGTCAATCTTGGCTTTGTCATATGTCCACGACCCGAACTTCATGGTGCAGTTCTGCTGGTCAAAGGGGAAAAAGGTAACGTCGATGCTGCAGGAGCTCTTGTAGATAGCGGGTGGCGTCCATTTGATCTGCCCGTCGTGGAAGAGGTGAGCTTTAGTAAGGTGGGTCACTGCAAAGTCCCCGTCGGCACTTGGGAAAAAAAGGACACAGTGGGTGACTTTCTTTCTATTCACTGCTTGATGGAAGACAATACTATAAATGATACATATGGGGGATTTTTGTGGGGGATCTCAATTCCAGCACCTTTTATTCTACGATTCACAAGAATCTCCCTATAGTGATTATGAAAGGATACGGAATGGGCTGGAATAATAACAAGGGCATTGTATATCCTCTTTGAAGTCTTTTCAGAGGTCCAAACCGCCACGTCAGTGGGAATAAAATAAGGGCCTAACCGGGTGACCGGAGAAATAGTTTTCCTAGCTCATTTCTTTATTTATAGCTGAATTATTTATTGTAGTTTAGATATAAAGGATTTTTCTTTGCTCAGGGTTCTGCCAGCCGGACTATATACACAAATATAGAAGTCGATTGTATTTTTCCATTTAATTGTAAGGGATGTGTTTATTCATTGGATCAGTTTAACTGGACTCAGGGTAAACGTCCCTCCCCTTTTGTACTGTTATGTACGGACAGAGCAGAGTTCTAGTTGACATGTTAGAGAACACTGCACCCTTTTAAAGGGGGCAGTGACACTCAATAGATGACCCTTGGGGAGTTCAATATAGGGTTAAATTAGCATTGACCTTCAAGACCTCACAGGTTGTTAGCTATTGAAAATGATCACGTGACCTGTGTATTGACTAAACCCATGATATATGCCAGGGAATAACAGGTAAGATGTGCTAGGGTTCCGTATGTGGACACCAAAAGATTGTGATTAGATTTGCAGGCGGCTTCTCCAAAAACACTGGACCTAATGATGAAAGGGGCGACACGCTTGAGACACACACAGCCCTCTCTCACCTATCTCCGCTCCATTCTGTTTCCTCCTCTCCTTGGCCCCACCCCTAGGCTCCTAACACCTCCTCCTGATTGGCTGCTACTGGGTAATGCCGCCAATCAGGATGGAGGAAGCTGCCCAGGCCCCTATTAACAGCCCTGCACTCTCCCCGCTCAGGGAAATCCCACAGCCCCCCAAGCCGGTCACGTCACTATTTCCAGAGAGGTAATACTGGTCTACACATACAGGCCTAGAGAGGTAATACTGGTATACACATACACGCCCAGAGAGGTAATACCGGTCTACACATACAGGCCTAGAGAGGTAATACTGGTATACACATACACGTCCAGAGAGGTAATACCGGTATGCACATTCACGCCCAGAGAGGTAATACCGGTATACACATACACGCCCAGAGAGGTAATACCGGTATGCACATTCACGCCCAGAGAGGTAATACCGGTATACACATACACGCCCAGAGAGGTAATACCGGTATACACATACACGCCCAGAGAGGTAATACCGGTATACACATACACGCCCAGAGAGGTAATACCGGTATACACATACATGTCCAGAGAGGTAACACCGGTATACACATACACGCCCAGAGAGGTAACACCGGTATACACATACACGCCCAGAGAGATAATACCGGTATACACATTCACGCCCGGAGAGGTAATACCGGTATACACATACACGCCCAGAGAGGTAATACCGGTATACACATACATGTCCAGTATTACTTCTAAAATGTTTTACTGGACAGAGAGTCCAAATACAGGAATGTCCTGTCCGGTCCAATAATGGACACCTAGCAACCCTAATTGTGATTCATCTTGTATGTATTAAGGCAAGGCAATTTTCTTACAAATATCATGGCTACCTATTGGACACCCTTGGACAAGGACAAGTGCTAAGTGTCTAACTACACTTATATTGTAAGCTCTGTGGGGCAGGGTCTCCTTTGCCTTATTCTGTCCTTCACCTGTTACACTTATCCGCATTGTTTGAAATGTCTTTACCTTGTATTGTAATTTTGTAAAGAGCTGCGTACATTGTTGGCTCTATATAAAACAAATGAGACATATATTACACCTGTTTTTCAAACTAGACTCCTAATTCTGCATCCAGTATTCACACACGCACTTGCATTCTAACACGTCTACATTAAGCCTCCTTAATCCTCTACTGTTGACTTATTACAGCCTCACCAGCCTTACATATTTAAGCAGTTAAATACAATGCTTTCAATAACCTTCAAGTTACATAGGAACAAAGGTGGCTTTCAGATGCTACCGATGCTCGGAGTGGATAGAATCAGACTGCTAAACCGATGTTCGGAATGGATAAAATCAGACTGCTAAACTGATGCTCGGAATGGATACAATCAGACTGCTAAACCGATGCTCGGAGTGGATACAATCAGACTGTTAAACCGATGCTTGGAATGGATACAATCAGACGGCTAAACCGATGCACGGAGTGAGTACAATCAGACGGCTAAATCGATGCTCGGAATGGATACAATCAGACTGCTAAACCGATGCTCGGAGTGGATACAATCAGACTGTTAAACCGATGCTTGGAATGGATACAATCAGACGGCTAAACCGATGCACGGAGTGAGTACAATCAGACGGCTAAATCGATGCTGGGAGTGGATACAATCAGACGGCTAAACCGATGCTCAGAATCGATAAAATCAGACTGCTAAACCGATGCTCGGAATGGATACAATCAGACTGCTAAACCGATGCTCGGAGTGGATACAATCAGACTGCTAAACCGATGCTCGGAGTGGATACAATCAGACTGCTAAACCGATGCTCGGAGTGGATACAATCAGACTGCTAAACCGATGCTCGGAGTGGATACAATCAGACTGCTAAACCGATGCTCGGAGTGGATACAATCAGACTGCTAAACCGATGCTCGGAGTGGATACAATCAGACTGCAAAACCGATGCTCGGAATGGATACAATCAGACTGCTAAACCGATGCTCGGAGTGGATACAATAAGACTGTTAAACCGATGCACGGAATGGATACAATCAGACTGCTAAACCGATGCTCGGAGTGGATACAATCAGACTGCTAAACCGATGCTCGGAATGGATACAATCAGACTGCTAAACCGATGCTCGGATTGGATACAATCAGACTGCTAAACCGATGCTTGGAATGGATACAATCAGACTGCTATACCGATGCTCGGATTGGATACAATCAGACTGCTAAACCAATGCTCGGAATGGATACAATCAGACTGTTAAACCGATGCTCGGAATGGATACAATCAGACTGCTAAACCGATGGTCAGAATCGATAAAATCAGAAGGCTAAACGGATGCTCGGAATGGATACAACCAGACTGTTTGAAATATTCAATGTCATTCGTCATTTTGCTATGGGCTTTATCTGAAAGCATTGAGGTTTAGCTGCAAACACTTCTCTTAATCAAATGCTTCCAAGTTCCCACATGGTCTTGTTCCCACATTGTGGGGGTAAAGTAATACGAGAAGCTTCTCCATTAACATATTCTGATTGTAATTTCCCAGACCCTCTATAAAGAAATCACCACAGTTTGACCCTGACCCTCTCACTGAGCAGTTACTTCGTGTTATTTTTGTCCTTGTATGTCTCCCGAACACAAATTAGACTGTAAGCTCTTCTGGTCAGGCGCTCTCTTTTGTCAGATGTATATTTTGCTCTATTACCCTTCCTGCATGTTGCATTCCATGTATTCTTACTGTGCTTCTCCCCTGGCTTCTGGCATTATTATAGACTATTCTTATCATGGTACAGTATTTCTAATAGCTGGATGGAAGTTTGTTTTCCTGTTCTTTTTATTTGCAAATCAGTAATGCAGCTCTGCCTCTTTATACAAATAATCTCCCGGTAGTGACAGAACCTGGCATCAGACGCCCTCTCCCTGTCAGGTACAAAGATATATAGTACAGCACTGTGCTGTCAGTTTCCTGCAGCACATCGCTTATTCCCACTAATGATCCCATATTCACCACTCTCCTGACCCGACACACGCACAAGCCTCTGGTGTAACCACTGCACCCCAGCATGTCGGAGGGAGATGAAGACCCCCGGGGAATGGGCTGAGGGTGGAAGGGCACCGTATATAGCTAGAAAGGGTTGCTCTTTTCCTGGGAATCCCTCTGGTTACGTGACAGTTTTTTGATTTTCCCAATTAGCAAAACGCATCCAAGATACGCACTAAAGACTAATAAATCATTATGAGTCCCGTGCATAATAACTGGGTCATTTCAAATGAGCGTTTCTTCATCACCACCCAGCAATTACAATGCACATGCAGCGAGGTAAAGCAACACTGAGATCCACTAAAAGTAGCATGCTGCAGTATAAACCGATGGTGAGTATGACCACACACTGCCAACCCACTCAAGTTTGTAGCGTGACTGACAAGTAATCTATCGAACTACTGTATAGACAGGTCTATCTGGCATTGAATGAGATAAGAAATCCCTACATGTATACTGCCCACCCCAAGCCTTCCAATGGTCGTGCCTATAAATGAATCCCAAAACCAAGGAGAAGCTGTACAGTAAGGACCATGATCAGACTTTATCCCAGAAATTATTTCCATCATAAGTCCTTCCAGATCTTCAGAGGTTCATTTGATAAGCAAATAATTATTTCATGATAAGTGTTAAAGCACAGGGAATTACACGTATCAGAGAAGCCTGCCTCTCTGGCTGTCCCCTGTGTGTTCCCATAAAGTGAAGCCCACACAATGTGTGCAGGAGAAGCACAATTATTTCCACTTCAGCTTCTACCGTTTTAATTACAACAGAATTCAAATGACTTTTGCAAAACTACAGCGACGACGCAAGAATTTCATTTAAAAATGCCTTGCGTAGCAGTTCCTGCAGCCGGCAGAATCAGGTTATTTAACTTGGAACATTAAGAGGACACAACCTCTAAGGGAAACCGTCTCCAAAGGCAAATGAAAGCAGGGTTTTCTCAGCAGATATTTTGTAGGGAAGAAAAAGGTAACTTGCAGGTTGAGATAATGTCTGTAGCAATGTGCATAACAAGGGGATATCTGCTGGTCCTGATTACAGAACTAGCTGCTCTTTACCTTCTGCAAGGTGTCTGCATACAATATCTTTGCTTTCTTCTTCTCCCACATTCCTGGACTCCCCTCTTCTCCATGGAGCTTACCACTGACCTCCTTTATTGGTTAAATGATAAGTAGACAGGGTGTAGCACCCATATAAGCAAACTATGCCCATGCTTCCAACCTCAGCAGGAATATATTACAGTATATAGGCATGTGGGAGCTGGTGTGTAACTTTGAATGTGTCTGAGTCAGTGTGTGCTGGTGAATTTGTGCAAGTGGTGACACTGAGTTATAGATGACAGGGGACCCTATTAAAATGTGAGCTTATGCTTACCACATATTCCCTGTCTTCAGCCCTGAAGAGGGTTACATGAGGCTCTCAAATAAATATTTGGGAGTGCAGTCATACTCTGACCTGTGCACAGTTGCTACAGCTGACGGGACCCCATAAAACCTCTTCATAGTATTTGGGATGATGTTATTCAGACATACAAATTCAAAAACTTTCTGGACAAGCTACCTGCCTATCTGAACAAGCTCCTCACCCCTACCACATGCAGCACTTATCATCTGAGATATGACTCCAAAAGACTGTTCGTGATCCCAAGGCTCAGCAAAGTATCCGGACGCTCCTCCTTCTCTTACCGTGCACCCCAAAACTGGAACAATCTACCAGAGACTCTCACAGCCGCCACCAGTCCAAGTGCTTTCAAAACTAAAGTAGTCTCACATTTTAACCTGGTCTGTAACTGTTACATACGCCTATAACATATACTATCTCTAACTGTGCATGCAATGTCTTGTATATAATGTATAACTCTGCGAACTTAATGTCACTATGTATCTGTAACCATAACTCTGTGGCCAGGACATACTTGAAAACGAGAGGTAACTCTCAATGTATTACTTCCTGTTAACACATTTTATAAATAAATCCTGCTTAGCTACTTTTCTTAGCCAGCAATGTGATGCAGTGTATTTGGTACCTTGCATGGGAAGGGGTTACATCCACATTACTTCTTACTGCTCCAAAAACAGTAGAAATAGGCCTTACTTTTCTTTTTATTCAGGTCCCACATATTATTATCACTGGCCTCATCACTGCGTCTCTGGGATCCCAAAGTTAGCTCTGAGCCCCCATCATGCCCCTGCACGTCTCAGGTACAGAGTGCAGAGTTATTCCTTTTATTCAGACTTTGCTAAAGCTTCAGAGAAATGTCTGTAGAACCCTGTACAATCCCCACATTTACCTTATTTATGGGATCTGGAAGATATGAGAATGTGGGGTGAATTTCATGTGAACAGCAACTCTTGAGTTTTTAAACTAGCGGCACTTAAGTGTATTTTTATTCTTATTTTTGCAAGGTGCAAATATCCAGTTTCCAGCAATTTTGTGAATCTGAGAAGGATTGATACGTGTAATATGCAAGTTTTTTGACTATTTGCCCTTTCTCCCCTCCTTCCCATGTGTAAGATATCCCCCCCCCCCATGGTTGATGTATACTTACTTGTTGTACAGAACAATATCAGGTCTCCAGATCAGCTCAGAAGGAATCCGGATCGATGTCACATTTTCGTACTCAAGGGGGTCCCAGCGCAGCTTGTAATCATGCCACTCCTGCCATGAGGGAGGGGACAGAGGGGAGATGAACAGGGCAGAGAAATACTTCAGTTACTGCCGTGGAGGATACTCAGAGAGGAGTGTAACTCACAGTACATTATTCTACGAGGAAGAGAGGGCAATACGGAAAGCATCAGATGTTTGGATTATCTCCAGAGATACATACTTGTCTGGAAAACTGTGATACCTTTAAATGACCCTAGACGAGTGTTATTTGTGGGTGTAGTTTATAGAGTAAACTTGCAAACGCCAGGGGTCTGAGATCTGACATCTGGTGAAAAGTTATGAGGTATCAAAAATGTCTACACTATAGTGTATGAAGAAATGTAATGCTGGTTCCTGACAAGGACTCAATACCTGCAAGGAACTTAATACTCTCCTGTGTGCAATTTATATTTCTTTCCATGCCACAGCTACTTGAATGCCTCATATTGCTCAATATAACCAACTCCTTCCAAAATCCTATTGTTTCACATAACCTCTCCCTATAGTTTGTCCTATTACTCCCTATAACGTTTCCCAAACTCCCTTTTCTCCATATAACTCTTCCCAAACTCCTCCTATTACTCCATACAACTCTACTGAAACTTCTCCTATTGCTCCATATAACTCCAAACCCCTCCTATTTCTCACATGGCTTCCCAAACTCCTCCTATTACTCCCTATAACTTTCCAAACTCCTCATATTCCTCCATCTCTTCCCAAACTCCTCCTATTGCTACCTATTAGTCTTCCCAAACTCCTTCTATTTCTACCTATATCTCTTCCCAAACTCCTCCTATTACTCCCTATTACTCTTCCCAAACTCCTCCTATTGCTACCTATTAGTCTTCCCAAACTCCTTCTATTTCTACCTATATCTCTTCCCAAACTCCTCCTATTACTCCCTATTACTCTTCCCAAACCCCTCCTATTGCTTCCTATTACTCTTCCCAAACTCCTCCTATTACTCCCTATAACTTTCCAAACTCCTCATATTCCTCCATCTCTTCCCAAACTCCTCTTATTACTCCCTATTACTCTTCCCAAACTCCTCCTATTACTCCATATTACTCTTCCCAAACTCCTCTTATTACTCCCTATTACTCTTCCCAAACTCCTCCTATTGCTCCCTATTACTCTTCCCAAACTCCTCCTATTGCTCCCTATTACTCTTCCCAAACTCCCTACTCCCTATAACTACTTAATGCTCAGTATGGAGGCTGATACACAGAACATGGAATTACTTTTGTTTTCATTTAAATGTACCCATGTCCTAATGTCTTCTCCTTACTGCAGTAAACTGAGATGTGAACACTGAGAACGACTCACCTGTTTCACCCAAACATTGGTCGTCATCATCTGGTTTTTCTCATCCTGAAGAAGATGGAAAGAGGTGGGTAACAGAGAAATGACCAACTGACCAATTCATTGCCACGGGTTTCATGGGCTGCAGCCTTATGAAAGCAACTTATCAGTGTTATTATCTCAGAAAGATTCCGGCCCATGTTTACTAAGCACTGGCAGTTTATTGACTTAAAATATGGCGTGTTCCAACCCTAAGGTGTCTTATAGCAGAAGACTACTCGAAAAATATGGCCCTCGTTTAAACTAACAATTTGACTTTACAATTTTAATATGTTTAGTCGGTAACACTGGATTCAAGAAGATCAGCCACTTATCTGTGCTTGTGTCAATATTGATGATATCCTAATGACTTTGCAAATTAAAGACTGAACAAAGCTAGCAATTTACCTGCGGCTTTGAGGACGGACAAACAGTTTTATCAGCACAAGACATAAGCTTAAATTTGGAAAAAACCCGCTAAACGTTTCCAAACAAATATTCAAAAATACTTATAATAGTCGGATTTCTTTTTTCTTGTTCAAAAGGGGTATCAATCAGTGACCTTTAATGCCTTAGGCAGACATCGTCCTGAGCTCATTTTCATCCTAGGCAGGAGTGTCCCTTTTTATTTGGGGCACACCTGCTACATACAGGTGCGCCGACGAGTATTCTAAAACTTGCCTTGGAAAATCTGGGGCTATCACCAACAAGATCCAGGTACATGCTGAGTACATGCTGCAAACATTTCAGTGACATTTCTGCAGAGACTAATGGCCCATCGGATTAACACAGCAGGTGTCCCTGGCAGTCCCATTCAGTTTGAATGGGACTGCCAGGGACCCCCGCTGTTAATCCGATGGGCCATTAGACTGTCTGCAGAAATGTCACTGAAATGTTGCAGCATGTACCCAATCATGTACCTGGGTCTTGTTGGTGATTGCCCCAGATTTGTTTTAGAATACTCGTCGGTACTACATACGCACTCATTGCCATGGGAAGGGTGTCCTGCCAGAAGAACTAGTTCTATGCGATAACGCTGAGCCTCTTCTATCTGTGCCAAGGAGGCAGCATAGAAACAATTGATTATCCGGATGAGAACTATAATGGAAAACATGGATTGTGCCAGCGGCAACATTAATACCATTAGTGACTCAGCTCAACCACTATAAATTATTGAGGTGACGGCACAGACGATATGGTTACAATATATAAGACTAGATGGTAATGACTGTCTGACACTCCTCGTAACTCACTGGTCCTTTGCTTTCTCTTTGTGACACCAGTGGAATGTCTCACCTCCTCCAGCGACATTAGCTGCTGCTACTTGAGATGTTATATTGAGATGCAAGAGCAGTCCGAAGCTAGCAGCCTCAGCTATGCTTTTCACAAATACTCCACTCCTTCCGAGCCTGTAACCCCTCGGTGGGGATTTCAGAGGCATCTTTAAAATGGTACATTAGCTAAGAAATATTATGGGTGTTTACAAAGAAAAGCATTTTTATTTTGGTTTATTTTGTTAGAGGGACAATCTCTCCTAGGACCAAAGTGAACAAGTTTCAGTGACATGTTTAAGGGCTCTCATGTGGGTAATTATAACCTTTTTTAAAACCAAATCTGACCTGCATAAGTATTTTTTTTTTTAAGTGAGACTCGGTAGGGTTTAATTTCTTCTGGCTGCTCCCTTTTGTGTGATGTCAGTCACAGTGTGATGTCACTGTGTGATGTTAGTCACTGTGTGATGTCACTGTGTGATGTCACTGTGATCAGCAAGTGCTTGTACAGCCAGAGTCCCTCCTCCCCTTATCTTTATTGGTTCTCTGATAAGGACAGGATGGGATAAAGGGAAATTAAACACTTGACTGACAAACCCTTCCCCACTCAGAGGCCCCTAAGAAATTCAACTGGCGACCGTGTGCGATTGCATATTTACTACCGTTTTTTATTTGATTTATTTTAAGACTATTAGTAATTTTCTGGCCATTTTTGTCATTTTAATACAAGCAAAAAAAAAAATCTAATTACTTCTAGGATTATAGTTTCCATTAGTGAAATGAGTGAATCTGTTTTTCCGTGATATCCAGTCCGACTTTGATGTTTCCGCATTAATAGCGGAATATTCCTAGTTTACACGTTTCACATGAATAACAACTGATTGCATTAAATCTGCAATGGATTTGCAACGATACCAAGGCACCCCGGTAGATCCACAGAATTCCGTTGTTTTTGCACTAATAACACACATTACAGAAATTGGGAGTGGAGGTTATTTTTCGTCTTATTAACAGGTATCCACAAAGCTAATGAGATGCAAAAATAAAGTCCGTTCGTCAAAGTAGCAGTGCTATTAACCATGATTTTCATGTCTCGGGGATGCGTTTTCCAACACATTGCGCATGCGCATTTGTCAAACTTTAACGCACGTTATTAATGCATGTGCTAACAACACATTTCTCATTGCGTTACCAAAAGCTAATGCAAATCTTGTTATAATATTCAGACATATTTAACGCATTCATTTTTTCCATTATTTATAGTGCCCTTCCTTAATTTATTTTAATTGTACATTACTATAAATTAAATATTAATTATTTTTGTTAAGGTATGTATGGCTAAACATTATTGCACAACCATACTTAATACAGTCATTATTACATTATATACCATATTAGTTCACACAAACATATCACTTTAATCACTAAAATCCAATACATTTTATGCTATATTTCAGACATTTATATGATCCCTATTATTTAGAGTTGTATGACGTGAGACTTGTGTAATGAAAGGGTTAAGTCCTATACTGATTACATTGCTTTTAGGGCATTCCCAGAAATAACTCAATAACTCAATGATAATCAGGGTGTGGATGTTGGCAACGCCAGCTTTTGGAAGGTCTTCCTTATCGTAGCGCCATTACCGTCCGATCCCAAGAACAGAGGTCTGAGGATCTCCGCTGTTAGGTAACCTGCTCATTACCATATGATCTGCGTATGAGTACGCCAGGCGTCCGTTAAATTGCAGCGCTACGCTATTTTTCATGTGAATGCGAGGACATTGTAACGCGATGGATCTTTGGGGGTACGCGTTACGGATAACGGGATGCAAAATGGCAATAATGTAACACTAAAAATGTTACGCATGTCTGTGGATTTTACACTTCTGTGTTTTAAACAGGATTTAGGTGCAGATAAAATGTAATAAATCCCATAGCCAGCAGGGAACAGCTCTGGACCAAATTTTTTTTGGGGGTAATGTGTCTGTCCCTATTACTGTATAACTTACAATACACAAGTTATATCCCTAATATACAGCCAGAGAGAGAGAAAACAGGAACACCTGGGAGAATATTCACTAAGATAAGTGTTAAAAGACATGTACCCACTTTTATCTTTGCGATTATTAATGATACCAATGGTTAGCACCGTGTTTTTAGGACTAGCTCCTACAGACTACCAGACAAACAGCTTTCTAATGAGCAAGGAGAAAGTTCTTTCATTACTATTAATCTCTCTTAATTGTTTCTCTTGGGAGAATCTCCAAATCTGCATAAACCGCATAACCTTTTATTACTTGCATGCAGTTATAAAGCCATTAGTGCACAGCTCAGGAATTAGTCTATAAACTGATATGCGGGAATTGTGTTGGGCAACATTATTTGTGTTTTGTTTTTCATATTTGCTGCCGTTTTCCCATTTTTTAAGCAGACCTCTCAACATAACAGCGTTACCAAAGATTTTACTAGAGTTGTGTGAATGTCTTCAAATGTGTTTCGCAAGAGCTATATACAATATTCTCTGTAATTATGCATTTTTCACTAAAAAAGTACCTTGCACAAAAATGCTATATATTCATTAAATTACCACCAAATGTTGTGACTTTCGCGCAGAATTTTGCAAACATGACAGTATATAAAGGGTTAACAAAAAAGAGATACGAACACGCTGTTTACTTGCAGGTGCTCAAATTAAAGTCTCCCGCATATCTAGGTGAAGAGAAGGCGTAACACCAAAATCATTTATCAGTGGTAGAAAATGTATGCTACTGTAACTCCATCATTCTGGGGACCTTGCTCAGTGGAGCCTTGAGAAAGGTCCACTGCATTGGACCGAAACGTTGGAGTTGAAATACAGTTGATACCACTGATGAATGATTTTGGAGAGTTACTGTTCCTCTTCATCAGTATATAAAGGGTCACGTAACCTGTAAGGTGTGCGGATCTCTTCACATTTTTTTTTCCACAAAGAAATATCGGCTCATTTTCACCCGACGTGAACTTCTGTCAACAAAAATGTACATCACTTACTACATCGATGAGCTGAGCTATGGAGAGTCCAAACCGGACCAGCACCGCGTCCGAGATGTTGGCGACGGGTCGTGACCACTTGTTATATCCTGAGAAAAGCTTCTGGAGAAGTCTGTCTTCAGCGTGTGCTCGGCTCTCAATGTGACAATATGCTGAGATTGACAGGAACACAGAAACAGGGAACTGACCAAATTTATCGTAGCAGCAGAACCCAGTTTATTTGACTGGGAATGTTTCCTTTACACACAACTTGTAGACAGAAGACATTAATAAGTAGCTACTCCGGCAGAAGAGATTCAGAGATAGAGGGAGACACCTTTCAAAATCTCCCCGGCTGCAAAACTGGTGTAAAAATACTGCACACGATTTATCAAAGAAACCCCCCACCGCTGGTGTTTAATGGGAATCGTTTTTCCTTTTAGATTCGGTGCAGAGTTTAATCTCCCGGTTTTGCAGCTGGGCGACTCTGATAAACGACAAGCCGTGTGATTCCGACAGAAGGTAGTAAGAGAGACAGGACCTCAGTCTAAATCCACCAAAGCAGCAGTTTGTACCGTTTCTGCCTGGAAGTTCTCATCGACTTCAATGAGTAGTTTCTACCAAAAACATTCCCTAACTGCCACTTCGGTTGAAATAGAATTACCCCCATCGTGGCTTAATTGGCAAAGTCTCCCTGCTGCAAAACTGGGGCATCAGATTTATTAAGGGAAAGCATTCCCATTAAAACCAATGACATTTCCTTGATGAATAGATTGTAAGCTCTTTAGCGCAAGGTTTCCCTTTGTCTTATGTTCTCATTTTCCTGCCACTCTTACTCCCATTGCTCGTATGTTATTTCCCTTGTATTGTAATTTTGTAAAGCATTGTGTACTCTGTTGGAGCTCTATAAATAAAATTATACATACAGACACAAATCAAGTGCCGTGTTTTTGCATCAGTATTGTCCTGTTTTTTTGCAGTCGGGATAGCTAACGCACAAACCCCTGGCATCATCAAAACGTGATCCGCTGTATAGCGCCAGAATCTGCGAGATCCGCATGAAATCCAATGGCGGATTCGGGCACGATACAGCGGATCCCACTTTGATGACTCCTGGTCAAAGAGAGGCTTCGAGAGAAGCAGAGAAAGGGATAAGTTCAGAGGTAAGACCGCGTATTAATTCCAGCCTCCGTCAGAGTGAAGAGGTTAACAGTGCACCATGCATTTGGATGCTTACAGAAAGGGTCTCTGCTGTGCATTCCTATCATATTGGCGGAACACAGGGTCTGTTTGCATTGGCATAAATAATGCAGCTTTGCAGGGAATTTTTGCATAGCAACTATTAATATTATTCCTACGGTGATTCTGTTGTGCAGCGCAGTCAAGGGCATCACTGGAGAATTGTATTGGTTGATAGAAAACACTGACAGCAGCATAAAGCTGTAATGAGTATAACTGCTCCAGCTACCTAAGGTTTACCGCATACAGTAGAAATCCTGAATAGGCGAATATACAGAGACATAGACAGGAAAGGGTCTCCAGTAACCATTGAATACCATAGTGAGGATCCCAAAATCAGAAATATTTCCCATTGAATAAGCCGGACCAAGAAATGCTATCCCTATACATTAATGTATGAAATACATTGGGGCATAGGCTAGAAGGGGATGGAGGGGAAAGCGTCTATTCAGATACTGCTGGCACCTCTTCTAACACTATTTGATACAGAGGATAAATATAGCAAACACAGAAATAATATTTTAGTAGTTCAAAAGGTGCTGTGAAAATCAGATACATAGATGACATTTAATTTCACGGAAACAATGTGAACATTGTACAAAGAGACATGTAATAAAACAGGATGTACTTGTGGCTCTATTTTAAGGTGCAAAAAAGTATTTGTTCTTTTGTGTATTTTATTTATATATTCACACGTAATTATAAACAGAAATGTCAGAAGAATGTTATGCGTCTCCCTCAAATGTGGCAAGAGGTTCAAAATGTCAACACAGATCTCATCCCTGAAATGCTCTGGTGAATGATACCTGTATGTTTCCTCATTTTACACCTATGAATATGGTTTATTATGTCTTTTGAAAAACATCAATCTGGTTATTTTGCACGTTCATTTCTTCGGCACCTCACAATAACACGTTTTCTTACTGCATGCAACATGTGGCTGGAAATGTGGGTTTAACATTAACAACTGGTTGTTGACTGACCGTTAAAATACCAATGAAATTCAGAATGATTTGGAAAAAAGATAAGGGAGAAGTAGGAAGGGAGGGAATCTTGATGATAGGGAGAGAGGGAGTGTGGCGGTAGTGGGGGAAAGAAGAGTTGCAGAAGTGTTAGAGACATGTTGAACAGAGAGAAGGCAGGACTGAGAAGAGCAGAGGTGGTGAGAAGGCACATAGGGAGATATGAGCAGGGATATAAGGGGCAGATGAGGCTTAAAGAAGAAGAAGACAATTATGTAGGTGATATGGAATTTAATAGGAATCCAGCCACGGGATCTAAGGGTAGAGGCAGATTTTAGAGTGTTATATTTCTGTAACAATGTAAAAATGTATTTGTACATATGCATTTTGCATTTATGTCAGGAATAATATGAATATACGTATAATAATATGTAATATATGTTCATACATATATATATATATATATATATATATATATTCAATCTATATGTAACATATATGCACACACACACACACACACACACACACACACACACACACACACACACACACACACACACACACACACACACACACACACACACACACACACACACACACACACCACACACACACACACATATCTTTTTTGCACATATAAATATATATATATATATATACACATGCATGGAGATAGATATATATATATATATATATATATATATATATATATATATATATATATATATATATATATATATATGTATATATATATATATAAATAATTATATGTATGCTAATACAAACAGATATATACACACCCACACACCCACATGCACATATATAATGTATATAGTATATTTATGATATTACAAATACACACACATATATTATCCAGATGTGCAGACTTTATAGACATAATGAGAACACAGATTGAGTTTGTGATTCAGCTTCTCTCTTCATCGTGTGGGGGAGAAGTCTGAGTCCTCCGGAGATGCAATGAGCTCAGTGTTTGGTTTTTAAAACTTCAAATCCCATTTACACCGCAGGGTTTGCACAGTGAGAGCCTTTCACTAGGAGTATAGTAGGAGAAGCACAGTAAGAATCTGCTGTTATTAAAGCTGGCAAACCTCAGGGAACTGGGGATTTTAATGCCAGCCAAAAAAAAAACATATACATAAATAAAATATGGGGATAAGGAGCCCCTGGCCATGCAGAGAGGAAGGGGGAGAAGGGATGTAAAGAGCAGCAAAACGGATATTTAGAAAGATAAAGGAGTGTACCCAAGCACGTTAACCCCTTCTTTGCTAATGGGGACCTGCTACATGTAATGAGAGTCCAGCAACAGATGAGTTAATCTATGCTTTTAATGCCCTTCTGAAGTTTGCTTACTATAATTCCTACCCGGTGAAGGGTGAGAAATGTGAGTCAACCTCTGCCCCAGCATCACAGGAGGCAAACACCACTCAGGGTGGCAACCACTGGGCTAGTGCATCGGATGGCCATCAGAGAAGAGGGGGTAACCCAAAATCTAGTAGTGCCTTAGGTGCGAACAGCAGTGACCCTAGTGCTGTCCGTGGTGCTGAACTGAATGAAGGTGAATCTAACGAAGTTGGACCCTCAGGTGAATGTTGGGTCTGATCAGAGCTGAAGGGGATAATTCTGCTCAGTGTGAATAATAGGAGCAGGCGGAGGGGCGTCTCTGGGAGAGGTTAGGATGTCCCAGTTACTGTGAAGGGTACATGGAGAGGAGAAGACAGGAGCTTAGGAAGTGTAGGAAACTGTAAGTCCTTGATCCACGGAGAGGTACAGACCCACCCCACTCCCTCCAACCCTATAAAACGCAACCGCACGGGCACCAGGTCACCCAACTGTAAGTACCCCTTCAGTGATGGAAAGCCCAGCCACGCATTGCACAGCAATTAGGCAACAAGGGGATTCTGCTGCTGCATCTGAAACGCAATAGGCAGCTTCACTGTACAACATCCACTTCAACTGTCTAATATAATAATATTTTAACATTCTCTTGCTCTGCAGCACCAAACCCCCTCCATTTCCGGGACTGCCCCCCTTAGCTGGAGCAGACACTGATATGCCATGAAATGTACCGATGTTATCGCTACGGGTAAAGTGGGACTTACCTGGGACGATGCAGGAGAACAGGAAGAGAAGGGAGACCTGTCCGAAACAGAAGCATCTCATGGTGAATCCCAAATCACATAGGCTTCTCTTCAGTGAAAGCTTACAGTCTCTTCTCAGGTACTGTCTCATGCTCTCTTCTCTGTCTCTCTCTCTCTGGAATGTTAATCACTCTCCTTCCCGCGGTGTCTTCTCCTCTTGATGTTTCCACCTGCTCCACTCAATGGAGTGACAATGTAAGGACCGCTTCCTGGCTTTCCCCACTGCCTCCATGTGCTGGCTCTCTTTTCAGTGTAGATGTCACCTCTCTGCCTCCTGCTGAATCCTCATTTCCTCCTCAAATGCTAACTTGTCCTGTTTCCTGCTCCCTAATCTTCTGCTGACCTTGGTGGGGATGGTGGGGTTATCTCTGTGTTATCTCTGTTATCTCTGTGTCATCTCTGTGCTCACTCTGAGACGCTGCTGCTGGCTGTGTGAGCAGTGGATGCTTCTCTCAGAGAAGGGGCAGTGTGTTTATTATATCCTTTAAGACCTGCCCACCCTGGGCAGAATGAGAGGGGAGAGGTGTGTATATATGTATATAGGAGGCAGCTCTCTCTCTCTCTCTCTCTCTCTCTCTCTCTCTCTCTCTCTCTCTCTCTCTCTCTCTCTCTCTCTCTCTCTCTCTCTCTCTCTCTCTCTCTCTCTCTCTCTCTCTCTCTCTCTCTCTCTCTCTCTCTCTCCCTCTCTCCCTCTCTCTCTCTCACTCTCTCACATGAGATGCCACAAGCCCTAAATACAAGCTGGGAATATTCACATCTCAGAAAGCGCCTCCTGTGGATACGTTAGTGCTCCTGGCACACTGTACATGCACATATTATGCATAATTAAAGTGTAGCAGGTCTAATCACATTGTGATTTGCGCTGAGTGGACCTGGTAATTACATTTGCTGTACTCTTTATTAAAACATGATTGTCCCCACCCCTCCACCCCCCAGCAGTGAGAGGTCTGATAATAGACTGGCAGGATTACAGGCTGAGGGATGTTTGATTACAATCACAGAATTAGACATCACAAGTAATCCGGGATGAGACGTGCTAAAATGTTACCTACTAGTAATACACACACATTCCCAGCTAGCTCAAACTCTACTAGTAATACATACACATTCCCAGCTAGCTCAAACTCTACTAGTAATACACACACATTCCCAGCTAGCTCACTCTCTACTAGTAATACACACACATTCCCAGCTAGCTCAAACTCTACTAGTAATACACACACATTCCCAGCTAGCTCAATCTCTACTAGTAATACACACACATTCCCAGCTAGCTCAATCTCTACTAGTAATACACACACATTCCCAGCTAGCTCAAACTCTATTAGTAATACACACATTTCCCAGCTAGCTCAAACTCTACTAGTAATACACACACATTCCCAGCTAGCTCAATCTCTACTAGTAATACACACACATTCCCAGCTAGCTCAAACTCTATTAGTAATACACACATTTCCCAGCTAGCTCAAACTCTACTAGTAATACACACACATTCCCAGCTAGCTCAAACTCTACTAGTAATACACACACATTCCCAGCTAGCTCAAACTCTACTAGTAATACACACACATTCCCAGCTAGCTCAAACTCTACTAGTAATACACACACATGCCCAGCTAGCTCAAACTCTACTAGTAATACACTCACATTCCCAGCTAGCTCAAACTCTACTAGTAATACACACACATTCCCAGCTAGCTCAAACTCTACTAGTAATACACACACATTCCCAGCTAGCTCAAACTCTACTAGTAATACACACACATTCCCAGCTAGCTCAAACTCTACTAGTAATACACACACATTCCCAGCTAGATCAAACTCTACTAGTAATACACACACATTCCCAGCTAGCTCAAACTCTACTAGTAATACACACACATTCCCAGCTAGCTCAATCTCTACTAGTAATACACACACATTCCCAGCTAGCTCAAACTCTACTAGTAATACACACACATTCCCAGCTAGCTCAAACTCTACTAGTAATACACACACATTCCCAGCTAGCTCAAACTCTACTAGTAATACACACACATTCCCAGCTAGCTCAAACTCTACTAGTAATACACACACATTCCCAGCTAGCTCAAACTCTACTAGTAATACACACACATTCCCAGCTAGCTCAATCTCTACTAGTAATACACACATTCCCAGCTAGCTCAATCTCTACTAGTAATACACACACAATCCCAGATAGCTCAAACTCTACTAGTAATACACACACATTCCCAGCTAGCTCAAACTCTACTAGTAATACACACACATTCCAAGCTAGCTCAAACTCTACTAGTAATACACACACATTCCCAGCTAGATCAAACTCTACTAGTAATACACACACATTCCCTGCTAGCTCAATCTCTACTAGTAATACACACACATTCCCAGCTAGCTCAAACTCTACTAGTAATACACACACATTCCCAGCTAGCTCAAACTCTACTAGTAATACAAACAGGTTGCAAAGAATATGGGAAGGAAAAATTGGACTGAGAATATAAATGGGCGAGGATCTGATTGTAAGCTCTTTGGGGCAGGATCAAGCATCAAGGAGAAGACGTTGGTACAAGCACAGTTCCTATCCGCTGCATGCTTTGAATGCCCACTTTGTAAATAGGCCTTTATTTGTTTTACATAGGGTACCATCTCTGGACTTTGCATACTGCCCCCCCTTTTTCTGTATTATGCATTAGGATGAAAGCCATACATGAGGAGGACATTATTTGAGCGGGATCCAAGATTGGACTTATTCTGGAATTGAACTTCTTTGTGGACAGTTCTGTGGACAATTGTGCATTATAGTGGCAATCTGTCCAATCATTGTTTGTCAGGTATAATGCATTTTGTTTACTGTAGTACATCTTTTTTGACAAGTCCCTAGAGAGACTTGTGTATGAGGTCCCCTAGGCAGCTCCACCCAGTAGATAATCCCCATATTAGGTTATCACTGGGTATTTATTCACAGTACACTGCACAAGTGCACTCACACAATGGCAGTAGTCACGTTTTTTTGTTTTGTTTAGTTTGTGTCACTTTTTAGGTCTAGCGTTTTTTCTTTAGGTTTTTAGTTAGATATTGTTGTTAGGTTGTAAAGAATATGGGAACGAAAATCTGGACAGAAAATATAAATTGGCGAGGATCTGATTGTAAGCTCTTTGGGGCAAGATCTCCCATTACATTATGTTGTAATTTACCATTCTACTTATCCCCACTGTTTGTAGGTTATTTAACTTGTATTATAACTTTGTAAAGCGCTGTGCATATTGTTGGTGCTAGATAAATAAAATTATAGAAACATACATACATACATGTTTAATGGAAACCGGGTTTGTATCTCTCAGGATTCTCGTTTCCCAGCGAGGAGAACATACTGTGAAGGTGAATGAGACCTTTGTGATCTCCCAACCTACAGCATAGAAAATGGAAGCAGGCACACGGTCTTATGCAAAGAATATTTAATGTGCCACCAGAGGGTCCAACGTTTCAGCAGGGAACTGCCTTTATCAAGGAGAGGGCTACTCCCAACCTACAGCACAAGACGGCCTTTTGGGGCCCAGAATTGCACCCCTTTGGCCTGGATACATTGTGCCTCAATGAATCAAATTGGAAACCAGTGACGATTGTTCGATGATATATCTTCTGCTCTGGTTTTGCCCACCTGTTGCAGCCATGAGACTGCAGTAAATTACCCCCGATATAGTTTAGCACCAATTATGCAGCATCTGGACAAGCTCCCAAACCTCCACAAGTAAATGCATGAAGTGTGGAATGTCACAAAAGACGATCAGGGACTTCATTTATTTTTAGTGACCTGCTGATGGGTGCTGGGAAGATGTTTCCAAATGCATCCTCTGCTGAGCAAATACACGCCATGCTCCTAAAATCCGGTATTTGTGCAGAATATAAATGAGTTCCCGATTAAAGCAGTGCAATGTGATTCCATTCCCTTGGGTATAGAAGGAGTTAAATGCCCAGGGAATAATGGCTGTTGATAACTTTGTATTCTCCTGTTAAAAGAAAAGGGTCACTACATACTGTAGTCGATAATGACACTGGTAGAATTGAATGCCAGAAAAAGGAAATAACCTTCATTTTTTCTCTCCTTAAGAACCAGTGTAGGCTAGCAAGAAAAGGCATTTATTTCTGTCTTGCACGAAGGAACTGGAAATTCACTAGCGAGAGAAAGATGAATAGGAATTCACACATGTAGATAGAGAGGAATGGGGCTGTGAATAAAGATTAGCAGGGCAGTGGCTGGCATGGTGGCATATGTTGTCTGGGTATTTCTGCACAGCTGACCTGTATGTATGTATGTCTTCATTTATATAGCGCCATTAATGTACATAGCTCTTCACAGCAGTAATACAAGTGACACAATCATCTAAATAACAAATAACACATAATGGGAAGAAATGCTTCAGGCATAAAAGTAACATTTAGGAAAAGGAGTCCCTGCCCCGAAGACTTTCCAATCAAAGTGGTAAGTAGGAAGAACGTACAGAGACAGTAGGAGGGTGTTTTGGTAAGTGCGTCTGCAAGTGGCCAAGGTTGATGTATGAGGTGTATAGTATCAGCCACGGAGCAACTCGTATGCTTCGTATAGGGTACCACTGGGATCTGTATGAAACCGACTTGGCCTCCTGACTGCTTCAATAATGAAGATGTTGCTGTAAATACATTTGAGTATGAGAGATGCAGGGACCAGTCATTATAAACACTCCATAACCAGGCACTAATCTGCACAGCACACAAATAACTCACTTGCTGCAGTCATAGAAGGGCTAAGAAGTGTTATGGCTGGAAATGTATTCATGAACACACTGAATGAAAAGCCACTTCTAGCACCGGGCTCTATAATTGCATCCAAAGTGTAGGTTTACCTTATCGGTGTTACAGAAAGAGGTGTCTTGTAAATGGAATATAAATCATGTTATCCCAATTAATCCTGATGCTCATGTGTTATTAATTTGTTTATCTCTCTTACTATTCTGCTTATTAACACCTCTGGGGCTCTCTGAATAAGACACTGTATCTAAATCCATCAGCATAACAAGTCACCAGGATATTTGCAGGAATCAACATACAGGGAGAGACAGAGCAATGAGACTCAAGGAAAAAGACAGATGAAAAGGTTGGAAGATTAAAAAGAAAATAAGAACAGGTACAAAGCGTTGTGAGATGTGAGCTGATGTTTTCCTGGTTTATCCATTCGCTGGGATTTGAGGCTTGGTTCCTGGAGCTGTCTCCATCCCTTGGCTTCTCTCGTCTTGCTGTAAAGTCCAGACGGACGAGGATTAAACATCAATCAGTGCAGGTAGACCTGGGATATCTGCACAGAGAGGAAAGCCCGGGGAGCCTCATTAATGGGAACAGATATGAACAATTCCCTCAGTTTAAGGGCTCACCTTAAACTTTCACCGCTGGAGACAGGAATCAAATGTTGGGGGTGAGCAAGGGAGATGCCGTGCTCTGTAATACGTTTCAGTGCCACCCTCCTCTTTCATAAGGTTATACACAGCAATGAGTTATCACCCTGGGGGAGGATAACATCACGGAGGCTTCGTTAAGATGCAACATTTTAATTCATGATACTGAACCTTGCAAACTGTTTCTATGCAGATGTGCATTAATAACTGGAATACATATTGTATATTCTGTTACTTCAAGCAGGTAAGGGGTTTACTCTGTCGACACTGCGCTTCAGCTCTGAGGGTGCGGCAATAAGTATTTTTTTGTTTGGTTTTATTGTATAGCGCCGACAGTGTATGTAGCGCTGTACATAGAATTGTGCAGGCCCAAGTCCCTGCCCCATAGAGCTTACAATCTATTTCTGGTGCCCGAGGCACAGGGAAATAAAGTGAATTGCACAAGGTCACAAGGAGCCGACACCGGGAATTGAACCAGAATTCCCCGGCTTCAAACGCAGTTTTTCTGTTTGTGTTACTTTGTTCCCACTCCGGGATCTACGGGGAGATGCATCAATAGAGAAAGGGAATTTGTTTTGTTTTCTGCTCTCATTTGAGTCAAATGTCCTCGGATATAGTAGGCGCACGCGAGACAGAGCGTGTGTCGTCGTGCGCGCCTGTAGCTTGAGCGATATGTTGCCTTTGGGATTTGTATGATGTGCGTGACGTGGGAGGCGTGTCGGTGGCGTGGCAGAAGCATGTCCATGACGTCATGTCATGACGTCATGAGGCTGGTTCGCCCTCATTGGCTGAACCGCCCACGTGACCTGGCTGTCGCGCGACAAAAACAAAAAATGTGCGTCGCCGTTGTGCTTCATTGCGTCTGCCTCATTGAGGTGCGACCTTTTGTTTGCGCCGCGTGTGCACAGTCATGCGCAGTATGGACGCAGCCTTACATATTATGCAAATTGTGGGCCAGAGAAGTTGACGCCACTTCCGACCTGAGTCCTCAGTGGCTCCGGGCAGAGACTTTTTCCACCTCTCCTTCCGTCATTGATGACCTGAGGAAGTAAAGAAATGCGTAGGGGGAGAGCGTTTCTTTCTGGTTGTCTGCAAAAGACCATCAAAATCTGGAAGGGTCGCTAGTGTGAGATCTCACTGAAGCTCCGTGATGTCACCAGCGGGCAGGAGAAAAACGCGAGAGCACCAGCGAGATGTAGGAAAGTTGCGGCGACCCACCCTCACTTGCCAGGCTTGGCGGTGGCACAGCAGGAGTGGAGCGGCACAGGAGTCAGGGAGCGGCAGTTAAAAACGATGACAGCGGAGGGAAGACGTTGAGACTGCAGGCGGCGGTGGCTTGGCTGTGGCAGGCGAAGACATCCGATTGGAGCATGAGCCGGAGCACAGGAGATGGCAGGGGCAGTACGGGCTATAACACCGGAAGTTGACCGGCGCCTGACTTCCGGCGCCTGACTTCCAACTCCGGTGTTACAGCACGTACCTCCCCAGCCGTCTCCTGTGCTCCTGCTCTAATCGGATGTCTTCGCCTTTCACAGCCAAGCCATTGCCGTCCGCTAGTTTCGCCTAATGGACGGTCCGACCACTCATAAGAGAACATAAGAGCTTTTATATACCTACCTAGTAGATACTCTCATACGAGTGCGATCTGGTTATTGATACAGTGAAATCTGTTGGCTCTACATGCTTGAGTTTATACTATACAGCCAAGTTTATACACTTTTTCTATAGGAGCCTGAACTCTATACTACCACTGAGGCTGTGGCTGGCGGCGCGTGCAGCCGAATTCCCCGGTCTGCAGAGAGCTGCAGGGGGAAAGAGGGGGGGGGGGGGCATGGCGGGGGAGTGACAGCAGGCGCGGCCATGACCTCACCCTGCAGGTTCGCCCTCATTGGCTGAACCTCCGGGGGGCCGTGGCCTATCACTCTGTCTCGAGTCCTGATCTCAATTCCCTGGAGAGCAGGAGTTTCTGTCGGCGCATCTCGGCGCCCCCCCCTCGCAGCTGCCACGGCCCCAATGTGGGGCGGCTCTTGTCCCTGCAGCGTCCGCTGCAGCGTCCGCCACAGCGGGCGCTGCAGTAGCCAGCGGGGACCTGGCCTTACATAGGGATATCCATAAATGCTGGCCTGTGTGCGGCTCTTGAGGACTGAGTTTGGAGACCCCGGTCCTAGGCATCTGTCCACTGAGGTTCAGTAAGCACAAGCACTCTCACATGGAGTATCTCTAATGTGTCTCTTTGGGTATTGGTAATCTAGTCTGTCCAACTATATTTTATTATTATTAACACCATTAAAAGTTACATTTTAACTAACACACCATTACACTTTAACTTGGAGTGCTAGAACAGGGGGCCTTTTCCCCTTATTCTTTTAAGGTTCTGTTCCTCCATGTAACCCCCACACCCGCCCCCTCTCTCCAACTCCTACTGGCACTGTGCATGCTGGGGCAGACTGGGCAAAAATGGAGCAAAATGCATTGACATGGGTGAAAATGTCCCAGTTTACTACCAAATTACCCTGATACATAGAGGCGCATGTATTAAGGTAAAAGTGGTGTAATTCTGGGGCAATAAATATGCACGTTAAAGGGGTGTATTGTAAGAAAGATCCTAAAGGTGGAGAGAGAGGGCGCCAGTCGCCTATTGAGAGGAAGGGTATTCCAGGTGTGGGGGCAGTGAGTGAGAAAGGTTTAAGGCGGGAGAGGGCTTTTGATACAAAAGGGGTAGAGAGAAGACATCCTTAAGCAGAACGCATGAGTCGGGCTGGAGTATAGCGAGAAATTAAGGCTGAGATCTAAGCAGGGGCAGAGGGAAGTATAGCCTTAAAAGAGGAGAAGAGAATTTTGTAAGTAATATAGAGTATAATAGGAAGCCAGGAGAGGGATTTCAGCAGGGGAGATGCTGAGACAGATTTAGGAGATAGTAAAGTGATTCTGGCAGCAGCGTTTAGGATAGATTGTAGGGGACACAGGTGAGAGGCAGGAAGGCCGGACAGCAGAAGGGTACAATAAGCGAGACGGGAGAGAATGAGGGCCTGCGTTAGAGGTTTAGCAGTAGAGCGACAGAGGAAAGGGCGTATCTTTGTAATGTTATTTAGGAAAAAACTACAGGTTTTAGCAACATTGTTAATGTGAGCAGAGAATGTGATGGAGGAGTCAAATGTGACCCCTAGGGAGCGTGCATGTTATACTGCGAGTATGATAGTACCATCCAGGGACATCCAGGATGATATCGCGGAGAGACATTCAGAGACTTTGGTATGTACAGCAGGTGTAAGGTCGGGGGTTGAAAAGTTAATTTGTGTGTCATCAGTGTAGAGGTGATATTTGAACCCAAGAGATGTTATAAAGTCACCTAGAGAGAGTGTGAAAGAGAGAAGATGAGCCAGGACAGACCCCTGGGGTACACCCACAGACAGATCGAGAGAGGAGGAGGTGATGTTAGCAAACGAGACACGGAAAGTATGATAGGAGAGGTAAGAGGAAATCCAGGATAGAGTTCTGTTACGGACACCAAGAGTATGGAGAATGTGAAGGAGAAGAAGGTGGTCCACAGTATCAAAGGCTGCAGAGAGGTCAAGTAATATGAGCAAAGTGCAGTGACCTTTGTCTTTGGCAGCATGGAGGTCATTGGTTATTTTAGTGAGGGCTGTTTCAGTCGAGTGAGCAGTGCGGAAGCCAGATTGTAGAGGATCAAGCAGAGAATTGGAGGTGAGAAAATGGAGCAAGCGAGAGAATACAAGGTGTTCAAGGAGGAGGGAGAAAGGGCGATAGTTAGAGCGACAGGTAGGGTCAAACTTGCTGTTTTTGAGTAAGGGTATAACGGTTGAGTGCTTGAGGGAGATGGGAAAGGTACCAGCGTTGGGGGATAAATTGAAAATATGAATGAGTGTAGGGATTAGGGAGTAAGAGCAGGAGGTTAGAGGAGATGGGATGGAATGGAATGAGGCCAAGAGGGCAAGTGGTAGAGGGAGAAGAGGTGATCAGCAGCAATGCGTCCTCCTCTGAAGTCTGGATAGTTCATTAGCATTATCCAGAAAAACCTTTCTAGTTGGTCCAAGAAAAGGCATCACAATCTGCAGGATAATGAGTATGTTTACACATCAGGGTTTGCAGGAGAGGGCAAAAACTAAGCTCTTTTAAGCTCTTTATCTGCAAATTATAGAGAATCTTAGAAGTTTTGGGAGAGGCTTTGTTCAAACAAAATAGAATTGTATCTGCTGGCTGCTGCTTAATTAACTCTGGGATCTTGGATCCTAATGAATTATTGAGCCTCTTCAAAGAAATAAGTTTATGCTTAACACCATGTCACTAATTGCGGTGCACAGAGAGAAGAAGAACAATTCAGTTGGGTTTATTAAAAATCTCCATCAACGCCCCAGCCCACATCTGCAGAAGGAGAGATTTTTAATGTAGTTTTATGAGAGGAAATTCCACCCCAGCCTTCACTGCGAGCCATGACGATAAACATGTCTTTCTAGTAATACATTGTACAGTATTAGTGTTCGTAAATGTCCTATTATCATTATATACGGATATTCTCATCTGCAGACGCTGTAAAAATGTATCCTACTGGGTTACGTTTGTGTTCTAGACCAGGTGTGGGCAAACGTTTCAGTCTGCCACCACCTGCCTGCACTCCACCCCCTGCCTGCTCTCCACCCCCTGCCTGCTCTCCACCCCCTGCCTGCTCTC
The DNA here is from genome assembly GCF_040206685.1 of Ascaphus truei. Lineage (NCBI taxonomy): Eukaryota > Metazoa > Chordata > Amphibia > Anura > Ascaphidae > Ascaphus > Ascaphus truei. Next base: position 8,816,705 of record NC_134497.1, read on the forward strand.
CCCCCCTGCCTTCTCTCCACCCCCTGCCTGCTCTCCCCCCCCTGCCTGTTCTCCACCCCCTGCCTGCTCTCCACCCCCTGCCTGCTCTCCCCCCCTGCCTTCTCCCCACCCCCTGCCTGCTCTCCCCCCCCTGCCTGCTCCCCCCCCCCTGCTTGCGCCCCATCCTTACCTCGCTGCGGGGTCATGGCAACGTGACATCACATGACCTGCAGCGTCATTTGACGCTGCATTGCCATGGCGATGCGTCGCCGAAGACAAGGCAAGGGAAGTTGCAGAGGCCTCATGCGATCCCCCCGGCATTTCATTTAAATGGCTTGGGGAAGAGCGCGGGGCCTCTGCAACCCGCCGAGCCCCCCCTGGAAAATTTTGTGCACGCCCCCCAGTTTGCACACTCTTATTCTAGACATTTGCATTATTGCCCGATGTCACCCTAACCCCGTGTCAGTGAACGATTGTAGCCCTGTCCCCATATTCCCTGTTTTACATAGATGTACAAAATGATAGAGAACCCAAATGCACGAGGAGTCGATTGCGAAACATAAACTGGACTGGAATTTTATGATGACATGGAGTCAGGATGGCAACCTACACTGTATGCCAGAAATCGTGGTGGATTCACGGAACAGCATCCCAGCAGAGGTGGTTGGGTCTAATGCAGTAAGGGAATTCAAACATGCTTGGGATAGATATAAAGCTAAATACGAAAGAGAGACAACGATCAAATGGGGGCTATTTTATTCTATTTAATCCATTTGGACCAGTGTGTTTAATGGGAGGGGGGTATTTAATATACAGTATATTTTGCTGTGTATACATGGTTTGTATAGTGATACAGGGTATTTGATCAGGAGGATATCTTTCTGTTAGAGATTATCAGGAGGCCTGCTAACACCTCTGTATAACCACTCGAAAACTCACCCAGTGAGGCCAAAGACACCGAGACGTCTATTCAAAATGCTTCAGCGGACTCGCACAACCAGTTTTGACTTTGATACCGAGCAGCCTGTGTATCCCACTGACTGTAAACCTGGATAGATAAAATACAGTATGTGTGATTAGCACATCAGCTGCCCTCATTATTCCTACATAGTGTAAAAGGTTGGGTAACCAGGCCAGTGTGTGTATGAGATGGGGAGCCCGGCACTGATGCTGCCTGCACGGTGGCTGTCAGGTTCACACAGGACCTGTCACCTCATCAGCCCTCGGAAGGTGTATAAGAAGCCTCCAGCTAAGTGGTTATTCCCAGGTGGAGCTCAGAACTCTGCTGCACATCGCCACTGCCTGTGTGTGTGTCTGAGATAGGGATGTGTGACAGGTGCACGCAGGTTCTGCGCTGCTCAACCAGCACCTTCATTATGGCTACAAAGGCACATTTTCTAAAACATTGTGCACCTGATAACCCCTCTCCCTTCCCTCACCCTTCCGTCTCCCCTCCCCGGGCTGCTCTCACTCTGTGTTTCTGCTGATCTAAGAGGTTTTCTCAGAGTTGCTGCCATTTAAATGGCAGGAAGAAGAAGAAGCAGAAACCCAATGATGTGGAACAAGCACCAGAGTCTGCAGCGCAGAGACACCTAACTGCTGGGCACCAGCAGTGCTGTAGGATTCTGCAGGAGAGCAAGGGTTAAAGTGCATTGCCAGCAGCTGACCCCACAAGATGCTCCAGTAACCTCACAAAACGCAGATACCAAGATCCATAATCTGTGGCAAGAATCCTTTACCGGTTATTGCTCATAGAGATCATTAAAGTAGCAGTCTGCCCTAATATTTGTCTAGTGGACAGAATATGTCAGAGGCGTCCGGCTCGCTCTGGCACCCAATAAAAAGGTGAGATGACACAGTGACTTTCTAGTGGACATTTTTTCCCCCTGTTTTTATACACACTGACCCCCAAAAAACTCAAATATCTCTAGAACTGTTGGGTGGCCGAAGGTTGGACGCCATGAACCATCTCCCATTTCAGGTATTACAAAAACAAAACGTTGCACTGTTCCTTAAATCGTCAAGGCCGATCCCATAAGTAGGGTTGCCAGGTGTTCGGTATTGAACTGGACTGTCCTGTATTTGGATACACTGTCCAGTAAAAAATGAGAGGTACTGTAATACTGGACATGTATTTGTCCAGTATTTTCCTCCCTGGACACAGTGACCTGACGCACCTTTCACCATTGAGTCCAGTATTTTTGGAGAAGCAACCTGGCAACCCTACCCATAAGACATGGGACGCCCTGTTCTGTTATCTGTGGGAAGATGTTGGATGTTGAGTTGTACAGTGATATTCTACTACAGTAACATAGAAGTTTAGGTTACACAAAGACGTCCATTTAGTTCAGCCTTTACTGCTGGTTCATGTTCAGTATTATTACAGTGCAGCATGTTTATTTTCATGTCAAATGGTTTAAATGCTTTGTCTCCCAATACAAGGAGGCCCTTACCCTGGCTCCAGTTTCATAGAGTCTCAGTACATTTGGCCCATGCTTACTAAGCAGTATTCTGCCATGACACCTTACAGGGCATTGCCAGGTCTTCCAGCTCTAGAAGGTGTCTTATAGCAGAATGCTGCTTTTGGCCTTTTATCCCCCGGGGAAATGTGTTTTTGGAATGAGTTATAAGGTTAGATCTTAGTGAGTTCTGTCTTTCAAACAGTTAGATAAGTCCCCCTGACACTGACAGACGTACACGCACTCACAAAGCCACAGACGCACTGCTAATCCGTACATTTCCATGCAAGGCAGGTGCCTGTGTTGTGACATTCTCACAATGACATCAAGCTCCAGCCATCAATTACACCCTGCTCGGGAAATCCATGCCCTGCTGCTGGCTGACTCGTCCGGCTCTGGAAATGCACAGGAACTCTGCTGGCGAGCCCATTCTGTCCAGAAAGACTTGGCAGAAGGAGGCGCCCTGTTGAGCTGTCTGGGCAGACTCATGAATATGCAGCGGTATTGATGGATTGCCTTGGCATATATTAGATGTGTTTAACCCCTTGCAGTGATGGAGATGTTAAAGCAGGCGCAGGAATGTTCACCTTCTTGGCGAGGTTGTGTTTGTGTTACCCTAACTCCAGTCCTCAAGACCCTCTAACAGGTCAGGTTTTCAGGATATCCCTGCATCAGCGCAGGTGGCTCAATCAGTCCCTGCTTCCACGCAGGTGGCTCAATCAGTCACTGCTGTTGCACAGGTGGCTCAATCACTGGTTATGTCTTCCACCGAGCCACTGATTGAGCCACCTGTGCTGAAGCAGGGATATCCATAAAACCTGACCTGTTGGAAGGCCGAGGACTGGAGCTGAGCACCCCTGCTCTGGCTCACAGTAATAACCACAAGGACAGTCCTTCTCCATGCTAGGGTTTGTCAGTAGTGTGCATTAGGGGTGTATAGGGGATCACCTCCAACAGCCATAAGCGAATGTTATCCCAAAGAAGGAAAGGTCTCAGACTTCTGCTTTTGCCACCAGGTTCAGATTCTAAGCTTCTCTACGCTCCCAAAGAAGGAAAGGTCTCAGACTTCTGCTTTTGCCACCAGGTTCAGATTCTAAGCTTCTCTACGCTCCTAAATCCTAGATTACAAACTCTTCAGGAGCTGGATCCTTATCCCCGAACATATAGAGTCTGACGGCCTGTACTTTATGGTAGCTCACGGGAATTTTAATGGCTGTTCTGCAAAGTGCTGAGCACATGGCTGGTCCCATCCAAATACAAACACACAGTAGGCCGCTCCTTCCACTAGATTAAAGAACTGTATGGAAGTCATCCCTTACAACACACATCTCTTTGTGTCATCAGATTTTTATCATTTGTACTGGAACACGAAACATCTCATTGGGGTCATGTGCTCACAGATCAGCCTCTTATAGATTTAAAAAAACACACAGATACCCAGCGAGCTCTCAGAAACCCCCCCTTATAGATTTAAGCAGCCGCAGGGACATTGAATGGGAGAGTTTCCTGCATGCACAGCCCATCTCTGACTGTCACACTGAGAGAGGCTTTTAAATGAAGTCTTTGCATTTACACTCTGCCTCCGGCAATGTGACAGAGAGGCAGTCATGGGGCGGCTCGGTGAGTCGCTGCATCCGGACAGGCTTTGTACATGTCGCGTCTTGCTGCGTCCTTGTTGGGAGAAGTTACAGTAGTGGGACGGAGCAAGCCGTTCTGACCCAAGTGTGGCGACTGTTCCACGAGTAGCGAGAAGACGGAGTTTGCGGTCACAAACATACCCAGACAATCAAATGTAAGGGGGCAGAAGTGATACCTGTAGCAGCTAACTTGTGAGTAATTAGAGTGCAAGCTTTCCGGACCATTAGTACACAAAATAATTGAATATTTTCAGAGAAATAGATATTTTATTATACAGTATTGTGAAGACATCTTTTACAAATACAATTTGAACATGAATGGGGTGGCTGCTCTTTTAAAGCTGCAGACCAAGCAATACCTATGTGTGTCTTTTAAAAAAAATAAATCAGTTAAGTACTATGAAAAAATACTTGTAGCATTTTTTAAAAATCAACTCTAAATTTTTTTTTTAATGTATTATAATGTACAGATGCAGCCACGAGTATCTGAACACTTGCCTTGGAAAATCTGGGGCAATCTCCCAGTAATACTGCAACATTTCTATGAGATTTCTGCAGACAGACTAATGGCCCATCGGATTAACACAGCGGGGGTCCCTGGCAGTCCCATTCTATAGCCATAATTTACAATGTCACATCCCCTTCCTATTCTGAAACAGGCTCGGGCACACCCCTTTTTGAGCCCTGCCCTCTCTCTAACAGTGCACCAATTGTATCTAGTGACTGCCTGGTCACATGATCTTCCCTGCGAAACTTTGCATCTTTGGTCCTCTTCTGCTGCACTGACAGCCATTTAGTGAACCCCTGATCCGAAGCTTTGCCGATCGATCACAGAAGAACGGATCGATCGGCAACTTAGCTAATTACTTATCATTGTGGTGATTGTAATGATGCACATATCAAAGGGGGAAATAATAAAATAAAAAATAAAGAAACGGCAGATTGGACTGCAGCTTTATTGATGGAGTGGGACTGTGTTGGAAGGAAGAGTGACTAATCCTAACACACTAGTTGATGGAAAGATCTTGGAGTTTTATTCACATAAGGTTAACTCTCGTGATAGGAAAGAGCAAAGAAGGCTGAGTAGATAGCCTTTCTTCCATGCAGTAACTAAAGAGGGAGAGGGAGTAGCGGGTATGATACCTTTTATTGGACCGACATGTAGTGGCTATGTTACAAGCTTTCCATAGAGCCTTTTATGTGTCTGCTGTTAATTTTCACACCAGGCCACCTGTTTCTACCTTATCTTAATTCCCACTTCCTTTGAACACCCATTGTAACCAGAGATCCCTCTTGCAACCACTGTATATTATATTTTTGTATCTGTATTTCTGCCATACCCGATGAAGGATCCTGAGAGGTTGGATAGCTGGTGGTACTGGGGTTACCCGATGAAGGATCCTGAGAGGTTGGAAAGCTGGTGGTACTGGGGTTACACGATGAAGGATCCTGAGAGGTTGGATAGCTGGGGGTACTGGGGTTACCCGATGAAGGATCCTGAGAGGTTGGATAGCTGGGGGTACTGGGGTTACCCGATGAAGGATCCTGAGAGGTTGGAAAGCTGGTGGTACTGGAGTTACACGATGAAGGTTCCTGAGAGGTTGGAAAGCTGGTGGTACTGGGGTTACACGATGAAGGATCCTGAGAGGTTGGAAAGGTTGTGGTACTGGGGTTACACGATGAAGGATCCTGAGAGGTTGGAAAGGTTGTGGTACTGGGATTACACGATGAAGGTTCCTGAGAGGTTGGAAAGCTGGTGGTACTGGGGTTACACAATGAAGGTTCCTGAGAGGTTGGAAAGCTGGTGGTACTGGGGTTACTCGATGAAGGACCCTGAGAGGTTGGAAAGCTGGTGGTACTGGGGTTACCCGATGAAGGACCCTGAAAGGTTGGAAAGCTGGTGGTACTGGGGTTACCCGATGAAGGACCATGAGAGGCTGGAAAGCTGGTGGTACTGGGGTTACATGATGAAGGATCCTGAGAGGTTGGAAAGGTTGTGGTATTGGGGTTACACGATGAAGGATCCTGAGAGGCTGGAAAGCTGGTGGTACTGGGGTTACACGATGAAGGATCCTGAGAGGTTGGAAAGCTGGTGGTACTGGGGTTACACGATGAAGGATCCTGAGAGGTTGGAAAGGTTGTGGTATTGGGGTTACACGATGAAGGATCCTGAGAGGTTGGAAAGCTGGTGGTACTGGGGTTACACGATGAAGGACCCTGAGAGGTTGGAAAGCTTGTATCCACTACTTGTTGGTCCTCTCCCTCCTGTGTTATTACTGTTAGGAAAGAGGTAAACGTTGAAAAAATTAATGGATGCCCAGAGCCCCCCTTATTCCATTTTAGTGGTAGGGTCCCATGTGCCCAACACTGATTGAAAGGCAAAGACAGAATGGAGTTGTCTGTGCCTGAGGGGGGGGGGGGAAGGAGGTGTATGGGGGACAGACGGACATCTCACATCCCAGACAGATAGGTAACACTTGGGGCCAATGAATACAGGACGGTCTCATTAGAGTATCTGTTATGCTCCCTGTCTCTCGCGCTGGGGCTCCATTCATCACACAATTATAGATATTGACATTCGCAATACAACATAGAACAAGGTCCCCTCGGCCATATCAAAATACATTGATTTTAAGACCTGCTGAAAGGCACTTTTTTTATTCCGCCTTTTAATTCCCAGTTTGAGCTAATTTGGGACAAGCTTTACAAATACAGATGATATTGATCGTAGGGTAAACAATAATATGTTAGCAGCCTAGGCAAAGCTTTGCTGTGGGACAGTTTCGGAGGGCGTGGTAGAGAAAGAGGTGGGAGTGAGAGTCATGGGTGGGACTGAGGGGCAAAAGCAGACATGGGCATATCATAGTTATTTTTAAGGGTCATATATACTGTTTGAGGATTTCCCAACTTTTGCCATTAAATTGTAACATTTAGCAACACACAATCCTACATCCCAAGGCAGAGATGTCTGCATTGAACACACACCATTTTGTTGGTAATGTTCTGCTTGTGGCTGCACCGAATGTAAGAAGCTTATAACTGAATGTGTGTTTCATACAGGTCATTAGCCGGGAAGTTCACGCAACCCCAGAGCTGAATGTTTTGTGATGCTAAGGAAATTGAGAAAAAAAAGAACAGAGATACAGGGTTTCTATAATGTACATACACCATATAAAGCCTTCCCCAACTCATCTTGTGGAGATTTCAAGAGGACACAGTGGAAAAACAAAAACCTCAAGAATCCAAGAATACATTCAGATGAATGAGAGAATGTGTGCTAAGACTTTGTGTCCAGCTCAGCGCTAAGGGGGTGAAACCCTTAGGCCGTGCTTACTGTATAGTGCTGGCGATGACGTCACCCGTCGCCGTCGCCACTAGCGAAACTTATTTTGAGCGACTGTCGCCAGCGACAAAAATCAAATAAACCCGGCTTCAAAATTTTTGGTCACTCCGTCGCCGTCGCGCTTACTATAAGCGCTTGCGACGGAGTCAGAGTATTTGATTCGGAGCGACGTCGTGTTGCCGCGCCGTTGCCGGCACTATAAGCGCAGCCTCACATGGAAGAGGCAGAAAGGGAAGTTATATATTTCACACCATACTGTTACTTAATGTTCATTTCATCCATTGTTAATAACCTGCATTGTTATGCTAACCAATGGCAAGGATGCTGTAACCTTGTCTAATGACGTCACCGTGTGTTTCTGCCATTACCCAAAGGTTGTGATACTTAATAACATCACTTTGATGCACTGACCAATGGCTCTGCCACTTTAACCACACCCAATGACATGACAGTGTGCGCAGTACACAGCTGAGTGTCCTATAAATAACGTGCTCTCTTGCGCTGTCTCAGACTGTTGGTCGATAAGGACCTGGCTCCGCTGCTTTTGGGTAACTTTCTCGTCCTTTTGACATCAAGTATTAAATTACCAAAGGTTTCTAAATATAAATGCGGAGGAGCTGAAGCTTAGAAAACAAACAGAGGAGTTTGGTTTAATGTGTCAGACACAAGGGAACAGATTTACTAAACAGTGTGTAAAGTTGGTTAATTAGTTAGAAATAGTGTAGAATTGGCTCACTAGTTAGAAACAGTGTGTAGAGTTGTTTAATTAGTTAGAAATATGATAGAGTTGGTTAATTAGTTAGAAATAGTGTAGAGTTGGTTCATTGTGTTAGAAACAGTGTGTAGAGCTGGCTGTGTGTTAGAGAGACAGTGTGTAGAGTTGGCTGTGTGTTAGAGAGACAGTGTGTATAGTTGGCTGTGTGTTAGAGAGACAGTGTGTAGAGCTGGCTGTGTGTTAGAGAGACAGTGTGTATAGTTGGCTGTGTGTTAGAGAGACAGTGTGTAGAGCTGGCTGTGTGTTAGAGAGACAGTGTGTAGAGCTGGCTGTGTGTTAGAGAGACAGTGTGTAGAGTTGGCTGTGTGTTAGAGAGACAGTTTGTATAGTTGGCTGTGTGTTAGAGAGACAGTGTGTATAGTTGGCTGTGTGTTAGAGAGACAGTGTGTATAGTTGGCTGTGTGTTAGAGAGACAGTGTGTATAGTTGGCTGTGTGTTAGAGAGACAGTGTGTAGAGCTGGCTGTGTGTTAGAGAGACAGTGTGTATAGTTGGCTGTGTGTTAGAGAGACAGTGTGTATAGTTGGCTGTGTGTTAGAGAGACAGTGTGTATAGTTGGCTGTGTGTTAGAGCGACAGTGTGTAGAGCTGGCTGTGTGTTAGAGAAACAGTGTGTAGAGTTGGCTGTGTGTTAGAGAGACAGTGTGTATAGTTGGCTGTGTGTTAGAGAAACAGTGTGTAGAGCTGGCTGTGTGTTAGAGAGACAGTGTGTAGTGTATACGCCTCTAGGCACTTTCACATATTTAATGATGTTTAGTCTACAAGACAAAAATAAATATTATACATTTAGTAGACTTGCTGCTGCTAAGTGGAGTTTGCCTTGAATCAGTTAACAGGATTGAATCATTTTTTGATCAAAAGATGCAACAAAATTACTCTTTTGTTTTAAGACTTAAGATCAGAATGTAGAATTTCACAAATAAATAGCAAGCCAATGTGGGAGGAGCGCACAGTTTTTGTATTTATTTTACAGTGTGTAGAGTTGTCTCAGTGTGTTAAACACACATTGTGTTTTGTTGGCTCAGTATGTTAGACACACATTGTGTAGAGACTCAGTATGTTAGACACACAATGTGTAGTGGATCAGTGTGTTAGACACACATTGTGTAGTGTTGGCTCAGTATGTTAGACACATTGTGTAGAGACTCAGTGTGTTAGACACACCGGTCTAGGAAAATTGTCCATGGTCGTTTCGCCATGACCAAATGGCCATTGGCGCTTGGACACAACTCATCTCACCGCTAAGGTAAGTCCTTAAAGTTAACCCTAAACCCCCCTAATGTTAACCCTTAACACTAACGTTACCCCCTACCTTAACCACTAAAACCCCTAAAGATAACCCCCTTACTCCAAGCCCTAAAGCCCCTAAAACTTACCGTATGTTAGGAGCAGGCGACGGCTCCGTGATCAGCGGCATCGGCTGCGGCAGAGTTTCCGTCTGTGGCCAAATGCCGGCAGTCATTTGGTCGTGTTGAAATATCCCATTCCAGAAACATACATTGTGTAGTGGCTCATTGAGTTAGACACACATTGTGTAGTGGCTCATTGAGTTAGACACACATTGTGTAGTGGCTCATTGAGTTAGACACACATTGTGTAGTGGCTCATTGAGTTAGAAACATTGTGTAGTGGCTCATTGAGTTAGACACACATTGTGTAGTGCAAGCATGTCAAACTCAAAGGCTAACACGGGCCAAATAAACAAGGTTTAAGTTTAGGTGGGCCGCAAAAAAAAAAAAACTTCAATTTTCATAGAAACATAGGTTTATTTCGAAAAGTACAGTATAAAAAAAGAACAAGAACAACGATAAAATTAATGCTTTCTTCCTGACACTTGGCATCTCTGACTCTCTCTCTCTCTCTCTCTCTCTCTGACTCTCTCTGACTCTCTCTGACTCTCCCTCTCTCTCTGACTCTCCCTCTCTCTCTCTTGACTCTCCCTCTCTCTGACTCTCCCTCTCTCTCTCTGACTCTCCCTCTCTCTCTCTGACTCTCCCCCTCCCTCTGAATCTCTCCCTCCCTCCCTCAGACTCTCTCCCTCCCTCCCTCCCTCAGACTCTCTCCCTCCCTCCCTCCCTCCCTCCCTCAGACTCTCTCCCTCCCTCCCTCAGACTCTCTCCCTCCCTCCCTTAGACTCTCTCCCTCCCTCCCTCCCTCCCTCAGACTCTCTCCCTCCGTCCCTCCCTCTGACTCTCTCCCTCCCTCACTCCCTCTGAATCTCTCCCTCCCTCTGACTCTCTCCCTCCCTCTGACTCTCTCCCTCTCTCCCTCCCTCTCTCTGACTCTCTCCCTCTCTCTGACTCTCTCTCCCTCTCTCTGACTCTCTCTCCCTCTCTCTCCCTCTCTCTCCCTCTCTCTGACTCTCTCCCTCTGGCTCTCTCCTCTCTCTCTCTGACTCCCACTCTCTCTCTGACTCCCTCTCTCTCTCTGACTCCCTCCCTCTCTCTGACTCCCTCCCTCTCTCTGACTCTCTCTCTCCCTCTCAATGACTCTCTCTCCCTCTCTCTGACTCTCTCTCTCTGACTCTCTCTCCCCCTCTCTCTGACTCTCTCCCTCCCTCTGACTCTCTCCCTCTCCCCCTCCCTCTCTCTGACTCTCTCCCTCTCTCTGACTCTCTCTGACTCTCTCTCCCTCTCTCTCCCTCTCTCTGACTCTCTCCCTCTGGGTCTCTCCTCTCTCTCTCTGACTCCCACTCTCTCTCTGACTCCCTCTCTCTCTCTGACTCCCTCCCTCTCTCTGACTCCCTCCCTCTCTCTGACTCTCTCTCTCCCTCTCAATGACTCTCTCTCTCCCTCTCTCTGACTCTCTCTCTCCCTCTCTCTGACTCTCTCTCCCCCTCTCTCTGACTCTCTCTCCCCCTCTCTCTGACTCTCTCCCTCCCCCCCTCAGACTCTCTCCCTCCCTCAGACTATCTCCCTCCCTCAGACTCTCTCCCTCCCTCAGACTCTCTCCCTCCCTCAGACTCTCTCCCTCCCTCTGACTCTCTCCCTCCCTCTGACTCTCTCCCTGACTCTCTCCCTCTCTCTGACTCCCTCTCCCTCTCTCTGACTCCCTCTTCCTCTCTCTGACGCCCTCTCTCTGACTCCCTCTCTCTGACCCTCTCTGACTCTCTCTGACTCCCTCTCTCTCTCTCTGACTCTCTCTCTTACTCCCTCTCTCTCTCAGACTCTCTCTCTCTCTCTCTCTCTCAGACACACTCTCTCTCAGACACTCTCTTTCTCTATCTCTCTCAGACTTTCTCTCTCAGACTCTCTCTCTGACACACTCTCTCTCTCTCAGACACACTCTCTCTCTCAGACACACTCTCTCTCTCTCTCTCAGACATACTCTCTCTGTCTCAGACACACTCTCTCTCTCAGACACAATCTCTCTCTCCCAGACACACACTCTCTCTCAGACACACTCTCTCTCTCAGACACACACTCTCTCTCTCTCTCTCTCAGACACACACTCTCTCTCTCAGACACACTCTCTCTCTCTCTCAGACATACTATCTCTCTCTCAGACACACTCTCTCTCTCAGACACAATCTCTCTCTCCCAGACACACACTCTCTCTCAGACACACACTCTCTCTCTGACACACACTCTCTCTCTCTCTCAGACACACACTCTCTCTCTCAGACACACACTCTCTCTCAGACACACACTCTCTCTCTCAGACAC